>NC_032016.1:23365847-23411063 GCF_001865875.1 Lupinus angustifolius | reverse complement strand
TCAAACAACTTATATATATATCAAATTTCAATTAATTTCATATCGGATAAATCTCAATGCATTCATTGTACCCATTATTGATCAAGTCCATTGCAATGTTGTTAAAACCGTACCGGTTATCAAACCAGTTATGGTACTGATATAGTGGTACAGTGGTTCAATAATTAAATCGCATGCCGGTTAAACCGGACATACCTACTTATATATATATATACTATAAACCTATAACAAAAAAATTTCAAATAGATAGATACTCAAATTTATAATTCATATTTTTAATTTACTCAAAATTCACATAAACAAACAACTTTAAGTCTTTAACAAATTCAAAGTCTAAATTACAAAACATATATCAATCCAAAAGTATCACTTAACAACCGCAAAATATAAATAAATGAGACAAGTTCATAACTCATTCTACAAAACAAATAAATTTGAACTTTTAACATTTAACATCAAGGAGTCAAAGTGGTCTCATATCGATGTTATATTTTTGCATCAATTCATATCTTCAGATAGAACTCAAAGATTACACAAATGTTATGAACCAAAAGGTGTAATCTAAGTATGCCTTGGAAGCATGAGCCTTGAAGTGTTGAAGAAGGGTTGGAAAGATGAGTCACCTTGTAATGGGTTTTTAGGTTTTTTAAAAAAAAAATATATATGTATAAACTGGCCGGTTTAGTGAAATAGCGGTCGGTTCACCAGTTTTGACTGGTTTTGATATTTGGCCGGTTCAACATCTATACCGTATCGGTTAGGAGACTGGTTTTCCGGTTGAACCGGCCGGTACGGTCCAATTTTTACATCATTGCTCTATTGTATTTTCTTCTTGATTTTTATATTTATTCCATAATAATCTCATCATATAAATGAGACATACATGTATTTTTATTAATTGTTGGTTTTAAATATAGTAGTTGTTATGACATATTCAAGATATAGTTGAGGAGATTCAAAAATTACTTTTGTAGGTCGACAATCATTATTAATTTTATTTAATGTTAAATTATAATTAACACTTATTTTATTAATTAAATTAATTTCATCTTTCTTTCCAACTTTCACTTCTTCCTCTTGAAATCAAATCTATAGATTTTGGTTTAAGATTTGTTTGGCAATTGGGTTATCGTTCTATTATATTATAAAATAATTGTCTCAATGTAATTCATATTTTCACTAAGGACTTGCACGTTTGCTCTTTTCCTCATTGCTCAAATTGTCAAGAACATTCGCCTTCTACATAAAAGCTTATAGATTTTATGTCTAGCATTAGGCCTTCAATTCATGATTGCTTACATGTTTGGCACTCTTTGCCTTTTGAGACGTCTCAAATCTTAGACATGGATCTTTCCCCAATTCCTTAGTTGCTTTGTTATATTTCTGATGTACTCAAATAAATACTTCCACCTCTTATATTATCACATCTCTTTCTCCAATTCCATCAAATGTCAAACTGAGACATTCTTGAACTTTCTCACAAATAAGACTTTTCTAACATTTTTTATCCCTTGAGTCATCATTTTACTATTTGTCACAAGTTAATATTTTGTCTACCTTCATCTCATAACTTCTTCATGTTAAATTTTTCACATGTTAAATTTTCACAAACTGGAGAACTTGCAGGGAAAATATGTCTAACATTGTTCTTCTTTCAGTCACTTATTTTTCTTTTTTGTTACAATTTAACATTTTGTCCACCTTTCTCGCCTCTATGTTTAACTTTTCACACACAATTTTTTCCTGCCTCGCAATTTCTCCATTATTATTAATAATGAGATTCATCATAAAATATTGGTTATGTCATTAACTTTATCATTTCAGATTGTTCAATCTGTGAGTTATTTTATGCATTTGTACTTGACTTGAATAGAAGCAATGTGTAGCCATTTGTGCAAACATGAGTATATTGCTAGTGTTCAAGAAAAAAAGTCTTTTTTGTACATTTTTGGAATCTAATATAATTGATTAAACTTGTAAAATCTTTCTCTTTTAAGGAGAATGTAAAGTCTAATACACGAGGTTTTCATTTAGCAGACACAAAATTGATGTATGGAATCTTGTCCTCCCATCGAAAACTCTACCTTTAGACTTTGTTTTAAATATAAAATAAATATGAATTGTCATAATAGGTGAAATATGGATATTGTACCACAAAGTGTGTCACTCTATATAATACTGTTTGTGATTGGTTGTAAAAAATATATTTAAGTTAAAAAGTAACGATTAAATATTTTTATGACCAGTCATAAATAATGACACATGAAGTGATACATTTTTCTGGGACAACAGATGATCACTCTATAATGTATTAGGAGTTGAAGAAATTTGAGCACTGTTTTCTGAAATCTTAATGATGCACTTATACCGTTAAAATTGTTGTAAGTAAACTAGTAATTTTGATAAATTTTTGGATCATGTACCATTATAGTTATGAAAATTGTATTGTATTGGCCAGCTAAATTGAAAAACCAGTGAAATAGTCCCTATATAAATAAGGTACAACAACTATAGTGTTCAATAATTATACCAGTCAAAATTAACTAAAATTGGTCATATAATCTTATTTTCATTTAAATAGTATTAGACATATCAAACAACTTCCATTTAAAATTGTAAAATGTGTAAGAACTTGACTTAATTTTCATCAAAATATTATTATGGATCAAACATACAACCTTTACTTTGTTTATACTCATTTATTGATTTTGGTATATTGTTGATTAATGAAGAAAGTAATTGAAAAATATATTTCCATCACTCCACATATTTTGATATTTAATTTAACATTATGCACATTGAAAACTGAATTAAAAAATAAATGAAGAAACATATGGTGAAAATACGAATAATAAATAAGGGTATAGTTGGAAAGATAAATATAAATATGTTATAGGTTCCCAAAACATTAAAATATTTGGAATAACATGGAAAAGTTAAAAACATATGAAGATATTGAACAAATGAAGTAACAAAAGTCTTAAAATTTTCAATAAAATGTAATTATCTCATTATTGAAAATGTTGGAAATGAAATTTTTTTCATTTTCAATAATTTTCGAAAATAAAGCTCATGTTTTCATAAATAAGAAATGAAAACAACACTACAAACATGTTTTCACCATCATTTTCTTATTTCATTGAAAATAAAAACATAAAATTGTCAAATCAATTACATTCCAGCAAGAATTGTCATTTTAAGTGATGTGACCCAACCATCTAGATACTCAATCAAGCAGTGTTGTGAAACCCGAGCCGGATGTCAAACCGGCAGAAGTCCCGTATTAGGTTTAATCGGTTTAAACGGTTAAACCGTCCGGTCTGACCGGGTGATTTCGTAGATAATTAATAATTTTTATTTATAAATATATAGTTATATATAAATGTAAAACTTTATATAATTAATAATTATGTATAATTATATTGAAATAATACCTCTTTATCTTTTTTTGGACCATAGTAAAACAAAATATTAGAACATTGTCCCTTTTTTTTATTTTTAAGTGAGCCGTCCGGTTTACTTCCCGGGTTAATCCGGTTTAACCGGGTTTAACATGGCCGGACCGGATTTGTTCCGGTTCAAAGCGGTTCAACTCTCATTCGGTTAAGACGGCAAACCAGAGCCGTTTTCAAGTCCGGTCAGCGGTCAGACCGGTCGGACCGTCCGGTCTGGTCCGGTTCCAACAACACTGCAATCAAGAGATCATAAAAATGTATTTTATTTTTTGGTTTCATTTTAGTTAATTTTGATTTTATTTATTTTATTTTTTATATTTTATATTTTTTCCGATAATGTGTCTGAAAGAATCTTATCAAAATTAGTTTTCAGTTCTAAAGTGACGTCTCACTAATTTATATTATACTATTTTATTAAGAATTTTGAAAAATATTTATATTAACCCTTATTACAGTATATAAAAGACTAATTCTTGTCTCAAATCAAGTTATGACAATTTTATTTTTCTCAAAATTTGTAGACATTTATGAGAATTATATCTTCTATTCTAATGTGTCACTTCTTCTAATTAGTCAGAAAAATACTTTATTATTAAATTTTTAACTTAAGTATATTTTTTTCAACCAATTAAAAGAAATAATTCATAGAATGACACACTTTTATAAAACAGCGGATGTGGTCTGACATTTGTATCCATTCAGAGGAGATCTCCAAACATTCTACTCTATCAATTAGGCAATGTAGCATTCTCCATGACAATTTTTTTTGGAAATAACTATCTTCCTTAAATTTAGCCTGTCATACCTAAAATAAAAAGTTTAATATTCATATTTTTTTTACAACATCTTACATCGATCATTCATATTTTAACCTTAGGATTAAAACAAAATTGGGTAGACACGAGTAGTTTTTATCCAGATTAATATTGGTCCATATTATTTGCATATATATATACACATATATATGGGCTAGTAGGTATGAACAAGTACTCAATGAGTTTTTAAATTTAAATATATATTTATATATTTTTTAATAATTAATATATCTATACTAATATATAAAGCAAATACATATTGTAACTACCAACATGTGGTATAATTTATTCCTTTGATAATTTATTTTTTCACAATTTTAGATCACATTTATTGGGTCTTAAATGTACATTAATCTCATTTGTAACTGCCATGTAAAGGACATATATATTCAGTTTTACATATGGAATGCAGTTTACATTTTACATTTGGTAGAAAACATGGCATCAATAATACAAAAAAGTTTGTAACTTCTACCACATTTGTTCATCTCATTCAATTCTCCTTCTTCCACTCTTTCAACCAGATTTTCACAGGTATTAAGAAATATAAGGTATGCAGTAAATTTATTCTATCTCAATCATATAATTATATTTGGCTTCAGTTAAATTTCATGTCCAGATATATTTGTCAATATCTTTTTCCTCTTTGCTTACATTATATTTGATGAAATGCCAAAGTAAGTTATATTGATGTGTGGGAATCCTTTATTTTTCAATTATGTCTCCCACTTTTCATTTTCAAAGTCATTCTCATCCCAAAATTAAGTACCATATTTATTGTTATTGTCATATTATATGGATTGGTAGAGTAAATTTGGTTTCATGAATTGTGTTATTTAATGTGTTATTAGTCGCTTAAATTGGAAGAGATTCTTTCTCCACCATGCCAATTTGTAGTTTTGATATCTAAAAATGCGGATGGTTTTATCTTTACTCTTATATTTGAGAATTGAATTTTTCATAAACTGTTGGTAGTATCCTTGAATATTTGAGGATGCTTACGTGAACGGTTGAAAATTGATGATATTAATAGGAAGTGATGCTTAATAATTAGATGAACAATTTTTATAAGAGAAAGGAATGCATATTGTTTATAACGTGTTAATATATACATTGCTACAAATAGATATCCAATATGATACTTCAATAACAAAAATATATATATTAAAGTACAATTTTTGTAAGAGAAATGAATGCATCTGGGACAACAAATATGATTGGAGTGGATGCTTAAAGTACCATATATTTGGATGTCTAGCATCCAAATATATATTAAAGTGGATGTCATGATTATCAATACATCTGGATGCACAAATAACAACGACAACAATTGACATTATGCTTAAAAACTAAAAAATATCAGCATATATATACATATTTTTAAGGCAATATATGCATATATATGTTTTATAATTTTTTAGGTATGTTTTTGTTATTAATTTCCCTGCTGTTGTTTCTCATTGTTGACACTATAATGTCAATTGCATACATTATTTTTATTTAGATTGTTATTTTAATAAGGAAGCAGTGGAGTGGAAGTTTGCTTAGCATTACTAAGGTAAGCCAAAAATCATATCTCATAACTCATAATAGGATGCAGGTTCATGCTCTAATCTGGAAAAAATTCTTCTTTCGATTCTATATAAAAGCTACCTTTATATTGTTTTTATATTGAGTTTTGTCTATAAAATAATTATATTTTATCTTTAACTTTATTTAAGAGCTTAATTTCAATGAGTCTTTTTAATGTAGTTATATGTAAACATGTAGAAATGGAGTTAAGATGAATCTATTTAAGAGTGTTTTATAAAGTTTACATTTATATATACATAACATATGTCATCAATAAGTACATTCAATAGAGCACATAATAAGAACTGAGAAGAAAATAAAATAGATTTGAATAAATGCTTTATAATTTCCTAACACCATAAACAACAAAAATTGGAAGCTTTCATCATTGTTAGCAACCCATCTTTCACCTTATACATAACCCATCTTTCACCTTATAATATTTAGTTGAAAAATGATTTTTTCATGAATTGAGTGATGCTATATGAACATGCTCTTTAAACATTTTGTCGATGATTTTTCAAGAATTAAATAATGTTGCATAAATAGATTAGTGGTTTATTCGAAGTTTTTTAATTTGCTTATTGTTTTTTTCAGCGAATTTATTCCTTATTTATTTCATGATATATTCTCTACATTTATTAAAAGACACATTTTGACTTGATGCGAGTTCCTTGGAGAAGTCTAATTGGAATGTGAAAATGTTTATGTGGTAGTACCTTCTTTTTAAAAGAAACCTTCTACTTTAATCAATGACTAACATACTTAATATTTGTTTTTATTTTTTGACTTTTTAGTATATGGACTTGAGAGACTGTGATGATATTTAAAGATCAACTTACTGTTCTATATTCAGAACTATTGAGTGTTAAATCAAGAGTAAGCTAAGTATGAAAGATGATGGAAATGTAATTTTTCATAAGGTTTTGTGAATAATTAGAGAGTAGATGTTTTGAAATGCAACTTCGGTTTTGAAGTTACCAATCTTCTATAAATATAGCTGGATTAATTTATTTAACAAAAATAATTATGCCACTAAGTTTAAATTTTAATGCTTTTGATACTAATCCATGCAGGTTTGTTCAGGTGTGAGAATAGTTGCAGACTCGGATGCAAAATGCTACACATTTTTAGTTCTTTTTTAATAGATTTTTCTTGCACAAATGCAATCAAACATTTTGCTACATGAATTATTGTTCAATTCCTATGATTAGTACAAATAGTTTGTTCTCAACTCAAGTACAACTTATAGACCTGCAACACTGGCTTTTTCAGTGGAAGCTTATTTTAGTTTGATAACCTATCTATGTCTCTCTTACTGATTTACAAACCAAAAATACTTTGTTTGTCCACTAAACTATTATATATGTATATATATATATATATATATATATTGATTGTGTGGATAATCATGATAATATTAATCTTTGGAATGTCCATGATGTTCATAAGAACTATGCCAAACAAGAAGTGATGTGGATCCTGTTATTTCTCACACCATAATTTTTCTTTAGTAAGTTATCCAATAGTTTGGGTCTTTATTATTGATTCACATGCTATATGAGCATGAGGTTTTTGAGGTTCGGTTAAATGCATTAATTTTCTTTTTGAAATGGACATAAAATTTTGTAGGGGTATGACTACAACCACTTCTTTCTCTTTGAACATGTGAAAACAAGAGAGATTAAGCACTTAAATTTTATGGTGTAACACTTTGAGAAACTTAAGGTATAATATGTTTTAATTGATATTTCTATTCATGACACTTATTATATAAATCAAATTTGTGTTTTGATTTCTTTGATCTTTACCTTTTAGTCAATGCAATACTATTTTTGATTGAGTCTTTATTGTTTTAGGACTCAAATTACCTTTATTTTGTGTTTATAGTCAAAATAAATTCATGCAGCTTCTCATGTTTCTTCCTATCGACTTTCACAACAACTTATATTTCTTAGTCATATGGAAAGTAATTGTACCCCCACCCTCTGTTTTCGTAGTAAGCTTTCTTATTTTCATTTTCTCTAATCATTTATTCAACTTTATTATATATTGATTTAGTCCTCATTTTTCTTACATTTTAGTGTTCCTTTCATTCACGACAATGAATGGAAGAAGCACCAACCTCGGGCTCTTCATCATCTACATTTATGTAAGCATTTGTGGTAGAAACAAGAAGATATGATACATACAAAGAATACACCATCATCAACAACCATGTTCTTATTCTAAATTGTTAATATCTCTTGCGAATCAAAATACTTTAAAAGTGGTTATTTACACACTCTTTAATTGTATCATTTAGTTATTTTTTAGTTTTCAGATAGAAATAATGTACATCATTTCTAAAAATGTATACTCAATATTAAAAAATATAAATTCATGTCAACAGACAGAGTAAATTTTGCATTAGAAAATAAGAATGCGGGTTGACAGGCACGAGAGTGCCTGTCAACACGCTAGTTTAAAATAATTATTAAACAAATAATAAAATTTAAGTATATGTTAGATTTATCATTATATTTTAATCATTAAAATTCTTTATAAAATAATAATATAATATATAATAATAAAATAATATATATATATATATAATTTAATTAAAAATAAATTTATAAATATGTGAATACCTACATAGAGATATCATGATATTCATCCAACCCATTAGCTATTTGTGCAAGTACCCACTCGATATCTATCTTTGTTATCACTGTGTTAATCATTTATTATTAACTCTTAAATATAAATAATACATATGAATAATGTGATAATTGTATAATGAATTCTTACGATGTAAATACATATATTAAATTTAAATATATAAAATTGTGTATCCCAAAATATTAATATAATCATCATTTATTAAATGGGATTTTTTCTAAAAGAGTACGGAATGCCTAAGCACCCAAGATTATAGAAATAACAGTACATTATACTGTCACATTTTTAGTTTTAGTACAAATATATAAACCCTCACTTTTCTAAAGCTACGCAAATCACTCATAATTATATATATTATAATGACTACCATTATATGAGAGGTAAATATAAATTTTTAAACAAAAAATGGTGACTGATGTAATTAAGTTAAACAAAATTGAAAGTGCAAAGTGTCAAGAGTTACACTAGCAATGTTTTGCCTATGTTTTGATGAAGACAATGTTCTATTAAAGCTTGAAGATGGCTCAACAATCAACATGTCTTATGCTCATTTGGTCATATCTAGACTAGGATATAATTAGAGTCACTATTCTAAGTAGTCTGGAATGTGTGTCATAGTAAGTGAGTATAGGTGAGGTGAACCTAGGTGCTAGTCTCTCAAGTCATATTAATTGTCATATCATATCTATGAGACATATCATCTAGTTAATTGTATGTTCATGCATTAATCATACATGTTATATGTACATGTTAGATATAATATAATTGCTAGAAAATGTATATAACTTGTGCATAACATATGAGAAGTTTACATTTTGAACCATATACTTTTATGTGCCACTTAATCGGTCAACGTGGTGACTTAATCGATTAACTCAACTATTTTTCCGTTAAATCAATGTTTCTGTTAAAACTGTTTTTTGTTTCCTTCTGTTGCACTAGTTAATTGATTAACGGGTAGCCTTAATCGATTAACCAGTCTGTTATTTATTATAACTGATTTCTGTTTTAACCGTTTAACTGTTTGCAACGAATCCAACTGCCAAAACTACTTGCTATAAATAGAGACAACTTCTAGAAAATTATAGCATTGTATTCTATTGTATAAGGTTGATTTTAGAGCATATTTCATTCTGTTTTACTGTTTTTGCAAGAGAGTTGCATGTGTGAGAAGAGAGTTATCATGCTGAATTGATTTCTAATTTTGCATACTGTTTTACATATTCATATGCTCATCCTTATCTTGCTCACATGTTCATGCATTATTTGTAAAGATTGATAGAGAGATTCTTTGATTTCTGTTTTGATTAACTCACATGATTCTTGATGGCTTGAGTGATTAGTGAGTGGGTTAGTCTTAAGGTCTTTTCTTGGAATATTTCAAGCATTATTGTACTTATAATACATTGTTGTTTTAATCTGTTTTTGTGTATTTCTGGATTAATCTCTTGGTGTCATATCACCACAGAGATTGGGATTTTTCACATACTATGAGGTCTTAATTTGAGGACAAGAATCTTGACTGAGGCTGTTTCGTGAGAAAGGTTTTCTCAGGTGAAAGTTAGAGTCAAACCAAGGGTTTAAGGGTCCTAGATTTCAAGCAAGAAGCGTTATATGTGCTTGTAATTGAATTGGTGTGTATTCATACTTTTACTCAATATTCTGAAGAAGAAAATCTCCCTAGATCAGAAGGGGAGGCCTGGATGTAGTTTGCAGTGGACCGCAAACGAACCAGGATAAGAATCCACTTGTGCACGCTTTTTCTCCCCGGATATTCTTTACGTTTCTTGTTGATTCAATTTGAATTTGTAGCTGATATTTTGCATATTTGTTTAGTGCCATATGCTTATTAATAGTGCTTAAAAATATCTACTTTATCTTTGTTTAATTGTTTTTAAATAACTTTGCAATATGCCTCTCTGATCATTCTGTTATGTGCATTAGTTAATCGATTAAGACTAGGTGTTAATCGATTAACTGGGTTGTTTCCAAAAATTGGGTTTTGGTGCAAGAAGCGGTGATTGATAACCGCTACACCTATTCAACCTCCCTTATAGGTGTTCCTAGGCCACTAATACCTAACAAAAATATAGTATATTGTGAAGACAATTCTAAATAATATCAGAGTCAATGTCTATTCATAACGATTAATTACATTTGTCACCATTTTTTTATTTAAGACATTACACTATATGGGTAGTTAGTGTATTATATGTATCTAATTAAGGGTGGTTTGTGTAAATTTGAAAAAGAGAGTGATAGTTTTTTATAATTTCACCACAAACTCAGAGGTGTATGTGTAATTAATTCTATTAATAAAAGAGAAAACAAGGGAGGGAGAATGAGACAAAGCCACTAGAATATAAAAGAGTGTTATTTGAATCTATAGTTCAGTAAATCAAACATATTTTAAAGAATTTCTACCCCAATAAAATCAGATATCAGATCCATTGAGTAAAAGTTTTCGAGAAAACACCATATGAAACTAATAAATCGGCACAAGAATTCAAACTATATTTGACAATAAATTAGGAGATTCTTATTACTCAAACTTTAGCAAGCATTGTTAAATGCAATGCCAGCAAAATTAAATAACCCAGCTTATAAAAAAAGCCAATTTAATTTCTATTATTAAAATATATTTTATTTTTCAAATAAATAATTCATTAAATAAAATATACAAAGTATTTCATTAACTAAATATGGAGAGAGAATGAATTGCTGGTGAAAACAACAAGTGCAATGCATGGGCCTCAAAGTTAGTCAGTTACATTATATAAGAGTGCATGCAACGTAACAGTTTTATTACGCCTTTATTTTTATTTTTTTGTACATCTGATTATTAATTTTCCAAGTTTTCATATTTCTCGTCCTCAGTTAGACTCTCTGATAATTTGTTTTTACCTTTTAAGGCTTTGCCCAAATCTTGATAAACTAGTAGAGCTTTCATCTTCAATTGTCAGAGGTTGAAATCATTTTCTCCATTAAATTTCTCTAAATCAAATTTAGCACTCTCCATGATAACAGTATACTAGAACAATATCGTAGTAAGTGAACATACACCAGGAAAGTTCTAAGGAAAGAGAGGTGAGTCTTAACATACACGCTTAAATATAAGTTTTTCCTAAGACAGAACTTTCCTAGACATGCACTTTCACACTATTATACATTTCCAGTAACAAGAACAAATCTTTTCTAGTGCGTAAGATCAGACAATGCTGTGAACATATAGCATACTAAGAATTTTCTTTTAGATCGTACGGCTTAGCGTGCAAGAGCTCTACGAGCTCTGATACCAGTTTGTTGGAGCGGAAGACCCATGGAGAAAATACAATAGAAAAAATGACACCGAGAATTTAATGTGGTTCAGCAATTTGGCTACGTCCACAGCTGAAGAGCAACAAGGGTTATTCCACTACTATGATAAAAAAATAACTACAAGTGTCTCACTCACTTCCCAAAACTCAAGTACACCCAATTTCACTCTAACTCAAGTATTTATCACACAATTAGAACAAGAAAACAAGAAGAGAGAATATGTACTAAGCTAATTATTTGATGTATCTTACAATGGAATGGAACACTCCTATTTATAGTCAAAACTCTTGAAGATTATGTGGCCAAAGTGAAAAAAACATTAATGTTGGTTTCACCGTAATCACTTCTTTTTACTTGGTTAAAAATTCTCCATTTCTTCAAGATGATTTTTAGCTATTCTTTTTTGTGTTTATACAAGTCTGTCTGGTGATGCAGATTATCATTGGGCCAAATTAAGAAACAATTTAAAGGGGTGCATGAAACATAGGCCAGTCCACATTTCTTGTGTATCATTAGGATTATAATCTTAATTTGGTTATGACAGTGATGTAAAATCACATTAAATCTTTAGATGAATTAAAGGGTTAATATTTTGATTCTTGAGAGCAAGGATTATTGAAAGGGTCTGTCAAATACCTTGAAAAAACATCTTAGTTTCTTGGCAATTCATCAAGAAAAAATATGAGAATTTAAAGAGCAAAAAGAGAAGAAAATACATTAAATTTTCATTATCAAAATTAACTCTACAAAAAGGTAAAATGTAAAGAATTTATACAATAAAAAATTTAATAGTTACTTATAACCCAAGCTACCATATAAAATAAACACAATTATAACTATCATAATAAAAAATATCTAAAGAGGAACCAATTATAACATATATATATATATATATATAGTAAACAATATACATAATGTTATATACATATGATCTATATTTAACAAAACATACTAATCACAAATTCCATTAATAGAACGAAATGAAGATGTAATAGGCAAATTCACTTACACGGTGTAACTTAATCGGAAAATTACAGTCTTGATGTACATTTTGAAATATTTATTAAAATGGTATATTTTTTTACAAACTCAGCAATGCCATAGCCAAGTTTCTATTTTTGGTCCTGATCATGTAAAACTCTGCAATGAAATGAGAGTTTTTATTTTTTATACATATTTTACCCAAACTCGACACCGATAATGGAGTATCTCCTTTTTTATTGTTCTCATCACTCTCTCTCCAAACCGGGCAACATGAGTGGAGTATATTTTTTCCCCATCCTCTCTCCTATCTCGGCAACATGGTTGCCGAGTGTCCATAGAATGCTAAATATAATTGTGCAGGTGTGCCAAATGAATTCCTTGCACATATTGCCTGCTACCCAAAACAAATATTTAGTTTGATTTCTTTACAATTTTTGTTTGGAGTATTCTATGGTGTATATACCTCAGAACATGAGAAGTTGAAAGACAGTATATTAATCTATATTCTATATGTAGTACTTAATCATGTTTCTCCATTAGATATAATAGCATATTCTAAAGAAATGCATTCAAATCCATTCCCTTGTCCTTCATTTTATTATAAATACCCAACATCTTCACCAAATCCATAGCTTATTGTTGAAGGAAGCATGTGCAGTAATAATGGTAACACTTGTTAGTTATTATTAGTGTGGTACTAGTATTATGGATGAACTTTATAGTCATCTTGATCAACGTTTAATTAGATAAATAAATAAAAGATCATATATATCTTTTATATAGGTGAATTTCTTTGGGGTTGCTTTATATTTCCTCTAGTAGTATCAATATCTATAGATGGAAAAAAATATGGGACAGTGATTGATGGATCTGAGGATCATGGAGTATGGACAAAAAAAAGATGGGACAGTATTTAATCAATAGAGCACTATTAGGTGAAGATGCTATGGGTATTTATAATGAAATGAAGGGCAAGGGTGGTACTCCTCTTCATGTGAAATAGAGAAGCAACGTGAAGCAAAAATTTTGCTCCACCAACTTTAGCATTCATGGACACTCGGTAACCAGGTTGCGGAGATAGGAGAGAGGATGGAAAAAAATATACTCCATTCATACATTCATGTTGCCGAGCTTGGAGAAAGTGGAAAAAAAAGTGAGAAACTCCAATCTGGGTGCCGACTTTGGAGTGAGAATAATAAAAAAAAAGGAGATACTCCATTATGTGCCGAATTTAGGTAAAATATGTATAAAAAATAGAAGTTCCCACCTCATTGTCGAGTTTTATGGATCAGGAAAAAAAATAGAAACTCGGCTACAACATTGCCGAGTTTGTAACAAAGTAAATATTTCAAAAGATACACCAAAATTGTAATTTTTCAATCAAGATGCATCATGTAACCTTGGATAATAAAATGGAAGGGCACATCGAAATCTTGCAAAATAATAAAAATGAAGTTATTTAATTTTGTTTACTTGGAGCAAATTCTGAACACGTAACAGTATATATTGCATCACAATTTCACACAATTTTTTTTAGCACTTTCGTGTAAACAAGCACCTTTATACAAAAAAATAATTAGTTGCGCTTTTAATTATACAAAAACTTCAAAAAAAAATCTACAACTTGCTACATTTTTTGGTATTATTAAAAGTGTTTCTCTATGTGAGAAAATAACTCATTTTAGAATTTAGATGCACAATTGTCTCTCCCAATAATTATTGTTCCCAAAAATATAACATTTGTCTTTTGATCATGGTAAAAATTTAACAGGTTTTATACTACTATACTAAGTACTTGTTTTTTTTTATAACTTTTTACTGTTTGAAGAAATTCAGTGTAATCTAGAATTAAACTACCCATTCCATTATTATCTTTCCTACCAGTAACGTCAACACGTTGTCTTTTGCTATCATATGACAAACAGGATACAAAAACAGGTACAAGGTAGATGCAGTACTAAAACCTTGTTTAGGACCTAGCATTAGCAAGTGGGGCCCTTACTTCTTCTATTTCCTCTTCGTCATCAACGCCCTTAGCTATATCCTCTTTCTAACACATAAAATTAGGCTCTCCCTTCCTTTCCTATTAGCAAGTACTTACTATTGAATTTGATATGCGCCTATGGTTACCCATTGACATCCAACCGATATCATAACTATCAATTTTTTTGTTTTAGTAACGTATTTTTTCATCTTTTGTGTAATAAACTAATTTATTTTAAGGTTCGTGGTTATTCATCCAAATTAAATGCACTTTTCAGGAATTAAACCATCGACATTAGTAATCTAGTGGAACCTTATACCACTAGACCAACGTCTTATTAATTGTTAACTATCAACTTTTAGCGATGCTATCATTTTTTTTCAAGAAACTTATAATCAATTATTGAAGGTATTTTAATTATTATTTTAACTATTTCAATAAGATTTTGTTAACAATTATCCTTAAGTCAAATAGATAAGAAACTAAATGGTAATTTCAATCTTAGAAAACTTACAATGGTTCCTGAGTATAAAATTTCCCACTTACTCTTTTGTGTTTGCTTATTGGTTACTCTAAGGACGGTTAAAAAAACTTTAATAATTATAAGGGCCCGCTAGCACCCTACTTGAAAATCAAATGATTTTTCAATTAGCAACACTACTTCAAAATCAAATGATTGTCTATTTGCTAGTAAATTTTACCACCTACCATGAACAAAAGGAATAAATGTAGTGTAAAGTTGAAGAATTAAAATATCTACTGAGATTTTAAGAGGAAAATAGAATAGTGTATAGAATATATATTTTGATTTAATGAAAAATGATATAAGAAAATGTTGTTTATATACAATGTCTTATATAGTAAGTAATACAATCAACCTAACTAACTCTCTAACAAACTAATAAACATATGTTGTCAAACAATTTCAACATATATTAAATGTGTAAAACATGTCAATTACAAAAATTATTCAACTAATGTTTCACTTGATTTTCTAACTAGTTAATCGATTAACTATAGTTTAATCGATTAACACGATTAACACTTACCTATTTAATCGATTAGCTATAGGTAGCATTGTTTTTCAATAATATCAAAATAAAAATAGAAGAGATTAAAATTGCACAAACCAGAAGAAACCAAAAGTGAAATAAAGTAAAAAAAAATGAATCCCATTTTAAAATGGCTAAGAGGTTACAAAATTCAGCATCCACTTACGGAAGAGGGTCAGAACATTTTCCCTCCAAAGTCATAATGTGGGGCATGCACCTATTTAAACGCATCAAAATTATTGGTTCCCCACTTTGGCGCTTCTCTCGCATTTTCCAAACCTAATGAATATGAACATAGACGACCCCTTGGATTTTGAGTTCGAAGACGAACTTCTCAAACCTGCCCCTGTCATTAACAATAATAAAAGGTTTGTTTTTCATTCCCTCAACTCTATAAAGCTTCAATTTTTTTTTTCAATTAAGTAATAAATTATTCAGTTTTAGGGTTTTAAGCGTTTCCTAATGCAACTCTTATGCTAATAAACTTTTTGAGTTATTTGGGTTCCATGGTAGAGCAGAAGTTTATGTTTTTCTTTAAAAAATGGAAACTTTCCCTTCATTTCATTGATGGAGGTTTCTAATGAGTTATTAAAAATTTGAGTGTGGATCAGGAAGAAGTTGATTGGATTGGATGATCTTGTTGAAGATCATTATAGAGAACAGAACAAGCTTCTAGAGAAACAGACTAAGCAGACAAAATCAAAAGCAAAGAAGAATAAACGTTCCTACGATGATGAAGATCGAAAGGAAGCTCTGTTGACTAGAATAGTTGAAAAATGTCACAATCAGGTACAACTATCTTGTCCGTTTTTAATTTTTATATGCATAATAACATTTGTTTATCTATGTAATTAATCATTACTTGGGCTTTCACTTTCAGTTAAAAGCATTTGGCGAGGAAGAGGAAATTCCAACATGGGGTATAAAAGTTTTCGGTGATAAGGTTATTGGACTAACTCTATGTTAAATAAATCTCTCTATATGTTTTGCTATTTTTTTGTCTCTTAATTGTTTGAATACCTTTTGTTTAGGGATTTTCTTTTTGTGAACTGCAGAAAGCCTTTCCCCATTTACATTTGCCTGATTTTGGAAGTTGCAACCTTTTACAGTCTTTTCTAAACAACAAGCTAAATTGTGTGGTGGGGTTATCTTCAGAAAAAGGTTGATGTGGTATTTTGTTTGCTAATACTATAATTTTGTCATATTTATCAATTTATAATGCCAAGAAACCGTCTTTTTATATCATTCCTAAACACTGGATTAAGCCAATTTTATATCAAGATAATGTATTATTTTCAGGAGATATCTTTCTTGAAGGGTTACTCATCAATGGCTGGCTTCTAAAATTAGCATTCTTGTGTGGTCATGTGGAAAAACCTATAGCCATTTGGGCCTTCAACACAAGTGAGCAAAGACATGTTTTTTCATGATTACTTTGTTAGTAGCTATAAATAGCAGCAAGGTTGTCTTAAGTCTGTTTAAATTTGTTCTTTCAGTGTTATATTCACCAAAAGAGGAGCTCCAAAACTTCTCTACTGAATTTTGGTGTGCGATTCTCTCTTCTAGAAATGAGGTAAACTTTTTTGTTATATTTACTTTGGACATTGTTTGATGCTCATGCTACCATCAATAAAAATGATGGTTTGGTAATTTGCATGTTTCTTTGAATCTTTTATTCTCTCTTAATGCTATATTAATATGGCTCATAATGATTCCTTACCAGATTGATCAATTGCCTGTCAAAGTTGATTGGTTTCCTGAGTATACAGATTTGAGAAGAGCTCTTGACCTTTATGGGTTTCTCTTTAAATTTTCATCCACTGTTGAACCTATAAATTTAGGTAACTCTCTTATATTAGTAGAAGCTCTTGACCTTTATCAGTTTCTCTTCAAAAATTTCCATCCACTGTTGAACCTATAAATTTAGGTAACTCTCTTATATTAGTATACTGGCTGATGTGTGCAGTGTGGGAGGCCAACTGTCTTTTCTGAGAAAATAATTGTAGGAAATGCTTTAGTTTCGGCAATGAAGAGCAAAATAATTCTATATTTTCACATTGATATATCCAATATAAACATATCTTATTTCTTCTTCAATTTCACTTAAAAAGGGTGGCTTAGGGTATGAGGCTCCCACCTAGTGGGGTCTAGAGAGGGTATATGTACACAATCTTACTGTCGTAAGTGAGGAGGCTATTTCTAGGGTTTGAACTTGTGACCTCCCGGTCACAAGTCAAGCAACCTTAACATTGCGCCCAGTTGAAATTTCACTTATTGTACAAATATTTACAGCATTTCTATTATAATTGCAAATATCTTGCCACATTTATTGCCATTTTTCTAAGAACAATCTGTATATGTCTTCTAGATTCTGACATTGAAGGACCACCACAAAATATTATAGCTTGGGTCAGATTTGTCACTGCTTGTTGTGTGATAAGGTAAACAAGACCTAAATGATTTTTCTGTTACTTTTCCCCTCACTGTTAGCTACCACTTGCATTGGTTTGATTGCTTGTTGATAATTCACGTGACAGCATTTTGAAGGCATGATCATGTCAACCCACCTCTCTTGATTCTCATTGCAGGAGTAAAAAACCTATCTTCTCTACTTTAGAAGCTGAAGAGGTAGTTGAAATTATTATATCTCTTTTCCTAGATCGCCAGTTTCAAGGTTTGATGGTGCTTTTGAATGACTGCATGCAAGCAATTATAAATTACTTCACAGATGAGGAATGGTGTTTAAGTTGTGAGAAGATAGCGAAGTTCATTGCTTGCAGGTATACTACTACTAGTTGTTCTTGCTATTACTGCCACTGTCCCATAGTAAAAATATGCAAAAACTATTGTCAAATTACATATTGTGTTCTACTGTTCTATGATTGGGAAATCACAGGTAGATGCATTAAATTAACTGTTTGATTATTGGCTAACTTATCACACAAAGCATAAAAAACTTGTATCCTTATTTCTTTTGACTTTTCAAAGATTTACTATCTTTGTGGTATGGAGGGAGTATAGATTGGTAACAGTATATGGTAATTTTCTTATGAGTAATATTACTTTAGATATGCTGGTCAATCATTGGTAATACTCAAATTGCAGCGTAAAAATAGGCTTATGTATCTAGTAGTTGGTTTTTTTTTCTGCATTGTATGTGGCTTTATGGTTTGCTAATGCAACATTGCAAAAGGCAATATATTATTGCCATCTTTTGGACCATTCCACTAGAATGTTCTGTTTATAATCTGCAATACGGTCCCTTGCATGAAAGATCAAGTGGCATAACTTTTCAAGGGGAGTTCTTTTGAGCTAGTGCTAATTATTATGATGAAGGTGATTGTGGGTGCTGGTGATGCTTTTTTGCTAGTGTTATATATTAACTGGAATGCAGATTCTGTATGCTTAACTTTTAGCACTCTTGATTTTTGTAGATTCTCAGGTTCTTTATAGGGTTATCAATTATCATTAGTAGAATAAGTTGCCACTGACATGTGTGCTGCAAATGAACATGCTGAAGTATATATTAATATTAATTTCTTTTTGCCCATTGGCTGCGTCTTCGCTTCCGTTATCTTATTCTTGTTCTTGGATGGGCAGAGTTTCGAAGGATTTGAATTGCATCCAGGCCGTTGAATGCTTATCAGAAGCCGACTCTCGTTGTAAGCAACTCAGGAGTTCTGTTGCTTATCAAATCCTGCTTTCTTGTTTTGACGGAGTATGCTACTTCCCTTTTTCCTATCAACTTTATCTATGTTGATGCATTTAAAAATCTAGTGAAGGTCATGTGATCAAAAAGTTAGCATATAGGCAGAGTTATACACAGGTGTCTCCATTTGAGCTTCTTGATTCAGCATTTTTAGGGTGTGTTTGATAAACATGAAAAAAATGGCATTGAGAATCCAGCATCAATTTTTATTTTCATTTGAAATAAAAATAGTGGGATAAAGGCTTGGTTGTTGTTGAAATGTAGAAAAAGAATTATTTCAAGGCATCAATGTGCTAAATAAATCTGTTATGATGACCATTGATATATGGAATGTTTTCAATGACATTTTTGTCACTCATTCAAATTTTTGTATTAGCAGACACCGACAAATCATATTTGTTGCTGAAGGTGCCACTTATTTTTCAGCACTTTTTTTACATTCATTTTTCCGGTGCCATCAAATACCACTAAACCATGTCTAGTGCTGAAACCGTTTCACCACTAAATTTTTTCGAATAGGCTCTAGTATTTTCATATTCATTAGTTGAAAGTGAGTTTCTCATGCTTTAATAATATAATGCATTCTTGGTTTATTTGTTAAGGATTCATTTTAGTTTTAAGATATTTTGTAGATTGCAATATGAAACACTCTGCAAACTGCACTTTAACTCTTAGATCTGTCTCTCAATTCTCAAATAACAAAATACTAAAAGAAGAATCTCTCAATCAAGTCAGCAATGAACACTACCAAATTAATTGCACTATTATCTTGGGACTCTGATTCTGAAGACAGATTCACTTCTTATTTTTTTTATAAGCAGATTCACTTCTTAATGTTTAGAAAGATATTTTTTCTTCAGGTCAACAGTGGAGAAGAAATCCTCAGATCACTTATTGCAGTTAACTTCAAAGACAAAAGTTGTGATTTCTTGAAGATGTACATTCACTTAGTCTTGACAGAGAATTGGGTATTGTCCAACTCATTGATTGAAGACAATCCTGTAATCTATGAGATGTTCTCTCTTTATCTTAGACATTGTTCTAACTTAATTTCTGCCACAGACTTACGATCTTATGCATCAAAGGTAAAAATGGTTTCTTTTTATGAACTGGATGACTTGGTTACAGTATTATTTAATGCACATGAATGATTTTGTTTCAGGTTCGTCATAGGGCTGCATATCTTGTACACTTCTCCGTCCAAAAATAATTGGTTTCAGGTATCTCCAGTATCCTAATGTTTAGCATTCCTTCCATGCAAACTGTATTTATTTTATCTGAGTGAAAGTTGTCTTTCTTCCTGTGTAGCCTGAGACGGTCAAATGTTAATGAGTGAAAGGTTCGAGAATGCGTTGCACTGCATTCTCGGAAGCATTACTGTGTACCATTTTTTACTAAACACCACATTCTTCAGCCTCCCAGAATTGTGCTCCCTTCCTGAAGCTTTAGATCTGAAAGCAAAGATGGTGTGTGGTGAATGTTGGCTGGCATGAATCAATATCTGTTAAGAAGCCTATGAGATAAATTTCTAACATGGTGTAACTTATTTCCTGTAGTTTCTTTTGTGCTCATGTCAATGCTTCTTTCTATTCAAGCTGCAGTGTCTGAAATAGACTGTGGTGCTCACTGTTAAGTGTGATGTAGGAACTCAATTTTGGATAAGCTAGAAAATTCTTACCAAAGGTAACTTTTACCCCTCTAAGGACTTATTTTGGAGGTGAAGGAGGGAAAAAGAAGGCTTGAGAGTCATTTCATAAGTGTATTTCATGGCTTTCTAGGCTTCTCTTTCCTTTCATTCCCTTCCAAAATCCAACTCCCAAACAAGCCCTAAGAAACACAAACTTCGCACCTTAACTCTTGGACGATAAAATCATAAAATCAGATGTGTACATTAAGAAGAAACACCAACCTATATTGTAAGGGACAAGTATCATTTTTCCCATAATTTTTTTGTCTCCCTATCTCGGATCTATTGAACTTCACAAAATAATATTAAAATATATACATCTGATTTTATGAATGGAGATATACACCAATTTAATGTATATCTCCATTTTAGTATTTGGTCATTCCATTTTAAGTTGGTGTTAGTTTTCGACTAAAGCCAGTGCATTTTTTGTCTGTACAATTATGGGTGGCAGACTGAAATCAATAGTTCAATACTAATTCAAATTCGAGGCAGATTTATTTTTTACTTTCTGGGAGTTCTCTACAAAAAAAGGAAGGAAAAAAGAGAAAATGAGGCATTTTAATGTCAATCCAACATCCACCATATTAGTATTATTCACTTGTTGGATGATGCACCCATAATATAAAAAAATGTGTGTAATATTCATGGACTATATAGAGACTCTATTATTATCTTTTCGTATAAAAGTAATTAAATATAAATGTTGGATGATACAATAATAGTATAGAAAATCTAATATTGTGCAAATATATTTTTCCTCTATACAAAAATGAATAGATTACAACACAATAGCTCAACTCAAAAAATATATCTCGGAGTTAAACTTGGTTACCTAATACCTTAATTTTATCACATGCGTGTTAGGGCTGAAATTTAAACCCCATTTCAAAAAATTACTTAAACCCAACTTTATAATAGATAAAAAGAACAAAAAAATATAACTTTAAATTAACAGTACGTCAGTAACCATATTTGTACGTGAAAAAAATCTCTATATAATCTTTTCCACCAAAAAAATATAATTTATAAATAACAAAATAATTAAATAAAAATATATCTTCTCACATCTATTCTTTTAAAATTTTCTATTTATAAAAAATAAAATTGTATATGTACTTTTAGTGTGAGAGATTTTCACATTTTCAATATATCATCTAGTATTCATGTATTATTGTTAAATTTTAAGTAAAATTAATACATTTGTCGTGTAAAACTTTTTCACAGCACAACTATTAAACTCTTAGAGAAGCTAAATCTTAAAAATTTTAAATTACACAATTCCTTAATGAAAGAAGACGACAAGAGGAATGATTTAGAGGCTTAAAGGTCTAAAAAACCATGTGAACTTTTTCTTGACAAGTGATTTTAGACCAAACAGAAATTGTGCATCCATGTGATATGAGGCTTATAGTCAATACCACAATTCTTAGGTGCTGTGTGAGGAGCATATCCATGTTCTTCCATGAATCAATATGCTTTATGGACAAACCGTGTGGGCCCTCCCTTTCGGCTTTACTCTCATTTTTATGCATAATAATAATGCTAATCCCTTTCTTCGTGTTTGTTTAGACAAATATGTCCATTCTATCATTTCAATATTACTGTCTCATTATTGTGTCTTTAAAGATTAAAATAATATATAGGATTTGTTGACGAATACGTTTAGAACATATAACATTAAGAAATGAAGGGTTTTGATTATCAATGTCCTAGAATTACTTACAATAAAAGTTAAATTTTCAATAAAAATATTCATCTTTTAGTTTTTAACTAATGTCCATAAGACACCCATTCTTTGTGAGAGCATGCATGTGTTGTAAATAACAAAATTATTCTTACACAACCGAAAAAATTATTCTTACACATTTGTATTATCACAATCTCAAATTATAGATCTATAATCAAGTCGAAACAATCAATTGGTACATGGTGATACACTTATTAGGATTTGTCAAATGTTAACTATATAACCAAACAATTAAAGGATTTGCAAGATCAATTAAGGAAACAAAGACATAAAATATTTAATGGAGGAATGCTTATGGCTCCACGGATCCTAACGTTGAAATGAATAAAAACATCCTCTCTTCCTATTTGGAATTGGAGTTTGGTGTGGAAATTAGAGTGGCTAAGCGAATTTAACTAAGCAACCACGAGCTAAACAAAGAAGACAACTTTTACACATAAAATGATAAAGAGATATGAGATAATAGATATGATCTATAATAATAATAACAATAATGAAAGTTGATCATTCTTAATTAAATATTTATGCAAAAATGCATAATGTGAATATTAAAACCCACAAGGGTAACCACTACCATTCTTAATCTATATATAAGTTGTTCACATGCAACATCTGGTCGGGACAATGCGACAAAAGGACCGTCTTTCTATTACCCCAGAGACTCCAAACTATGTGATATTTAGTTACTCAGTTTAATCTTTAATGTATGTAGTTAAATTGGAAGAGTTTTTATAATATTAGTGTATAATTTATTATTTATATTTAATTTTTATTAACTTTCAAATATAAATAATATATTGAGTGTGTATTATTACATAAATGATTTTGGATGAAATGTGCCACTCTTTATTTTTGAAAATATCCATACATTATAAGCCCAAGTAAAAAAAAACGTACACTACATTGACAATCCGATGAAGATACCTCACTATACAAGAAAAAAATGGACGAAATCATATAAGCTTAGTCAAGTAGTAAATGGGCTGCATCATAAATTTTGCTTGCAAGAAGAGACTATTCTACAACGAGAGCGGGGTAGTATATACCTATTTGAATCAATTAATAAGATATTAAAGTTTTTCTGTAAATAAAAATTAAAGAGAGTTTGAAGCTTTTAGAAAGGAGTTTATAACATTTGAAAGATAATTTTTAGAAACATGATTAAAGTAGTTTTCATAAAATGAAAGAAGTCTTCAATAATCCATTGTATCAAACTATCAATTTTACCATTCAAAATATTTAAACATACATTTGTTATCTCTAACTAAAAAATATCTAAGAAAAACATTTGATGACTATGAAACATGATTTAATTTTCATATATGGTTACTTTACAAAGAAAATCCTTCATAATTAAAATATAAATAATGTAATATCTATACATTGATAGTTTAAAAACTTATACGTAGTTAATATATTATTCATCATTTATTTATATTACTTTTATTTAAAAGT
Organism: Lupinus angustifolius; assembly: GCF_001865875.1. NCBI lineage: Eukaryota > Viridiplantae > Streptophyta > Magnoliopsida > Fabales > Fabaceae > Lupinus > Lupinus angustifolius. The sequence goes on along the minus strand of NC_032016.1, from coordinate 23,386,621 downwards.
TAATAATAATATTGTCTGTACTGACTATACATATATCTTTTTCTCAATTATAAAATATTTTTTGTTATTTTTTTTAGTTAACTATCATAAGAAAATATTTAGGTTAACTATAAATCACATGCATCTACGGATCTGCCAGATCTTTCAAAGATGGTCTTGTTTAAGTCCTGGTAGAGTTTGCTTAGAAGGAGAGGGCACCTAGTGATAATTTGTTAATATGTTATCGGATAGATTTTTTAATTCATCATTTTAAATATTTGATGTTTACTAATATTTAATATTAGCTTTAGTTAAATGAAATTCAGATTTGTGGCACGTGATAAAAATAATATTTGAAGACCATAATGATAAGTTATTTTAAAAAAAAAAATTCATTTCTCCTTATATTCTAATACTAGGATAGAGATCCAACTTTAATAAGGAACATTTCTATCAATGGAGAGGTACTATTTAATAACATATAAAAATCAACATGTAAAACACCTTTATCATTTTATTTATTATAAATTATATTTTTTTATTAAAAATATGAGTAAAAATAATCAATTATCTATTCATTAATAGAGATATTCATTCAACTCAACTACATGGTTCCCAAGTTTTGTGTAATAGACCGCTTGGGATTCCAAAGAACTATTCCATGACATGACTGATGATTGAATTGACGACCAACCTAAAGTCTTTAATATTCATTAAGAGAGAGAGAAAATTGGCTCTAAAATCTAGCTCTATGTGAACTATTTCTCCTGTTAATTCCTCTTAATAACTTCTTTGATATAATGGAGCCTACGCGGTTTAAACAAATTAAGTGGCATCCATGATTCTCTACGGTTCTTCCTGAGAGGTATTAACCGTTAGAATCCCACTTATGATGGACTAAATACTCCCCTTTGCTATGGTACTTTATATTTATTTATTAAGAAAAAATATATATATTGACCATGTTACATGATTTTCATACGGTGTATTATGACCTTTTCATTCATATTTATTCATGATTGATTCTTCAGGAAAAACAATTTAAACAAATGGTAAGTAATAAAATGAATATGTATAAATCTTTACACAAACATTATATATATATATTACATTTATTTATTAATCTAGTCTCTTCCAAGTTAGTGAAGGGTACATTCCATCCTTGATTTAACCCAGATCTAACTTATGCAAAGTATCTCTTGTTTGTCTATAGAAAAATCTGGTGAATCAGTTTGATTTGATTTGATTTTGGTACAAATAGTTCAGCTATCACAAGACTACTGAAATTGGTCACATTCAAGTGATATATGTTTGCGTACTTGAGGGTAACGTTAGATCTGATTGAAGGTTTTGAAGTGGACACCCATTTCTTATTTATTTTTTTGACGTTTATTTAAAGATGTAAGTTAAAATGTTCAAAATTAATAACACTCCATTGTTTAAATTAATTTACATTATGTCAAAAAGTTTATAATTAAAATATGATTAAGAGAACTTTAAAAGAATATTATTTCTAAAAAGTAATTTAATCCAAAAATGGACTTAGTATATATAAAACTTTAAAGTTTTGCTTTATATGCTAAAGAAAAATAATATTACATATAAGTTGAAAGCGAAGATATGTTTAGGGTAAAATACATGTGGCCCAACATTGGAGCGAGTTGTGTTACCATGTCAAGAATTAAATTTTGTATGTTATTAGGTAGAAACAACTATCTAGATGTTAGTTTAGTGGTGTAAGACTCTATTAAATTTTCAAGGTCGAATATTCGATTTTGAGAGTGACACTTGTTGGGAGGAACAATCACGAATCCCGAAATGAATTAATTTCTTACTAAAAAAGGTGAAAAAATATCTTGGTAGTACCAAAATTTAGTTCCACACAAATGTATAATTTTATACATTTAACATCCACTCAAACAATAATCCTTTGAGCAATAAAACCAATTAAGTTAAACATAGGATACTTCCTTTTCTCCAAAATTCTCCAATACGCACAATTTTTTATTATTATGATGTATCATTCGCTTACAAAATTGCAACGTTAAACCATTGAGATAGGTCACATATATATTGACATATATTGATGGACCCTTGGATAAAAAACCTGACAAAAATAACGTGAAGTGAACGTATTGTATAATCATTTAGCAATACGGTCGTTTTAAGGATCCAAAGGTACCAAATAGATTCAAATATGTTTTCTTTTTTATTTTCCTCTGAACAAGAAAACAACAACATAAGTGACATGTAGATAGAGTAAATGTCACTCCTAAGATAGATGCCAAAATAAATGGAGAAGAATCACTTTGGCTCTCACGTGTTCATGTCTTTGCAATAAATTTTTTATCCATGCCTGAACTCAAAATATACATTACCATTTTTGGCCGACAAAGTACTTCTAATAATATCTCAAATTGTAACCCTAATGGGGGGACCCTAATCGTGTTTTTCTTTTTTTATTGGCATATTTGAATGCATTTTGTAATACCTTGTAGGCTTGTAAAGGGGTCAAGCTTATTACACCACACTAGTACCATTAGAATTAGAGAAAAATATGTATATACAGACAATGTATGAGTTTTGTACATTGTTATTATATCATCTACCGTTGATATTTTGTTATCGGTGACTTTTTAGAAAAAGTAATTCAATTGAATTAATAGATGATGCAATGTATGTGTATAAATTTTTACACTATAGATATTACACTCTTAGAATTATGCACTCCACATTTCCAACCGGATCATAAACCTTTAGTAGTATGTCTTCGACCAAAGAGGCACCACGAATACGATAATGTGGGGACAAAGATGAATTGGTCCTACACCCAAAAGGTTAGATATGGTAGATCTAATGCTTGCAAAATTGTACAATATTTTAATTAACGTATATTGTAGAGTATGAAACTATTTTAGTCATTAAAGGAGATATGGTAATGGCGTATGATATCTCATCTTTTCTTGATGTTAGCATGACTTTTTTCAAAGATTTTTTTCTACAATATTCTACCAAGATCAACCGGGTGATCTCAAAGTATTATTTTTAATTTATTGGGAGGGACACTATTGGTCCCAAAACAAAGAATAGTTTCATATGTAAACAACATAAAGAAATATTGTTAGAAAAAGACATTATAACTATCCTTAATTTTAATTCTGCATACCGAGTATCGAAAATAGCTTTTATTATGATACCTTAATCCTTTGTATATGTAGTTCTTTCATACTCTAACATCTCAATGAATTGAAAGAGCATAAGAACTTAATCTAAAAAATTCCAATAGATGTGAGAATCTGATAACTAAGAACTACTAGCATTTGTATTGCTTATATTTGCCGTTTCCTTAGCACTAATCGGCACAAGCAGGTGCTTTGAGAAAGGTGGAGCCAAATTGCAAAGATTCTAATATAACCCAGATGCGACATAAAGGTGTGGCCATAAATTCAACTCCTTTTGGCTTTGGGTTTGTATTATCAATTTAGAGGTACCATTGCCTTTCTTGAAAGTAGAAAACAATGATTAAGATTTTGCCATTTATTAAATATGTACTATTTAGTAGGTGCCCTATATGATAACCCATCATGGAATTAACTAATTTCCCCTCATAATAAGTTTAACGGCCATTAGTCATGATCAATTATTTAAAACTACCATGCCTTCAATGTTCACACTGAGTAGCAGGTGCCCTATCCTTACAGCATATTGTCCATAAAGTTTTAGGTTACCCAAACTACCTTAATATCTGGTAACTCATTTGGGGACATATATTGAAATTTTAATCATTAATTTAGTATTTTTTTATTAATAATAACTAGTAATACATGAAATGATATTTGAAATAATAGATGTGTTCTCACTCATTTATAGAGATACAATACACAATTTAAACCATCATAAATATGCAATTTTCACTTGTCAATTTCCCCTAAAAAATTGTTTATATAAAACATAATTTTTAATGGGTAAATTGAACTATTCCAATCTTGAGATTTACAATAATGATACACAAAATTCCTCTTTTTTTTTTAAAATAAAATAAATTGTCAATAAATTCCATTATTTTACATTTTGCATTGAATTTACAACCCTCCATCCAAAGGTCAGATAAAAAACCAACACTTTGTTTAGCATATTGCCACAAATGCTATTTGAGACTTCAAATGTTTGAAAATGATATTTAAAAAATGACATCAACGTCTTTTATTTTGAATCTTGTATGGACTCATATTTCTTCTGGCAAAAGGTCAATTAGAAAAACCAATGGAAATAGCATATGTGCCACACATTATTTGATCATAAATGTATAGAAATAGTATCTATGATGTTTACGTTGGGATAATACATCACACATTCAAGTTAGATACCAACAATAGAGTTTGCTATAGGTTAATTAACCCTCTAACATCATAACAATCATTCTTAATTTACATATTTGCACCCTCAAACTATGTACTCACATTTAGATTTATTTTTCTAACTAACAATTGAGATAGAAGGGTATAATTGTTATTCTTTAAATAAGATAAGTTTAGTCTTACTTTTAAACTAGAGTGTGTGTTATTATGGAATATCGAGTACAAATATGAATTGAGATTAGCATGTTCTAATTGTGAAGTTACCCTTACTAGATACTAAGGGTACTAATCGCTTAGTATGATACTAAGGGTCCCTTAGTATGATATATAAGCGATTAGTACACCGAGATTCATAAAAAGCAATTGAGATTCATAAACTAGAGTACTAATCGCTTATATACCATACCAAGAGTCTCTTAGTATGATATATAAGCGATTAGTACACCAAGATTCATAAAAAGCAAAACTAGTAGTAATGAAACAAAATCAAAATGAGGCATTGATTCGATCTTAGCTAATTGGAATCGCCCAATACAAACAAATTAACTGTTTGGATTTACTGCAGGACGCAGCCCACGTGTGAGGAAAATGGAAGGGAAAAAAGAAATTTTGACCCTGCATGCTAAAAAATAGATTATATAAATTTGAGTTTAGTCCGTTTGCATGCATTATTATTATTCAACTATTATATTTATTATCATTATTATCTCTTATTATTGATGTTAATATAAAATTTTATCACGGACATCATACCTAAGTATTGACCGATCAGAATTTTTTTGGGTCCAAATATACTTAGATGCCATATTTGGAGACAAATATTTTTTTGTTTTTTAAAGTTAACCAAAATAATTATTTAAGATCACATTTTAAGTAGAATTAATTTTTTAATATATTGTTAATATCTTTCTATGTATATATACCCACAGTTTTTTTAATTATATATCTTTAATAATTAATATAAATAATTTATTTAACTTTGTCTATACAGTTTTGACTTCATTATATAATAATAATATTGGACTATATGTGTGAAATGAGATTAAAGAACATTACTTTCTTTTTCTGTATATTTATGAAACAATACTAAAAATATAGAAAATATGTATTATGTATATCTTATCCTTATAAACCATATAACAATAATAATTTTTATTCTTATAATTACCCTATAACAATAATAATATTTGGCATTCATTTGAGTATAATTTGCCTTTTTAAGTGATATGTCACGTTCAGCTCTTCATCATATTTGTTATTATTGTTATTTTATAGTTGAATGACGATCACTATTTTTTACGGTCACTTTCTTATATTTTCTTGTTCAATCCTATGCTAAAGGGTAGGAATTAGGGAAGCAAAGTAACAGTATACCTGAATAGGACATGTCTAAGGTTAAAAAAACCCAAAAAGTAGAACAATTCAACAACCTTACTGGTCCCTCCTTTTATCACTGATGTTGGCCTACCACTGCATAGAAATTCTGAGATACTCAAGGATTATTACACACAAGTTTACTACAATCATAGTAAGTGAAAAGTAGTATATATAAGTACTACTGGGTTATATTTAAAACTATTATTGAAATGAATTTAGATGAAATCTTATCGATTAAAACTATGTCAAACTGTATATTTTACTATAGTACACACTATTACAAGTTAGGTACCTGAAATTTCTTTTATCACAGATTTTGTTCTACAAAGATTTAAAAGGTTACCAAATTATTGGTCCTTAGTGATACAAATATATTTCTAATATTATATTTAATATGATAAACATTTAATCATACCATGTAATTTTCTTTTATGCTTGAACTTACCAGACTTTTCCAAATGAGAAGTCTACTATACTGACTCATTCTTATTTCCTATACTCCTTAGTTATGGAGTGTGAATATCATTTCATATACATAGATGCTATTAGATAGAGAGCAAAGTTCCTCACCTCAATTTGGCTTTTCGCATTTTTTTTTCCAACTCTGGTGAGAAAGCAACCCACAAGGGCCAACAGTGATTTAGACTTGTTCTTATAAAAGAGCTTCAACCATCACCTAGAATCCCCCTAACTCTTTTTCCCCTCTTCTCTTCCTCTCTTTTTCTTTCTCTTTTTTCTTCCAAAAAGCCAAAAACAAAATATATATATACACTTCAATTGTCATTTTGAAACTTAGAGCATGGAGAATCAACGCACCCCTCTTCTAAGTTGGGCCTATTACTGCCAGGGAAAGGTATATACTTCATTTTATCCTTCATCTCTTTCCATTCATTACAGAAACTAATGCTACTTACTTGCATGTTTTATGCATAAAGAATGTCTAATAGCTCCTAGTTATAGGACTAATTGTTTTTTATATTTGTATGTAACTTTTATTTGATGATGATGCAGTCAATGGAGGAACTGAGGCAGAACCTTTTGTACACAACTATGGAGCTTGAACAAACAAGAGCAACAGTGCAAGATGAGCTCAAAAAGAGAGATGATCAACTACTCAACCTAAAGGAGCTTCTTAACAAAGTTATAAGAGAAAGAGATGAAGCACAAGAGAAATGCCACAAACTTCTCTTGGAGAAGTTTGTGTTGCAGCAGCAACAGCACCAAACAGCTCCAATATCTGGAATCTCAAGCATTGAAGATGACCCTAGAAGAGGAATTGACTCAAACAATGGCCTTTCATCATCAGACTGTGAAGAAAGCATTGTTTCTTCTCCACAACCACAATTGCAGCAGCCATTAAGAGAAACAATGATGATTGAGTTAACACCTGACAAACCTTTACCAGAAAAGGGTAAGCTTTTACAAGCAGTATTGAAAGCTGGGCCTCTCCTTCAAACCTTGCTACTTGCAGGACCACTTCCTCAATGGAGGCACCCTCCACCACCACTTGAGTCCTTTGAGATTCCACCTGTCACCATTCCATCACCACCACCACCACCACCACAGCTTCTCCACCAAGATTCCTTTGGTAACAACAATGCAAATGGAAACAGCAGCACTCCCACCAACTGTGGAAGAGTCAGTAGAAAAAGGGTTTTATGTGAGGGTTCTGATTCTCCTTCAGAGAACAAGTACCAAAGGATTGTACTCCACTGACTAGTCCCTACTACCATGTCAGATTTACTTTACCTACTTAGTTTTTTTTTCAGTTTATATATTTATAAGTCCATAGGTTTATTAAGGTCAGGACTGATATGCTACCATATGTACAGTGTGGTTTGTTCTAGAACACACAAGTTATCCATCCAGGTTTAACTCAGTGGTTGAAAAGGTGAAGAATTTCTCATTGGCATTTTCCTCTCTTCACATTCTTCTTTATTAAGTGTGAAGTGAAAGGGTCATTGAAAATGTAATGTAACTAAGATGCTATAGTCTAGCAAGTAATATTTATGTGTGAGTGTCTTTTGTGTGTGGCAAAGAGTGAGATTGATCTCCATAAGATCACATCAACAATTAAGAGAAGAAAGGTGATTGGGTGTGGAGTTGTTGGGGTTGGAGGATGAGTGTGGCCAAGCCAACAACCAAAGGGAAGGCCTTTGAGCTCTCCTTGTTGGGTTGGGTGACCCCACAAATCAGAATCAGAATCTATTGCTGGTATGATGTATGATAATATTAAGCTTTTGTTAGGGAAGCTATCATTATTCAAGTCTAATCTTATGTCTTTTGAGACATTATTTCTTCTCTATTTTACTGTAATACTAATTCACTAAAAAGCCTATTTGTATCTGCCCCCACTCAACCTGTTTATGATTCCATTAAGAGAGCGGGAATATTTAGCAGAAAATTTTGACTAATATATCTCACTGATACCCATCATGTTCGGTAAAAGCATGGCATAAAAAATCATAGACTCAACTAACAAATGAAGCATGCTCAATTTTGGTATATAAAGTTGAATTATACCGTGCCCCAAAAAGAAATAGGTTGTCTGTAATGTTATAACAATTGTTACTACAGCAAGTAGCTTGTCCAACAGTTACATCTTATGCCACTTCTATTCTAGTGTGATTGTTATCTAACAAAACTTTTTTTGTCACTAAATTGCTATTCTTTTCTATTTTAACTTTGTACTTTTCAAGATTATGTAAAAAAACTAGTCATGTTCTGTAACTTTGGCAATGTCAGGGTACAGGGCAGTCACGTGTATAGTCTTCTGATAAGACAAATAGATGCAAAGAATACATGACTTTGCTCAGAAACATTGCACACCAGATGTTATACTAAATTAGTGCTACCTAGTACATGATTCATATTGTTTCTATTCAAAAAGCCTCTAAACATTTTCTGACATTTTGACCACAAATCTTTCCGGTGTGCCTCTATTGGGAGGTTAGCGCAAGGTATATGATGCAAAATGTTGCGTATCTAATGGAAAGAAAATAAAATAAGAGTTGTTGCTATCATCCAGCTAGCTCTGCTAATAAACATTACGTCAATGCATACTTGCAAGGGACGGCAACAACAAGTCCTAGAAACACGGTATGTCACAATCCTTAAACAGTGAACATAGGCTGCACAAATGCCGTGACTCATGCCTTACATGACAATAGACATCATAGCTCTTAGTCAATAACTCAATACGATCAGCCGTACAAGAACAAGTCCTGTTAACATCATAGCCCAGGCCCATGATTAAAAAACAGATTAGTAATAAACAAAAAATCAAAGTAAAAGGAAAAACCACTTTTAACTCATAGCAAAACCCGAAAAAGTAAAACGAGGTTATTTCAAGTCTGTAAAGGGGTAATCCAAGATTGGGTTCAGAATGAAAAGGGTTTAAGGTACACAGAAAACGGTGAGGCTAGAAGGTGATCACTTACTTGACTAGATACTCATATACCCCATTCTTCAAACATTAGGCAGACCTCTACCTAAGTGTCTCCTTCACGGCAATCATTGAATCCAGTCATTTTTTCTCTTTTAAGTTTCTCTGGCTTCCAGAAGAAGCGCCAAAACTCCATGGTGGAAATAATATTCACTCTTATCTTCTGAGTCAGGTTTCCATCGGGCATTCACTAGTCTTGGAGATTTGAAAAGGCAACATCTAGAGTTTAGGGTGTGTTTGCTAACCTACTTACTCACAGCTAAGAGCTTTTAAGCTGGTCCTTTAACTTCAATAAAAATAAGCTACTAGTTGGTGTTTGGCAAACTTGTACCAAATATAAATAAACACATGCTTGTACCTCATTCGATAAGGTACTTGAGGTTTGATTATGAGGTTATATAAACTCATTTGATGAGCTGCTACTAGGTAGTTTATTTGTAAGGTCAGATTATTATTTTACAAATTGAAAAAACGAAAGATACAGCTCAAGACACAAGTAATCATTTGACAAATGAGCTCTTAAATTGAGAGGCTGTGAGTACGTACAACAGTTAAGCAGTATTCTTCGCCAACACTAGCAGCCTTACACAGCAGTACCATGTTAAAAGAAAAAAAACGTGCATTTATACAAGATTACAAGCAGCACTCGGTTGGTGAGCGTTCTGGAAAAATGGTCCGAATACAACATTGAGTTTTAAATGCTAATACCTATTGTTTGGACCCCTCCACAAGCTTACTCCGCATTGCAAACCAAATTTTCCCATTATGTTGATTAAATAAGCAGTTATGCTCCCTGGCCTATGCTTAAGGCAAAGAATTTGCATCTACACATCCACTCAAATGGGATTTGTCAGCAACCGATGCTGAAATTTTATGGGGTAACAGCATGAACGAACCAGAGATTTGTCCTCAATCATCTTCATCACCGTCTTGGTTGTTCGAGTTATTATGTTTTTGAGCATTATACATATCAGCAACCTGAAAGTGAGTCAAGCATGACCAATGAATTAGTTTTACATTCCAATGTTACTATTTCTGCATTTCAATCTTCTATACTAAGCAGTTAATAAAATATTGAAGATTGTACTTACCTGCTCAGATGATGAGGCCTCTTCTGGAGTTTTGTCAGGTCGCACACGAAGTAGACGCGGAAATCGAAGTGAAATGCCCTTTATCACAAATAAAAGCACCCCGAAAAAGTTAAAATAAACTATTATTATTGATTCAACAGAGGTAACAAACCGACTCCAAAGTGAAATGAAACTTGTACCACTTCCATCACCAACTCATTGTTTCTAATACCTTATTTGGATCTACTATGCCCACAGCAGCTCGATAAACGGGGCTAATGGTCAGGTCTGCAGCTTTCACCTCCCATACCTGCATGAAATACGACCGATAGCTACAGTAAGTATAGTGCAATTTTACTGGATAATAAATGTTTCAATGTGTGTGCATCAACAAGGTATTAGCAAAAATTCATGTCTACTCTAGATCATTCACCTGTTTACAATTACATTGCCATAATAATGATCTGAGGGGAAAAGGTGAAGCACATTGTACTATAAGCTTACCACACTGCCCTGGGAATTATAAAATGAATATGATCCCATAGTTGGCTAATTGCATGCATTATCCTCCACATTTTAATTAATCACGCAGTTCCAAAAAGTCCATTGAAACCAAAATGCAATGTAAACATGAGAACCGTATTTTATTAAAAAAAATAAGAGAACAGTAGACAGCATATAAAATCTCCTCCCAATCTAACCAGTTGATCACGTTAGGAGACCTTTCAGCCACGAATAAGTGTGGACCATGATAGTACCACCAACGATATGAAAATGCTTCCAGATTCCATTTGTAATAGGAAAATCAAACAAGTTGGATAGTTTTACCAGTAAGAGTCAAGTATAAGACAACTCATTAATGATAGTACACATTAATGGACAAAATTGGAAAACAATAAATGAAATTGGCCAGAAAGGCCAAGATTAATATTACCTCACTGGTTTCAAACCAGACATCAGGATTGATTGTCTCTGCATATGTATAGTATGCCTGAATTCAAGTAAATTAGTCCATAAAATATTAAGCAACATTCAAACCAAGTCCAAAGAGAAAGAAGAGACGCAGAGACCTTTGGCTTGGGAATCACTTTAGAACGAAGACTGGCTGATCGTTCTTCAAGCATTTCTTCAGAGAATCCAGTTCCTACCCACCATAACATGAATATTATAAGAAATAAGTTTAATAAACAAAAGAAATCAGTAATGACTTAACATGTAAACACTCACCTATTTTACAAATACTTTGAAATTCTTCATTATTGCTGTCATAGCAAGCAAGGAGAAAGGCACCATAGACTCCTACAAGACATCATGCCACTATCTCAGTTCAGGCTGCTTTGAGCTTAAAGTTTAAAATATCAGTATATAGGAAATCCCAAGGGTCTAGCCTTATTGTTACATGATAAGAAACATTTGACTGATTTAAAATGACAGTTAAATTAACAGATATAGGCATCAACAACCAACAAAACAATCAAGCCTTAAATCTCACTGGGTGGGCTACCAGATATAGGCATCACTATATTAAAAAGAGTATCCTTATGAGATAACCTGTACGTTTCCCACGACCATGGAAAGCAGCAATAGGTACCAAATCTAGTGAGTCCCCTATACTGCAATAAGAGCCAAAGAATAAATACAAATCCATTAAGATAAAAGTAAATTACGAAAAATCAAGATCACATCCTTACTTTTCCATATAATCTTTCTTCAGCTTTAGCCAGTTGAGTGACCGCTTCGAAGGTTCATATGTAGCATCTTCATTTAATGTTTTAATAATTAATCCCTCACAACTGAAAATCAAGAAACAAGCTAAATTATTACAATTCTCATTCAAATTGTTGCAAGAAAAACCAAAGTAGGAAGAACTGTGGAAGTTAGAGATACAATTAAGTAGCAACTCTAACACCTTATTGATGTCTATCAAATGCTTTTAGTGCATAAATTAAACCACATTAACATAACTTACAAAGTGAACTAAATTATGCTCAAATGATATATGATACTAATATTTTATCAGCATGAGTTCAATTTAAATAAATAAAAATTAATGAAGACCTTGCATCAACAGCTTGGTCGAGAAACTTTTGTACTTCCTCAACATCATTTGATATTATTGCTGTTGCAAACTGAAAGAAACCAGGTTCTTCCTCAAAAGAGGCATAGAGATGCTACAGAGAGAAAATTAGGGGCACCCATCAAAATATAGTTCTTACTTATAAAGCCCATAATTAACAGGAGAAGACAGTTAATAACAAATGCACGATATTTAATTACAAATTATGCTTGAAAATGAACATTTGAGAAACACAAAAGAGACCACTTGGCCTCCCTAGAAACCTGAAAAATCTTTAGAAAACAACCTTTTGAGTTCCCCAACAAGGACTAAATGCATTTCCTTTTCCAACAGGTATTGGATTGGGTACTTGCCAAAAGGCCAGAAGCTATAGCTATTAGTTAGTGCTGATTGCTGAAATATTTCTACTTAAGTGCACAAACCCAGGCACCAGAATTAAATTTGCTCCAACCAAGAGCGTAGCCAAAGCAATATGTTCTGACCAATGCCAGCAATCCTCTTCCCAGATCCCGACTCATGCAATTCCATACCTTTCTACGAATATAACTCCTGACCTCAGTTGACTTGGACTTGTTGAATCAACACTTAACATTAAGTTAAAAGTTATAGTAGTTGGCCAAGGAACAACTTTTTATACCAAAGCATAAAAGCCAAGCACTACAATGTCTTTTATACCTAGGCCTTGCCAAGACAAGATGCTGATGCAAAATCTACACATGTCACCTTTTATATTTCCGGGGACACCTTCAAATTGATTTAAATAGAGGACCAGCTTCTTCTAGGCTTCCACATTTCATCCACATATATATCAAGGACTTCAAAATACTTATTAAAGAAAACAATAAAATAAGATTATTGGCAGAACAAAGATTGAAATCGGTACCTCTCTACGGATTTTCAGATTTTCCTGAAGAAGTGCTTTTCCATTAAGATACAACAAATCAAAAGAAAATATGCAAACATCAACCTTTATATCGTTCATAGCAACATTTTTGCGAGCCCGGGTACTAAGAACCTGCCAAGATAGTAGGTCATGAACATATGTCTAATCTCAATACCCACATAATATAAACTATGATTGACTGTCAATATAAGATTTTTTTCAGGTATCATTAAATGATGAATTAATGCTCACAAAATACAGAACCACCATCAGGAGTACCTGGAAAGGAAGGATTTTCTTCTTAGCACGATCATATGCAACAAGTTCACAATCAAGAATAAATGATGATACATTTGATTTCTTTAACCTGTTCACTAACAAATATCAGGAACTATGAAGTTGAAAAAGAGTGTACAGGAAGCAATACATGTACTTATCTCAATATATTCATAACGTAAGATTGTTTGCTTCAAAATGCAGTTCCATGTTATTAAAGGAAGTATTCACAAAGAGGCCCGAAAAGATGCTATTAGTCCTCAAATATAACATCCTCGACCTCAATTCAGTTTTTATTTACCTTGAAACTGCAGCAACAACATCAGGAAACTTCCCAGTGTTCCGTTCTGCATTTCTACTGTAAACCTCAACTGAGCCATTTTCCAGGTAATGTATCTGTTTCATCAAAGCTAATGTTATACCACATAGTAAGTATCATAAGCAGTATATTTCTGATGGAAATTTTGACCACAATATATCACCTGGGCACGCTCTCCATCATATTTATATTCACAGGTAAACTCCACATCCTAAAATTTATTTAGAACTTCAGATACACCTTTGGTTGCTTTTGACAGCATTGGTCCAACTGGAACACCAGGAGTAAAGTTGCATGTATTTGGAAGCTCCCATACACCATGTGTAAGCAGTGCAGATACTATTTTGTCATAGTCCGGAAGAACAGAATAGGCTTGTTTAACAATCTTTGAAGCCTGGTGCAAAATGAAATCATCTTTTTTTACAAAATCTAATCAAAAAGGAAATTTATTCAACTGCTGCAGCCTATTTTATTTATAAAAAAGTGCAAACAAATACAGAAAAAGGTTGGTATCTTCACCATAAAGCACAGACACCTAGCAAAAGAAAATCTATTGCAGCAGGTCCCCTCCCCCAACTTATAATGCTGATGCACCCCCGAAGGTTTAACCCCCAAAACACACATTGTCATTCACCCTAGCCTCACATGATTCATGAATGTGCCGTTTAAACCAATAAATTATATGTACTATATTTTCCAGTCTCAATGAAATTAGCTTACCTCTTCGAAAGGAGACTGAATTTGAGGAGGTGCTTTAGAATGTTCTTCAGTGTATACTGCAGCTTGGCCTAATGCAGCTAGGAGAGTTTGCTCAGCATAACCAATTCGCAACTTAGCCTAGAAAAATGAAGCCAAGGAGTAATTGACATAGAAAAGTAAGCCCACCACATTATTTCAATAGAATTAAAGCTTCAACCTGTAATAAACGGATTAGATATTGAGGTTCACAGTCAGTTGCAGCAACAAGAAGTGCCTTGATATGATTCTTTTTCTTCTCTTGACTGTCTTTTCCAGATTCCTGTACATGTTTAGAAAAAAGTGCAAATTAATAGCAAATTCTAGCAACACTGAGCTCTCAACAATTGTTCCAAATCCCAATAAATTCCTCTTTCCTTCTTTTACAGGGTAGATATTACAGTGATTAACCTCCAGCAAACTCGCCAAACAGAGAGGAATTATTTTGAAGATTAGAACAAGAATTTAACACAACTTTTAGTAAATTAACAAGATATATATGCTTCCAAGATAGAAAGGCAATAACAAATGAGAATCCCATTCAAACACACTATTTTGATACAGCATGTCAAAATCCAATGAACTTCCGACCATAATTGACCATTAACAAAATGAGCTGAAAATGGTTGTCAGTGTTTTATGGACAACATCTGAATAGAGCATCAATAACAGACTCCAAGTCTTCAATATAGCATTATATCAAGATTCATACTTCTGAGTTCTACTTTTATAGTCCAGATTACTTAAATACCATCATAGTAGAAGACAATCAAACTAGTTATCCCAAAAAAGGTTTGTTCATTCACTAATTGTCTTCGAGTATACTCAATCTTGAAATGTAATCTACTCTAATAATTTCAAATCCCCCCATGCATGAGCAGATCAGCTTATTGCTTGCAGATCACCACTAGACATATTATATGTGCAGGATCAAAATCTCTGGGAAAAAGAAACTCTCATAGGCAATACTAAAGACTAGTTAAACCATAAATCTAAAACAAACCAGATGCTTGAATAGAGGGAGTGTGAAGGGCTAATAAGAATAACCTTGGCAATAAGGTGAAAGGTTTTGAAAACCTTCCTAATAGTCAAGGCATCAGGTTTCCGCATCATAGACTGAGACGAACGGCTTGCTTGGGCGACAATACCCAAATCACCTTTTTCCTACCAAATAAAAGACAACAAATAACATTTTCTTCATCAAAATTCCAACTCTTGAAAACAATTTCCATCACAAGAATACAAGATTATAGAAATTCAAGAACATCAAGAAAGAATCACCTTATACTGCTTCTTAATCTGCGCTTCAGTCCTTCCACATGCCTCAGCAAGCGCCTTGATAATGGAAGCATCTCCGATTCCCAATTCCAAACCGACATGTGCCGGTGCAATCCTATCTCATGCTCAAATTCAGTTATTTGGCATTGAAAATATAAATAGCTTATAATCATTTCCCATTCCTAATATCAGTTTGAGATTAATATCCAGTTTAAGAGTTTTTTACATAGTTAGGGCATCATACTATGTTAACCATTGACCCTTAGATAAAGTAATACACATGAATAGTAAATGATATACCGATTGACTAAGGAACTTTACACGGACTGTGCATACATAATAAGCTCTACCATTTTCCCTGAAAAATTAACTAAAACCAAATATGCACACGCACCTATTCGCAGAAAGATAAACAACCGGGATCAAGTCCTCGGGTGTAGCATATATCACAGTCCTTAAAAGATTGCACACTATATCCGTAATCAAGATTCTTCCTGTTTCTTTTGAAATCATATCAAACGCTAAAGAAAGGAACAGAAACGGAACGGGATCGCCCTTCTCCCAGGTAGCTACAGAGCTAGGATTGAACTCAGACGGTTTCTTTTTCAGCAGTGGAGCTAGTTTCTTCAATTCAGCGATCTTCTCCTGCGAAGAATTAGTCACACTGCGAATCTTGTTCGCCGGTTCAGGTTTCACCGATTCCCGCAGCTTCTCTTGATTTTCTAGGGTTTCGGGCGCGGGTGGCGCAGAGGAATCAAGGGTTTTGAGACTGCTAGGGTTTAAGGACGAAGCAGGAGAAGGGGTTTGGGGAGGTGGAGATTTACGCTTCTTGGGGGAAGAGGATGTCGGCTGAGGGGGTTTCTTCTTGGATGCGGCGGCGCGTGCGGCGGACATGAGAGCGTCAAAGGCGGAGGGTGGTTTAGACATGGTGGTGCGGGGAAGAGAGAAGAGAGAGGGAACCCTAATCGGAGAAGGAAGAATGGGACGAAACAGGAATGGTCGGAATGAAATTGAAAGCATGAGATGGGAAGAGGGAAAAGGGTTAGTGTTGGTCTGAAAATGAAAGGATGATATAAATGGCGGGAACATTACTTAGTTCCTCACTGCCTAATCACACTCCTCTACGGAGGTTTAGTTGAGAAAAACTTACCCGATATATATATAATACGTCACATTTATAGACGAATGTATTTATGTTTGTTGATGATATCATTTATGATTAAATTTTAATTAAAATTAAACTTTTAATGTGTTGATAAGATTTATTTAGTTATCTCCATATACATACGTCTTCATGTATGTGTCTTTCTCGGTTTCGTTTTATGATGACATAATAACCAATATATCTTCTTTTTTTCGTTGAAAATAACCAAGATAAGGAATCTACACTTTTCATCCTTATCATCGAGCTTCTTCCTTTTCTGGTCTGGAACATGGACATAAGCTATGCAACCAAAATTCTTAAATGCTCAACATTCGGCTTGTGTCCATTCCATGCTTCTTTAGGTGTCATATTCTTCACAGCAAAGGTGGGGCTTCTGTCCAGCAAATGAATGCTCCAATTTACAGCTTCTGGCCAAACATTTATTGGCACTCCACTCATCTTCAAAATGGTTCGAACCATATTTAAGATTGTTCGATTATTTCAGCATCAATTCTTTCTTCTTCTACCTTCATTTCCCTGGAGAGAGAAGGTTCGGTGAAGATGTCTAAAGACAGTGCAAGGGAAACTCAATTCAAATTTGTTGCAAACATGCTTTCACGTGTTAATGTTTTAATTATAATGATCACATTGCACACAAAAAGAGCTAGCTCTAAATTTCCAATGATCAACTCTAATAGAAAAATATTCAGGTGGGCATTATCCGAATAATGAACACACGGGATGTACTGAATCAAAGGACACAATGTACATTTGATTGTTTCATAAAGGTGCAAAAGCAATCTCATGTGGAGATGCTCCAACAATTGTATAAAAGGACAACACAATTCTTCGTAGGTTGTTGCCCATTCCACTCCCAAGTTCTTTATTCATCAAAGACAACATCTCTGCTTGTTACAATCTTTTTTGTGAGAGGGTTGTACAACTTATATGCTTTGGAGACCTCACTAACACCAAGGAATATACACTTTTCACCCTTATCATCAAGCTTCTTCGTTCTCTGGTCTGGAACATGGGCATAAGCTATGCAACCAAAAATTCTGAAATGCTCAACATTCGGCTTGTGTCCATTCCATGCTTCTTCGGGTGTCATATTCTTCACAACAAATGTGGGGCTTCTGTCCAGCCAATGAATGCTCCAATTTATAGCTTCTGGCCAAAAATTTCTTGGCACTCCACCCATCTTCAAAATGGTTCGAACCATATTTAAGATTGTTCGATTCTTCCTTTCTGCAATGTCATTTTGTTGTGGTGTGTAAGTTGTTGTAAGTTGTCTCTTGATTTCATGTGTGTCACAAAAATATGCAAATTCTTGTGAGTTGTATTCACCAACACGATCACTACGGAGAACCTTGATTGCATGTCCGTTCCCTTTTTTAACAAGTTCTTTGTAGTGTTTGAAAACAGATAGAGCCTCAGATTTTTCCTACAAAAAATAAACCCAAGTTTTTTTACTATAATTATCAATGAATGTAATGAAGTAGCTTTTACCACCATTAGAGGTAGAATTAATCGGCACACAAATATCAAAATGAATCAACTCCAAAACTTGTTTTGCTCTCCATGATTTTCCCTGTGAGAATGATGAACGATGTTGTTTGCCAACAACACATTGTTCACAAATTTTAGATGGATTGGCTATTTGTGGAAGATCTACCACCATGTTTTTCTGCTGAAGAGTCTTCAATCCATTGAAATTTAAGTGGTCATAGTAGAAATGTCAAAGCCATGAGGGGTTCTTCACTTCATTCATCAAGCATGTTTGTGCACTTTTAATCTTCAATGGAAACAATCTCTTACAATGATTTCAACAACTGCAATGACTCCTCTGATAGGATCATATATCTCACAAGCATCTTTTTGTATGGTTATTATATAACCCATTTCCTGCAATTGACCAGCACTCAACAAATTGTTTTTCAAGTCAGGAACATAAAATACATTAGAGATGGTTTCCACCAAACCATTCTTAGTTTGAATTTTAGTATCTCCCTTTTCCATCACATTTAAAGTAGAGCAATCACCAAAACTCACTTTAGATCGAAAGTTTTCATCCGAGTAAGAGAAAGATGACTTACTTCCACACATGTGGTTGCTACAACCAGTATCAATATATCACACATCAGATTGGAATTTCTAATGAGATGTCATCAATAATGTTTCTTCTTCTTTCTCCTCTACAAAGTTAGACATTTCTCATTTTCCTTTGTAATTAGGCAATTTTGTATAACACTCAGAAACATAATGACATAACTTATGGCATTTATAACACTTTAACTTGGACTTTTCATAAATTCTACCCATTCCTTGTTGGTGAGGAATGCCTTTAAAGTTCCTGCTGGAATCTCTATTTCCTCGACCTCCATATCCTCTACCTCTACCCCTACCCCTTCCTTTGAAGTTATTGGAATGAGTTTTGGTAGAAGTCTTCAATGCTTGTTCCTCCGTTATTGAACTTCTATGCATATTTTGTTCATGAACCAACAATGAACTTTGAAGTTCATCAAGGGAATGTTCATCAGTGTCATTGGACTCTTCAATTGAGCATACCATATAGTCAAATTTTGGTGTGAGTGACCGTAGAATTTTTTCAACAATGAGAGTGTCTCCCATCTTTTCTCCATGAATTCACATGTTATTTGCAATTCCCGTGACTCTTGAACAATAATTAGTAACTGATTCACTTTCCTTCATTTGCAAAGTTTTGAAGTCATTTCTCAAAGCTTGAAGTTGAGCATGTTTGACTCTAGTGGAGCCTTGGTATTTTTTCTTCATTGAATCTCAAATATCATTGGAAGTTTCTTTGCAAAGAATGGTTTCCAGGATAGAGCGATCAATGGCTTGAAATAAGAAATGTTTGGCTCTCAAGTCTTTCAACTTCATTGCATCATGCTCTCTGATTTGTGCAACAATAAGTTCTTTGCCTTCTTCCGGTGTTATAACACCATCTTCAACCACTTGCCAATAGTCCTTGAACCTTAAGAGGTTTTTCATCAACATGTTCCGGTACTCATAGTGATAATCAAAATATGGAATAGTTGGTTGCACAAAATTATCAGTAGCCATTATCTCAACCTACTATAATTATACTTCTGTTTTCACTAAATTACTCCAGACTTCACGTTGCACTAGGATGAGAAATAAATGACCTCTTAGAATGGGAATGACTACTTGAATGAAGAATTAGAACTTCGTCGTTTCTGCATAATATAAAAAAAACGTTGCTTTTTCTTTGTTCTCTCCGACTCTTATACCAATATTAGGAAGAGAAAATTGCAAACTAATGTCCATTATGCATTAAATGACAGCCTTAAAATCTATTAATAATATAATAAAAAAACTCCCTCATGCCACATGTCACCTCCTCATCTCTCATGTCACATGTCATTTTCTCATTCCCTCATGCCACATGTCACTTTCTCCTTACATTTTTTCCTTCATGCTACATGTCCCCTCCTCCTCACATATTTTTCTTCATACTTTTTATATATTATATATTTTATATGCTAATAATAATTTAATATTAATTAGTGATTGATTCATGTCACTATCCCACTAAAATTGTGAGTGTTTACAACAACTATGTTTTGTTATGTTAAAAAGTAATAGCCAGTGAACATTAGATGAAATTGAAATCATTTTTCACATTCAAATTATTTATTTACATTAATCTATCTATATAATTTAATGTTTACCATTAATCTAAGAATAATTGTACTTTTTCACCTCATCAAAGTTTTTTGACATTTTTCGCACTGAATTTTAATATTACAGTTCAGATTCTTTGAATTTTAATTTTTCTCTATTAACAACAT
>NC_032016.1:23285600-23365747 GCF_001865875.1 Lupinus angustifolius | reverse complement strand
TTTATATGTTAATAATAATTTAATACTAATTGTAGAAAATTCAAATTAAAAATTATCAATTTATTTTTCTTATGTGCTTGAACATGCAAATACATAAGTAATATGTATATTCTTAATAATATGAATGTATGAGTAATATGTGCGTTTTAACTATGCGAATACATGGTTAACATGTGTTTTCTTAGTAATGCGAATGTACGGGTAACATGTGTGTTTTTAGCCATGTGAATGCACCGGTCACTTGTATTTAATTACTATCATTATATTATTTAATTAAAAGATAACAATGGTATATATATTCATGAAAAATATATGTATTTTAATTAGTAATATAACAAATCAATTATTAGACTCTTTTTATTAATTTGATTCAAATTATCAGAAAAAATATCTGTCACATCCTAACTTAGTGTGTTTTTAATTTATGAGTTATTTTCATACAATGATTATTAGCTAAAACATAATCAAATAAATAACATTTAATTATACAATATTTGAAGGCTAAAAATATTATTCAAATATTTATACACAATGAACATTAATCTAAAATAAAACATAAGCATTTAAGAGATATGCTAAAAAATCCTTATGACTTTATATGATACTTATAAACGTAATCACAAAAAATATGATGCAAAAATAACTCCTTATATTTATAATTTTATATAGAAAATATAGAGGTGAGATATTATCCAATACAATTTGAATTTTATTTATTGAGTTATTTAAGAATCAAATAATTTCTATAATCACACTTTCAACAAATAAATGCTTATACAAACACATTTATAATTGTTAATATTCTACATATACACTCAAAAATCAATGTTAATATTGCACCTATATGAATGAGAAATATAATGTTTCAATACATGATATATTGATATTATAATACATGATGTATATTGTTAATAGATTTATATTATGCATACTGCTAGTAAGCATAGAAAGAGATATTACAATTAGTTTCAAAGTTAAACATAATAACTCCCCTAAAGTAGAGATAACTTGCAATTTTCACTTTCAAAACATAAAACTACATACCCTATCACTAACACAATTGATAAACTAATAGGTAAACATAACTACATCATAGTTCCTAATCATCATTGTTTTTCACTTTCAAAACATTCACTTCCGATATCATTAAAATCTAAGAACAAACCTACTTGCACATGGCTTGGCTACAAGTGTTCTACTAGGGGTAACTAATTTTACTTTTAAAGTTTTTATTTCTTATTTTATTCTTTCAAATATGTTAAAGATCTAAATTTTCCCTTAAAACTAATTTTCATTGATTAATGATGACTTTATTTTATTTAAGATCTAATGTATTACGTACTTGTGATTTTTAAATACGTGTTCATGACAAATAGTAGTAATGGGAAAGCTTTAAAAAAATGATGTGGATCTAATAAACTATTTTTTTTGTTAATACCAAATATATCTTTTCACCTTTTTATGTATTGCACTAATTTTTTCGGGTTTGTGATTGCCCATTCTAATAAATATAAATATTATTTGTAAGAATTAAACTTTTGATTTTAAGAATCTAGTAAAACTTTACACTACTAAAACATTTGGACATGCCTAATGATGACATCAATTTCATTCTCTTGCGATTCAATCGGAAACAATAGATTCAATTAGTAACGACAGGTGTAAAGGATTATAAAATGTGGTTAACTAATTTCATTGTATAAAGAAATGTGTATCCAAATTTTTACCAACTAATCCTTTTAATATGTATGGGTACTTCTTCAAAATATTCATCTCCTTACTAGATCAAGAGTGAAGTGTAATATTGATGCACTAACAGTATACAAAATTATATATAATTAGTGTATCATTCACCCTTCATTTTGATTATTTTTGTGAAAAGTCAAACATAATTGAAAATAAAAGTAGATAATGGAGTGACAATATAAAAAACTCTTACACTGTCGGTATGTAGATATTTTTCTCTTCTTGTTATCTAGATTTAATTATAAAAAGACAGAACAGAACCATACGATACGAATTATGAACTATGAAGTGGTAGCACCACTTGAGCCAAAAACATCACCGTTAGATTAACGACTAAGCTCTTGTTCTTACCCAGTTCCTCTTCCACTCTTCTCTCTCTCTCTCTATATTTCACCCTCTTCCATTTTTCTGCTCTACACTCACTTCTAAATTCTAATTCCAATGCTCCAATTACGGTCGTTCATTTCACCAAACCAAGCACATACATAGATTCTTCAACCATCCTATAATCGGGTACCTTTCTTCAACGTATTTTTCTTTACATTTTTCTTATTATCATTTTGCATTTATATTACTAAAAATGTGAGCTTTTATGTGCATAATAGTATTGGTATTATTAGGAAGTTAGTTAGATCTAATTTCTGGCACACTTTCAGTGAATTTAATGCAGAATTTCCACAGACCAGTAACAATTTTATGCATAGGGAAGCTAATGCCAAAAATGGGGTTCATTACTTCATTTTAATAGGGTTTCAAGGTGTAGCAGCTTCAAGTTCTGTGCAAAGGTTGCATTTTAATGTGCATGTGAGAATAATGGAAGCAGGGATCAAGAAGTACCGGGAAGTGAGTCCAGAGAGGGCCAAAGTATGGACTAAGAAGTCACCAAAGTATCCGCAGAATCGAAAAGTGCCGGTGATTTACTATCTTTGTAGAAATAGGCAGCTAGAGCACCCTCATTTCATGGAGGTTCCTCTTTCTTCCCAAGATGGACTATACTTGAGAGGTACTAACAAAAAGAAAGACCATGAACTCGTTTTTGGGGAATTTTTTATTTTGTGGATTATGGTTTTAACTTTTAAGTGATTGTTTTGTATGCAGATGTGGTTGATAGACTAAACACATTGAGAGGTAGAGGTATGGCTTCCGTGTATTCGTGGTCTCGCAAGAGGTGAGCAATTTATTACATTTATCTCCTTCATGGTGTTCAATTTTTATGTTGAGAAAGAAAAAAAGAGAGAAAAGGAAAGTGAGAGTTGATAGGCTCTAATATCCTTACCTCATGTGGAATGGAACTATTGATTTTTAGGACCTATTGATTTACAATTTTAAATGAAGCAGTCAAAATTGTTTGTTTCAGATTAGGACTTGTATTCAGTTTTCATCATTGGTATTTGTTCTTGTAATTCAGAAGCTACAAAAATGGATTTGTTTGGCATGATCTCTGTGAAGATGATCTAATTCTACCTGCCCATGGAAATGAGTATGTCCTTAAAGGCTCTGAGCTCTTTGATGAATCAAATTCAGGTAAAGAAGATATCAATTTTATTTATGTTCAAAGTTAAGATGCTAGTTACATTGGACCTGAGTGAATATATATTGCTTTCAAACTTTGTCGTTGTGGATTTTGCTTTACAGATCATTTCGGTCCCATTAGCAATGTTAAAACACAGAGTGTGAAGCTGTTGCCAGCGCCATCTTCTTCTAGGAGCCATGATGAAGCTTCTTCCTCCTCCTCTAGCATGAACGGGAAAGATACAAGACACTCACAAGAAAATGAGTTTTCTGAAGAACCGCATGGTGGTTCTTCTGATGTTTCTCCTGAGTCTACTACTGGAAAGAGTGACCCTCTAAGCTTAGCATTGACGGAGTACAAAATCTATAAGACTGATGGATTGGCAAATGCTTCAACTCAGACAGAAGAAAATGTTAGCAGATCGAAAACCCAGAAAACGTGTACACGGGGTGTATCAACAGAGGATGGGTCATTAGAAGCTGAATGCCATGCAATATGTCAAGCCCGAGTTGGACAACTGAATGATAATCCTCAAATCTTTAGGAATATTGGTTCTCCTCTTCCTTCAACTTCAAGTCCCTCATCTTTCGGAGGGAAGCCTGAAACTTTGGAATCTCTGCTCAGAGCCGATGCTGGTAAAATGAACACATTTAGGATTGTGGAGGAGGGCATTCGGATGCCAACCAACACAAGGCTGAAGGCATCAAATTTGCTGATGCAGCTTATCTCATGCGGCTCAATATCAGTGAAAAACCACAGTTTTGGCCTCATCCCGAACTATAAGCCTAGCTTTTCCCATTCAAAATTCCCTTCCCCATTGTTCTCAACCTCTTTGATGTTGGGGAAATTTGATTGTTTATCAGAGAATCCAAAGCTGATGAGCCTCAGATTGGAAGACAGAGAATATTTTAGTGGGAGCTTGGTTGAGACTAAACTGAAGGAAGGAGATGGACATAATGTTTTGAAACGCTCTTCTTCATTCAATGAAGAGACTGAGAGGTCTGTTTTGCTTTCAACTCTTTTCTTGCACCATTGATGATTAGTAATCAGCACCGAAAGATTTATACATGCTTCTGTTTACTTTGATTGCACATGAACTGGAAATATTTTGGAATGTAGTATTTCCTTAAAATTTGAGTGGTGAATAATGCTTGATTAGGCTGTAGGACCAGATAAGTTTTGCATTAGTGTGAAGGTTATTGGTTGAATCTAACCATAGCTAATTGAAGTGTTCTCAGATCTGATTTATTTTCCAGATTGAATTAAACTCTACTTCTACATTTTGCATATGCTTTCACACTTTTTTCCACCAAGTTTCTAAATATTATTTCAACAAAACCAGTACACAAATATGCAGGACATATAAAGAACTGAAACCACCAGAAGACAAAGAGGAATCATCCTCAGGGCATTCGAAATGCATTCCCCGATCAATTAAGGTCTCGTTGTCCAAGCAAGCACGAAATGAATCCATGAGATCCCCCATTTCTGATGGACCAAGAAACTCATCCGACAGAATTGATGGCACCAGCGTATCACCAGTCACATCTAATGGTAGCAGCAAAAGAATCATTGAACCTTCATTGGGGGAAAAACAATCAAAGAGGGTTGATTCATTTAGAGAAGAGGGGGTTATCAAAATTGAAGAAAGTTAAGTATTTACTCTATATTGTTTCTATTAAAATTCTGAACATCATCAATATAGACTGATAAATTTGTTTTTTACTCAACAGGCTTGCTTCAGGAGCAAGGGTTATAATCCAGTGTAAACCATTTTGTGAAATAGCATCTAGCAGCTCCTAGACCACAAGCAAAAGTGATGATTTTTAGCTTTAGTTTGAATTCAACACGGTTGTATATATCTTGGTAGGTCCACGTGACATTTATGCAAGCCTACAAAGTGAAAATATTTTGACAAATGAGATGAGTCATTGCAAAGGTAGCTAATAGTGCAGGTGTGGTCCCAGTGGTCCATTTCCTCTGAAGTATATTGTTCTGGTTAGAGAGAAACTGCTATCCTAAAATGAAGTTATTGCACATTCTGATGTAACAACAGTGTCTTCCCTTTGCACTTTCCTTTTGTTTACTTCAAATTAGTGGTCACTACTTATAGCTAAGGGCAAAAGTTAGTGGTCGTTTTCAAGTTCAACCCCCTTTCTTGGCATTGGTGCTGTTGATATTAATTGCCACATTGGATGCGCTTGTGTTTAACTTCAAACTAATAACTTAACTTTTAAGACCATGTAATTGTCAATTCTGAAAGGTGGCTAAAAAGCTAATTTTATGGACCCTTTTTAGCTTTAAAAGGTAGCTCCTTGTCAAAATTAAAAAGCTGGTATTTCGTTTTAGGAAATCAAAATTGCTATTGACAAATTGAAATTTGAATCCTTCTAGTCTAACCTATAGGCACCCATTTGTTCTTGTTAAATTGCTGTGGTACTGTTTGCAGTGTCCTTTATGTGTGGATTTAAGGCATGATTATATTGTTGGTTCTGTATTGATACTATTATCTAACAAGTAGACTGCCCTCAAGTGAACTCAGATCTTGAGTTTTAATCTTATAATCATCAGAGTTTTAATCTTATAATCATCACTTAACTATAGAAGTAGGTCAATCTCATAATAAAAAATTTCGCACCCTCACCTTATGTGTAAGAAAATAATCTCTTTCAGGGTATATGATTGTTCCTTCTAACAAGTGTCTTTCACAAGAACTGAACATTTGATCTTTTGGCTTTTCTAGGAATCTAGCAGTGTCTTATACCGTCTTATTGGTATTAATCTCATAAGTTATGTCAGGACATAACCAATCTAATATCATCATGAAGTTACTTCTACTGAATGGAGGCAAAACAAAAATAAGAATATTAATGTTACTCAAACATTCTTATTCCAAACATGCATCTGCTGTTTGAGTAGATTCACATGGATGACAGACAACTTTATTCCATAGTTTCAGGCAGAAAAATAGGGTAATCTCAAAATTGGGGCCCATTATGATTTTTGCTGCAAATTGAGTGAGAGCTTAGAGGATCATAAAGGTTGTGTCAGAAAGCTTTTTGTCTGCAAAGGTATATTTGGGTTAGTCCTTTCATGGTTTTGTCTGGTCATTGAGATCTTGACCCAGAATCATTATTTGTTTGCAAATTAACAAATCTTATGTTTCACTTTAAAGCAAAAGAGTAAGGACATGTAGGTCAGACTATATCTATCATGAAACTGTGTTTGTTGACTTGTTCTGCAATCTCCCTTGGTTTCAAACTTTCAATCCCTCTTTTCTTATTCTCTTTGTGGGTGTTTGTGGCATAGCAATGGATCTATGTGTGGCTTATGGCTTATGATATTAGTAAACCTTTCTATATTTTTGTTGTTGAAGTTTTAGTCCTTAGACAAAATAAACTATCTAATGAATGAAACCGGACAAGTCTACATTTTGACCCATGTTCACCCCAATTATGCTGAATAAATCATCCCATTCAATGAACATTATTTATGAGGGCTGTCCTCTAATACTAAACTGCACTACTATCCTGTTTTTTTTTGTAAATTTAAGTGATCCACTAATATTCATGGCAAAGAAATTCTACTGACTTCACAGAAATTGTTATTGGATGAAGATCAAATGACTTAAATTCCAAATTGTGTTTTGACTGTAATTTTCATTCAAGTGGTTTGATATTCTTTTAGTGGTTTCTTTTTACAAATTAAGTGAAGTCATTATTAAAAATATATGATAGGTTATTTTGGAAGATGATAGTTGGTTAGAAAGTTAGGAATTAGCAAGTTAAGTATATGTTAGTTACTTGTTTTACAAGCTTTCTTTTCATTCTTTTCTCTTGTATAAATAAGTCATATTGACCCAATTCAATTCATTCAATGAGAATATTATCAATCTTTGTTTCTCATTCTTCTTTCTTTAAGCTTCTTTAAGCTTTCTTTTATACACTTCTTAATTCATCAAGAAACTTTCTTTTCATAGCTCTTATCACATTTTAACTGTCATCAATTTTTAAAGTTGGATAATCCAAATTTAATTCTACCTTATCTATGAGAATCAGAAACTCATATTCCTCTCCCTATGGAGAGGAGGTCTTTTGAAAACACACAAAAAAAAATAATAACATTTATATGTTTTTTATTTACAATGAGATGGCTCTACCCTTAAAACTAATAGAAGAAGAAAATAACTTCAATATCCGGTACTAGAAATAAGATATTTTCCATGTATGAGAGACTCATCACAAAAATTCCCTTTCAATGGTAACAAACTCATTCTTCTACATAAATCATGAGGGTTATAACTTATAAGTGTTTTTTTTATACATCAGAGAATAAAAAGGGAAAGAAAACTAAACTAGAGAAATCATATCATTTGCCAGGTAAAACTGATAGTGACAAGAGACCATGGTTCAGATCCTTAGCTCCTAATACAAAACATTATTTTCATAATTTTATCACTTTTTTCATTCATACATTTTACATTATGAAATAAATTAAACATGAAGTGCGTATTTTTAGAAGTACAGGCCATTTGAGCTTCAAGTTATCAAAACCCGTGTCGAACAAAACGCAACTTAGTTATTTATCCATGATTCTTCATTAATTTACCCCATCAAAACGGCATATAAAGGCTTCTTCATCCTCTGTCGTTTTGATGAGGCATTCCTTTGATATTATTTATTGCTACATGTTTTTTTAATTTAATTAACTAATCAGTGATGTTATAATTTAAATTTTCAAATTTAATATTATTTACCATCAATATGTCAACTGGTGCTATGTGCAGGCCCAATTACTGGTCTCACTCCAGGCTTCATGGTTTTCACCTAGTTAGTATTTTAAGCCCTTCTAGTTTTAAGGTTTATTTTGTAAGTTAAGTTTAGAAATAAAATAATAAAGTTTGAGAGTCATGAAATATATTTGATTATATAATAAAATCTTCGTTTTTTCTTCATTCTAACTTCCTAGATATTTTCATGTTAGCCAACGTGTGGACAACTAATACTATAATAGCATGTTTGGGTATAGTTTTATTTTTTTGATAAAATTCCAAATGAGTATTAATTGACATGAATTATAACCAAACCGAAAGAAACTGCTTTACCATGGTCATAGATGATATTTTATGTGGGCCTTTTTATTTGATATCGTTTTTAATAATTGCTTTGGAAGCTGTTGCGATAATAATCCCTCCATTTAATATCTTTTAACGTTAAACCACACAAATTAATAAAGAGTAAATTACACTGACTAATAAATAAATATTCACTCATAGATTATTTGGACTTGTCTCCACAATATATCATATTTTGTTTAACTTAATTGTGTTTATCACATTTTTTGTTTAAAATATTACATTTATTTCTTATGCAGAGTGGTCAGTGTAATGAAAGTATAAAAATTATAGGAGGTTTGTATAGATGTAAAAAAGTGAGAGGTTGTTTGTGTAATTTCACTAAAACTCAGGGGCTGTCAGTGTAATTTACTCATTAAGAAACCATTATTGATTAAAACACTTATATTTATTTCCTAAGACTAAAAATAATTAATAATATATAAATATTAAATGATGATAAAATTAAGGGAAAACAGTTTAGTCAATCCTTAAAATTAAAATACAACAAAAGTTTTGAAACAAAAAAAAAATCAATAAAAAGAATAAGGAATGGAGGGTCAGGGAAGGATTATATTCTAGATCTCATATACAAAGTCTTAAATAGAAGCTTTCAAAAGCGGTTGTTTCACTGAAAACCGTGGACATTGAAACATTACGAAATAAGAAAAAAAATTAAAGAATTCAGAAGTCTTTGTTTGTATAGTACTGAAAATGGAGATGGTGCATGCTTAGTTACAACGAACTATTTTGTTTTTTTTATCGATCGTGAAGAGGTTGAGTGTGTATTAGGTTTACTAGTTTTCTGTGTGGCATTCAATATGACTTTGGATATAAGCAATGCCAAGCTCATTGCATTGTAGTCCTTCACAAAAAAAGTATACTTTGCACACCTTAATTAGTTTCGATATAAAATATTTGGTTTCATATATGTTGTTTAAAAGCTTTATAAGAGTATTGTAACAGGGTTAGGTTACGAATTCCAAATAAAATAAAGTTTACATTTGAAAAATAACACACTTAATATTTAAAAATTAGAATGTTATGTTTTTCAGATTCATTTCCCCTCCTTAAATAGTATGTATAGGACAATTATTATCGAGTAAAGATCATCTAGAACTAAGTAATACAAAAAAATGAAAAAATAATATATTATGACACTTTTAATATACTATATTTATAATAAAATGATATTTTTGTCATTGAAATTAAAAGTAAAAACAACAATTATTTCTGTTACTTGGACCCAATTGGACAACTTCTATTAGTTTGGTCATTATTGGTTGCTTGCTACCTACTTACTGCCAAGCTAGAGAAGACATTATCATCAATAATGTGTTGATTTATTCTCTGCTATATCCTTAGATCAAAAGATTAAAAATTTAATTTTTATGAGTGATACTTATTAAGAGAAATAGTATAAGATTAATTCTTTACACATAGGGTGAGATGATGAGATATCTTGGTAATATAAAATAATGAATGCATTAGGATGTAGTTATGGTAAGATGGAATTAGTTTCTTCTTCCTACTGACTTTCCCTTTTCTCTTTATATTCAGTCACAATCCATTTAATTATTGCAAAGCAAGAATCCCACAACCTAACAACTAATTAGTTGAAGAATTTATATATAAGTAATTAATTAGTTATTTAAGCATCTTTCCATTAGGGTAGGTAATGCCATGGATTAATTACTTGATGACCATTCTACTAGCACCATTCTAGTGAAGTTGGAATTTGCCTCCAAATATAAAATAAAAGGGTTTTTTAGGAAGGGGTCCATGTCATGGACCGCATGGGTTTGGCATATATAATATTAATTAATTGATGTGGATAATATGAAAATTGTTCCTTTTCAAAGGTAATTCGCTCACTGCTGACCAAAGAAAAATCACATATAAATAAAACAGAGCAATATTTATTTCCTTGAGGTGCTTTCAGTTGCTATGCAAGTTGTTTGTTCTAATGAGTGGTTCACAAGCTTCTCTCTCACTGATTTGTGAACTATTAGAAGTGGAGTTGGAGTATAAAAAGTGTCTACTAGTGTGTCTATCTAGTATATAACTTTATTTATATATATATGAATTTTATGAGTTCCACACATTGGAAATTCCCCATCAGTTATCATTAGAAATCAAAAGCAAGAAAGAAATGTATATTTCATTGATTAAATAAATGATTGAATCAAATTTGATTATAAAGAAACTAATCAACTGATTATATATAAAATACAAGTGAATTAACTCTACATAATTAACTAATTTATTTTACATATGTTTTAATCATGGAAATACATTTAGCCTGTTATGCAAAAGGTAAATGAGTTTAAAGTGATTACTGGTCCAATATAATATTAACTAAAAGTGTTAAAATATATTTCAACAACTATTCACTTCTTTTGTTACAAATTAAAAAAGAAGTAAATAAATGGAAAATAGATTTTATTTATAACCATATGTAAGTAGTATTGGGTAGTGAGTATATATAGTTAAAGTGCAGCACGAGATGTCTCTTTTCTTTGCCTTTCTTTTCCCCTGAAAATAATAACTCCCTCTTTGACAATTAAGCTGTCTTTATCACCTCATTAGGTAACTAGCTAAGTAGGAGAATACATGTGTAGGAGGAACAATATATTGGTTCACTATGGTTTAGTCAATATGCATAATGAGGAATGATGTCATTTTTTGGCTAAGTTTTGAAAATCCAAAGAGGATGTTGGAGATGGTTTTGTTCCATGTTCAGCCACCAATTTTATAATCTATAATTAATGTTATTTATTTTGTACTAACATTACTTAGTATTAGGTATCAACTTATCTACGTTTGTGTAGCTACGAAAAGAATATGAGGGTAGAGTACATATTGATCTGTCCAAAAGAACCAAAGATTCTAAAACAAAAACGTGACAAAGAGTAAGTTGTAAGAGTCACTTGTTGACTTAGTTTCTAAGCTCCCAAATTTTGCCAATTAGGGTGTGGGTCCACATCTACTCTCTTACTCATTTGTATCAATCACTCCATGTACGAGGAGATATGATTAGCTAAAAAAATATTAATAATTAAAATTTTAATTTAAATAATTTTTTCAACTAAAAAAAAATAATAGTATATGAAGTGGTACAAAATACAGGAGATGTGCTCCCTTAGCCTATAGCCAGTATCCAGTTTCAATTAACTTCTTGCTAACTCTTAAAGAAATTAACCTATCTGTCAACCACAATTAATTGATCTCCAAATCACACAAGTATATATGAGTATATTACATTAATTAATAGATTTATTCGATTAACCAATTCCCATGATATTTTGGAAAGTATAAATTAACTAGTAGATATACAAGCTATGGTTTATAAGAAGTGGGTTACCCGTATATGAACAAAAAATGGAGTACTTTAGATCTGAGAGACAGAAATGGATATAATAAATAATAAAAAATGTACTCACACCAGATGAAAAGATACTAGTACTAGCTAGTGTAGTGGCCATAACGATAACAGCTAAATGGATCTTAAACCACGTATAACTATATATTGACTTCTTTATTTAATTAAATAGTACACACATACACCAATCTATCAGTCCCCATCTAAATGAAGTGATTTGAAGAGTTCATTTACAGTTAAATATAAATTTAGAATCATGTAAACTTTCGTTCATTGATCATGTCTTATTAATATCTTTAAGGTTATCCGCATATTTTAATATATAAAAAATTAATATTGTTTTATTAAAATTAAATCATTTAATGTACATTGGAATCTACATTCAAGACAAATGGAGAAATATGTGATGAGGTGAGGAATATAATGTGAGGAATATAATGAGTTATAAATAAATAAAAATGTATACACTAATAAGTGTATGAATTATATATATTATTATTATTGTATCATTCACTATTTATATTTAATCATATTGAATATTTAAAAAAATTAATTCAAATAAATGATGGATGGTGTAATAATTGTATATGAATCTTTGCACCAATAATACATAGATATTATACTCTTTTAAATAATAGTATAGTTAGAAAATAAAATTAATATAAATATATATTGAATTTATAGAATGGATAAATTTGAGAAAAGTATATGAAAACTTTAGAAGACAAAAAAGTTGGAATGGATGAAGTATTTTTTGGGTAGTATTTTTCACTATGCCAAGTGTTGAAGTGTAGATAGTTATTTTGGATGATATAAGGTTAGTCTATAATGTATGCTCCACCTACTAGTGGACTATGTCTTGGTGGAGACGCTTAAGTCAATGATTTAATCTATCCAAAAATGATCAACATCGAACATTTTATTAATCAAATATAATAGGACCACTCAAAAATATTGGACAAATCAACCTTTCCCTCTTGAGGTATTAAATTACCTATGCTAGTAATAATATCAAAACAATCTACATGCTCAACATTATCCTCTTAACCACACAATTGCTTCCAAATGTTATCACATTTTCATATTATATGAGTTTTATATATTATCATTATAATATAAATGAATGATGAATGATATAATGATTATATATAAATCTTTATATTATTAGTATATATATTACACTCATAAGTTAAATATAATGCACACAGTGAAATAAAGTTATTATATAAGAGTGTAATATATATAAGTGTAAAGATTTATGTATAATCAGTGTATTATCTACCATCCATTTATATTACTTATATTTAAAAGAAAGCCAATATAATAAAATATAAATAATAGATGATGTATAGTAAAAATCTCTTAGATCTAATGCAATATATATAGTGTGAATAATTTGGTTGATTAATTATCTCCCAAACAAGCGTGAAAATTAAAGCATTTTCTTCCAATGTAATGATATATGAGTTGATGGTGAAACAAAGAATGGGTTCTCTACAAGCTAAATGAAACTGATGATGATTAGTTTTCAGTTAAAACTCCCGTTTGGAAATATGAAATCATTAACCTTAGCTAGTTTAGCATTAGTTTATTATGGTGACAGATCAACTGCTATAGCTCAACGTATCTTTAAGTAGAAGGCAAAGTTTAACTGAAAGGGAATTAAAAGGAAGCGTATTCTTCGGTAGGAACCGTCTTAAAGTGCTTATCTCGCACACTTGCATGCTACATATACTCTTCTTCTAGTCCATATTTATTAACTGAATCTTATACTTATCATGTCCCTTTCTTTTATATTGTTTGGACTAGTAATAATAATAGTAACAATCAATTATGCTTTTTAAATTTGTGAAAGTTGACTTCATTTTTATTTTTATTTTTTATTGGTCTTAATATGTAAACACCATAATTGACTATATCAGCAATTAGTAAAAACGTGCTGGTGATGATATTGACAAATCATGATTTAACCATTGGTAGAGACTAAAATGAAATATTATACCATTTTAGGACAAAATCCAATTAATAAAAAATAGTTTTCGGTACAAAACGATAATTGAAAAAGTTTCTGGTTCAAAAAGTTGTTTATGTCTAACCTGAATAATAAGAAAAAATTAATAAAATTAAAGTTCAATGTCACTTTGCTTGAATGAAAGTATAAATTGTTACCTCCCGTTTTTTTACTAAATTGTTATCTCTCTTTAGGTGAAACGGATTCTTAACCTTAATTAATACCAACCCTTTCTCCAACTCTTTATCAGTTACCTAAAATCAGATTCAGCTGCCACACACATATCTCTAATTTCAACTTAATTTTTCCTTTCTCCAATTCTTTTAAACTCTCTTATTATTATGTTTCAATACTCCTAAAACTCCCAAGTTACAGTACTGTTAATATATTCCTATTCTTTAAACTCAATATTTATTACAAAACATACATCATGTTTAATCGTGGATAAATAATATACATCCATCTCAACCACCATATATTGTGATTGCCATACGCAACAATTGGAAAATAAAATATCCGTTCATAAAAGTAACACCCTAAGCAATAAAGAATGGAGTTATGATATCTCATTACATAAATGATATTTCATTCATACATGTATACCATGTACTTATCTCAGTTTTATTTAATCATATAATAATATTTTTAAATACGAGAGGTTCATTACATTTTTTTATCAAATGTAGTGTTGTATTTTAAATATTTTTAAATAATAAACAAATTTTAAGGAAGGATAAAAAAAGCAGAAGTAGAAGCAAAACAGAAAGAGATGGAAAAAAGTGTGGTGATGATTGAAGCATATATAACACATATTCGTTTTCCCAAATTTTGTCTCACATGCTGTCTCGAATCAATGATAATAAAATAAAGCATGAATAATATTTTTTTAATTAACATGTATGTTATTATCAGTACGAAATAACGAATAAGACGTGATCGGAAATAGTAGATCTCAAAAGTAAAGGGATCAATTTTCTTGTTAGT
Source organism: Lupinus angustifolius (assembly GCF_001865875.1). Classification (NCBI taxonomy): domain Eukaryota; kingdom Viridiplantae; phylum Streptophyta; class Magnoliopsida; order Fabales; family Fabaceae; genus Lupinus; species Lupinus angustifolius. Next base: position 23,350,998 of record NC_032016.1, on the reverse strand, counting down.
AACACTTCCAAGGTTAGAAACGCAAGGAAGATATGGATGGCAAACTATTTGAGGAGAGAGAGAGAGTAGTAGGAGCTGTTGTAAGAAGTAACACTTCAAAGTCTTTTGTTGCCATTCACTCACTCTCCTTACCCAATATATATATACCCACACATATATCACTTCTATTCACTTATACTCATACATTTAGTGTGTCTCTTTCTCTCTACTCTACTACCTTAACTTTCAATTTTTTGATATAGAATCTGCCTTGATATTAGTAACCCTAGTTTGATTTTATTGTGTGAGATGGAGAAGGGTCAAGGATTGGGCACAGAGGAACAGTTGGTGATCATGGCAAAGGGAAAACGCACCAAACGGTTGAGGCTTTTATCTCCTAATTGTGGTGTTGCTGGTGCCACATACACCCACTCAAGTGCTAATTCTGAGGATAGTTCCTCAACCACCACTTATGAAAGTACTGATCAACAAGATCAAGACTTGGCTAATTGTTTGATCCTTCTCGCTCGAGGAGGACCAGATTCCAATCATCATGATCATCAAAAACAGGATGATCATGACGATGATGATGATAATAACAACAAGATAGAAAAGGATGACTATGATGACGAGGATGGTAATATAGAGAAGGGTGGCAAGAGCACTACTAGTACTGGAAAACTTGTTGAGATGTCTACCTCTACAAACACTAACAAAGGCGGTGTCTATATTTATGAGTGCAAGACCTGTAACAGAACCTTCCCTTCCTTTCAAGCGTTGGGTGGTCATAGAGCTAGTCATAAAAGGCCCAAGCTCATGCTAATAGAAGAAAAGAAACCGTCACAACTGCAATTACAACCACAACCGCAACCACCAGTGATTATGAATTATGATCATTTTAAAGAAGCTGGGCAAGCACACATCAAACCTGACCTTTCAATTTCCATTCAATTGGAGAGCCACACCCATAAGGCCTTCCATGTCAACAAGGCCAAGATTCATGAATGTTCCATATGTGGCTCAGAATTCACATCAGGACAAGCATTGGGTGGACACATGAGGAGGCATAGAGCCACAAACAATACAACTCAGGTGGTTGCAGCACCAGTGCCGGCGTTGCAAGTGGAAGTTCAGCACCCGAAGAATTTATTAGAATTTGATCTTAACCTTCCGGCACCGGAAGAGGATCTTCCGGAGACCAAGTTTGTGTTGTCTGCTTCTCCGGCTTTGGTGGGTTGCCATTATTAGGCCAGGCACGGAATATTTGGGAAAATTATTATTTTGGTGAATGATAAAGCTGAATTATTACTCCTATTATTAGTGTTACATTTTAATTTACAATTATTATTAGTAATTATCATACTTTCTTGGATTATTATTCTTTTGGTTTATTAATAATTGTCATTTTGAGATGTATGTGATCATCACCTAATTGTTGAAGTTAGTTGGAATACTTTGAGTAAGTAAGTGGTTAGTGTTCATGGTTGCCTTTCATTCAAGAAAAGCAGTGATAGGGCATCTTTTTTCTTCGTTTCTTTTAATATTAATTTTTGGGTAAAGTTTTGTTATTCTTTTAAGGGAGAGACAAAAGAGATGTGAAAGAATCAAAGGCAAACAGGTATATCTATTTGTGAGAAGAGGAAGAGGGATACAAGTGTGGAATGGGCATGGCTAGTTAGGGTTTGGCATCACCAAAACCACAACCACAAATCATGGATTAGGTTCCCTCTGTGTGCTTTCGATTTTATTTATAATAAAGCTAAAAGATCCCTTTCTCTCATTGTCTACTTACATTGCTTACCACATCTTCATCACTCCGTTCCATAAATGACAAGAATAATGGTTTGGCAAAACAATTCATCACTAAATTTTATCACTCCAAATAGGATAGTCAAATGATATTACGCTTATTTTTGCATCTAATATAATTATTTTTAGCTTATATATAATATAACAAGAATATTTATCATATGCACTTATATATCAATGTATATATATTAAAAAAATTGTTGTAAGTGTGATAGATGTGCAACTTTCGTTCTCTTTATATTAATAAATAAAACTGGATTGGATAAATGGACTGTGACCACTGCCATAACCATCAGCATGTATCTTTCAACTTATATGGCTAGCTATCTGTCTCTTAACATTATTTTAAATACACAGTATTACTATATTTCCTGGTCCTCCCACCTCTTGTAGTAATTATATTTTTCTCTTTAGGTCATTAGTTTTATTTGCTTAAATTTTAACTAATCAGCTTCACCTTATTAACCAATTGTTTTGGTCTTATTTTGCAAGTTTCTAAAGCAAAAACATCGACAAACTTACAATTAATTAATTTTGAGTTAATTTAACTTTTATGTAAATATACGTTAATGATTAATCAATAATTAGTTTTGGAATTATCTCATGGGAGTTCCAGCCCATAAAATTAAGTTGATGCGCACAAGAAAGACATAGTTAACTTTCCGACCACAAACATGCTATTAGAGTATTAGGAGTTACATGATGGTTCACCCTTTGGAGTGGGACCCATCACCCATATATATATACTCTTCTTCTAGTCATAAACTTCATCCTTATTTATGCAGTTACATAATGAGATATGAGAAAACTATAGGGTTGATAAATACAATATTTCTCATTGAGCATTGCTATATTCTCATACTAAATCCTCCTACTAATCCTCCTACCCAAAAAATGACACATGTCACTTATAACCCAATCATTAATAATTAAAGTATCTTATTGTGACACATGTCATCTTCTTGTGGGTAAGGAAGATTAGTAGGAGGATATATCATTTTCCTTTCTCATTTTCTCTCTTCCATGAAATAAAATAAAATTAAATACATAACAATAGGATTAGTTTAATTTGTGTTATAGCTTGAAAGGATGGCATGAATGTCACCATATACATATTATTGAATGGGAGATCAAACTTAAATTAAGCAATAGAGATGTATAAAGATGGAAGACTTTTAAGTCACTTACCCTGGCAACTTATCCAAAGTTAGTTATGTGCACGTTTCCACATGCTTCGCACATGTACTTGGGGAGGTTCGTATCATGTAACATTCCCCCTAATAATTCTCTTCATAGGTTATATTATCTTTATCATATAATATCATCCTAAAAAAGGAGGTTAGATCTCCTAAGTACACTATAATCATGACTATAATGTTATTCCTATATTTAATGCTTTTCACTTATCTATGTACTTACTATTTCTAGAAAATAATGAGAGGTAAAAAGATGAAGGAAATTAGATTCATTTTTGTATAAAACAAATGAGTGTAATTATGGATAGATAAAAGGATTTAAGTGTGGTAATAATAACTATTGTAATCATACAGGATTTTTATGGTTCAGTGATCTTTTTAATTATAAAGTCTTACACTTTGCTCATCCAATATATCAAATGTAAAAAGGCATATTTTTAATTTCCGGTCATTCAATGTAGTTTGTACTTCAACAATTTGTTTACATTTTCTTATCAATAATCCCATGCACTTTGCCATAATCATATTGGACGAGCCTATTCTTTCTTTTTTTTAAATTTCTCAATGGCGATAAACTTGAGTCATGTTTTAGTCATGTTCTTCTAATGAACCCAACAAAGAGAAAGAGAGTAAGAGTACTGCTATATTGTAGAAGTTTGACATAAAGTATATTATTAAGATTTTTTCTATCTTTAATTGATTTGGCCTGTTTTTAGATTTGAACAGCTGGGTGGTTGTAATTGAATATATAGGCGTTGGGTATATACAGTTGTGTATGAAACTGAAGTAGACTAAAGTATGGATTGTGTTATGTGTAGTTGTTAACTTGTTATCCTTTTCGCTTGGACAAGGTGTGTTGAACAGTGGTAGTAGCATTTGTTCACGGTTTTGGTGATAGAGACAATGCTTCAAATGCATGACTCGAGTAATATGTGGCTTGTGAAACTGGATACTTTCAGTTATGGAGTGTCAAATACAAGAGGAGATTGTGACATGTGACTTTAAAAATTTCATCGATACATATTTAAAATTATTTTTATTAAAAAAAACTAAACATACATTCTAGTATCGAAGAAGATACTGACCCATGGCTTGTTGGCCCTACTTGTAACCCCTTGATAACAAAAGGTAGGGTTTGGCCGTCACTAGATTCTATTTGCGTTACTAGAGTTAAACAAATTTCCACTCAACTAATCAATTGCTTCACTGCTTAATCCTCCTCTATTAGTGTTGTGTGTTGACCACAAGCAGGGTTTGGCTCCCAAAGTCCATTACCATTCATTAAGAATGCGAATTATATTGAGGTTTGGTATGCTGTGACGGAACAAAAAATTGGATTTTGGAATAAATTATAGTCACACTGCTCCTTAGTGAAATTATATAAATTACTTTTCACTTTTTCTACCTCTGTACAAATCTCCTAGTTTTCACACTTTTTACAAAAAATATAATAAATGTAATTAAGTTAAATAAAACATGATATATTGTTGAGACAAGTTCAAATAATATATAAATCAATTTATTTTCATTAATTTTTTTGTTACAAAATGTATCAACAGTTCTAAAAGAGATATTGTTTAAGTTGCTCTTATATTTTATCGTAACGAACCAAAAATAACAAAAAGATATTGACTCATATTATTTGGACATGTCTTCATAATATACCATGTCTTGGTTAACTTAATTGCATTTATCACATTTTATGTTTAAAAGATTACACTTATTTGTTATGCAGAGGTGATCAGTATAATAAAAGTATAAAAATTAGTGGAGTTTGTGTAGATATAAAAAAGTGACAAATAGTTTATATAATTTCTTTAAAACTCAGGAATATGAGTATAATTTACTATTCATTTTATTAATTGGTCATCCTTTTTATTACCTTAGCAGTAGTTCTTATTTTGGTGGAATGTGACAAGCCAACTAATATCTACCACTTCACTGGTTTGGGTTTGGGTACTATATAGTAAAAACTTATACACATGAAAAAACTTTTAGAATCTGAAAGTAACTATTTGAAGTAGTTTTGGAAAGGATTAACAATGTAATTAGCATTTGTCATTAACGTTTGAGTTAGGCCCATGTTCAATAATTCAAAGCTCAAGCACGTTCTTCGGTTTAGCTGTCTACAAGTTAGTTGGCCCAGATTTGTCTAAACTCCTACTAATTAAATATTGCGTAGAAATTACTAGAAGCCTGGAACAATGGTAACAATCTATATTTTACTTTTAAAGTCATTCCCTAAGAAAACATTTATATTTAACTTATTTTGTTTGAAAAAATACTAAAAAATTAAAAGGAATTGGTTCTAAAAAGGTGTGAGTCAGGCCCATCTTTCATTTTAGTTTCATTCAGATATAACTATTAAGAGAATCTTAGCATCCAACGTTGCTGTGGTGTAGTGGTTATCACGTCAGTCTTACACACTGAAGGTCTCCAGTTCGATCCTGGGCAGCAACATACTAATTTTTTTATTTTTAACTTTCAATACATTTTCTGTTCTATACTTATATTTTCAAATGAATAACTAGTTATTTATTTCACTTTTGTTCTTGCACCTTCTTTGCAGTAAAAGCTATAGCATTTGAGTTTTTTCATTCATGAGCTAATGTTCATTCCAATAACAGAGAAAGTGATTGATTTTATCAGAAGTCTTCAGAAAAAACAGAAGGGTTCGCACAATGCATTTATTTAGTCTTGGAAAAACTATAGGTTTATTTTATATTCCGTTTTTATGTTCATCAACCCAATGAAGGAGAAAAAAGAATAATATATTTCCCCATAAACATAGTATATTACATTAAAAACGTGGTTTCCTAGAATTTAATAGACAAGGAATGGAATGTGAACAAAATATAAGGTTTGGATAAGCAGCAGTTCCTACATTCTGGACACATATGACAATGGACTGAAAAGCATGAACACTAAAGATTTGTCTTCAGAAGATGGTAATGTACTGTAAGTTGATGCAAGTTGCTGGCTCCAAAATTGTCCATTCGACATATCGAACTCGAAAACATGGTAGTTCTTAGTTAGCAAAAACATTCACCTTCACTCTAGCTGTAACTTCCGGGTGAAGCTTTAACTCTGCAATGTATTCTCCTGTTTCCCTGATCTCTGGAAGCTCAACAATTCTCTTGTCCACCTCCCTAGAAATTAATCAGAAAATCGTTAAGCAATTCATCAAGCAGACTTCATAACAATGTATGAACCCGTAATGAAGGAATAATGACTCGTGTCACGCCTTTTGAGCAAGGGTGAACATTTTACAAGGTCCAGACGACTTAAATAAAAATAATATAATCACCAACTACCTTGAGGACAACTAATCCAAGGAACAAGGGTGAACATTTCACATGTAAATACTGAACCAAATAAAAGTTTATGCCAAATCAGACTATATCAAGTGCTATCATCTGAATCATAATGAAGTAGCTTACCATGTGAAGAGCACACAAACTTTGGAAATTTTTCTTAAAAACATTCCTCATTTCGTGTAATTTTCAGAAAATCGTTTTAGATAGAGAACATTCTAGAGGTAGTCCACATATGTCCATTTGCTCCGAAATAAATAGGATTTGTCTAACTTAAGTATAGGATTATGGTTTACTGCATTAATAATTCAGCAATATTTGGATTAAATTCCATAGATAAATTATCAGATACTGAAATTCTAAATAATATTTCATTAAGTTAGTAAAAATCAATATCAACCTTTCTTCAAGATTGGAAAGCTTCATACTCAAAAGTAAGAATAAAAACACTCATCTGTGTTTTTAAGTATGTATCTATTTGAAACTTAGACCAATAAGCAACTCATTGGTTTTTGTCCTTGACTTAAAATTACATATATTTACCTACACACAAAAAATGTGTAAACTGAAATGTTCTAGGAAATTACTCAATCCAAGAATACTTTAATGCAGACGACAGAAATAGATTTCTCAAAAAGGATGGTACCTTTGAAGCTGTGCCTTGATTATGTCAACAAGATCTTGAGCTGTGACACTGAACAACAAGCAAAAACTAGACTCAAAATCCACACAAGGGCATAAATTGACTGCGTATTGATGCAAAGGACAAGCCTCACCTTCCAAAAATTTGTTTCCCTTTACCGCCTTTACGCTTCACCTTGAAAGCCCCAACAGTTTCAAAAATTAGAGCAAGTTGTTGTGCCTCTTCTAATACCTGAACAAGTATAAGCTTAGATAAGATGAAATCTCTAGAAAACTGTATAGTGTGAAGAACAAAAGAACCCTATTAACAGATTCAGAAGAAGGTAATAAAGTGGTTGTAAATTTACTAGGACTTTAGACTAGAATGTGAAAAAAGGATAGGATTTACTAAAGGCAAAACTTGACATGGATAACTATTGAAAGGAATTTCCATTTTGTTATATTAAAATCACTGTTACTTAAACCTCTTGATGCATGGTTTATATGTAGAGCATAACATCAAAGCATTTCATACTTCCTACCCACAGTAACTAATGGTAACCTTCACTGCACATTACCAGAATACATACTTTGCCCGAGGATTAGAGGAAAAGAGTAAATTACCCGCCTTTTTTCAGCATCAATTCTTTCTTCTTCTACCTTCATTTCCCTGGAGAGAGAAGGTTCAGTGAAGATGTCTAAAGACAGTGCAAGGGAAACTCAATTCAAATTTGTTGCAAACATGCTTTCATGTGTTAATGTTTTAATTATAAGGAACACATTGCACACAAAAAGAGCTAGCTCTAAATTTCCAATGATAAACTATAATAGAAAAATATTCAGGTGGGCATTATCTGAATAATGAACACACGGGATGTACTGAATCAAAGGACACGGTGGACATTTGATTGTTTCATAGAGGTGCAAAAGCAATCTCATGTGGAGATGCTCCAACAATTGTGTAAAAGGACAACGCAATTTATTTTTGATAATCCAAGATTAGAACAGTTAAACCACACTATATTTGATGGTAAAGCGAAACATCAAAACCCCCAATGGGTGAAAATAAAGCATGAATTCTTGAAGCAAATATGACTATTCTGATTAATAACTCAAACTTATCTGTTATTTTGTCAATCAAAGCCAGAAAGTTGTAAAAGTCTAGTCAGTTTGCATATAAAGTCGCAAATAAATTATATTTCAAGCATGCTACTTAGAGGAATGGTTTAGTTCTGATGATTGTAAATGCAAAATCCTAATCACTGGTCCATAATACTGGAGACTGAAATATTATAAATGAATGACTTAAAGAGGGGCTAGAATCTAGATGGTACAATTATACATTACTTGAGCAGTTGAGGAGTGACAATTGAAGCCTTTCCAGTGGGATGCAGAAAATTTCTGTAAAACCCAGCCCTCACATCAACAAGTGATCCTTTCTTTCCCAACAACTCCACATCTTCCTTCAATATTATCTGATTTCACAAATAGCTCAGATAGTGAGTGCAGAAAAAAAGAAATATAATGCTGCAAAAGCACAATTTTAGAAGGAAAAAAAAACAAGCATACCCAATTGCAAAAAATACAAAATCAGAACCAAGTTCATGTTGAAAACACGGAAAAGTTAATAAATTTCCATTCTATGGTATAGAACATTGATATAAACCTTTCGAATTTTCTTGGTCTTCTTTTGAGCGAAAACCAAAAATCCCGCACTCTTGTTGGGTCCATTTGAGTTAGCGGTAAAGGTGTGAGTCAAAAGTGAAGAAGAGGTGGAGGAGAGAGAAGGTAATGTTGATGCCATTGTTGTTCTTGTTGTTGCTGCTGCAAAACTTACCGCAAACACTATCTTCTTCCCTTCTTTTTGCTGGGTATGTCTTATCTCTTTCTCGTACGTCGTTTTAAACCATACGACATCATAAATTATAGAATGATAATATGTTTTCCTTAATAACTAGATTTGATATATTATAATTTGATATGTTTTAGTGGGAATAATATTCTCATATAAAATTAAAGTTAGCATTGTCAATAAAATAAGTGATATAGACATATAGTGTAATATTTAAAATTATAGCGTATATTTATATAAATTTCTTTATTTCATTATTAATTACAATAATAAATTTATTGAATTAAAAAACGGATGGACAAGCATGCTAAAATACTTTATTTATATATACTAGCGTGTCAACCGGCACTCCGTGCTGGTCACCCACATTCTTATTTTTGATATATTATGTATGATCTTCATATTATATTATTTAAGAAAAACAATTTAAATATAAGAGTGTAATATATAAACTCAATAAATAGTGAAGATTTAAGAAGATATATGTGATAGTTGATATGATATACATAAAACTTATGTCAATTTCTCATTTTGTGTCTATTGGGGGAAGAAATATAGAAGATAGAAATAAGAGAATGTATGAAAGAAATGATATTAAATTATTAATATAAAAAATGAAAGTAATATGTGGAAGTTTATAATAGTTATTATAAATATAGAAGGGTAAGTTTGGAATATAAAAATTATACCATGAGGTAGTTATTATTTGTTTTGCCTTTATTAATAGTATAGATATATAATAAAGATAGACAATAAACACTATCACTTTTAAATTTGTATACTTGACCTAACATCTACATCAAATATATTATGAACCAAAACCATTATACACAACATGATCAAACATTAATCACATTTTTATCTATATTTTCATCTTGAATGGTATTTTCACAACAAATGTATTTGGTAAATTTGGGAGGAATATATTCTGATATATTTGCACAATATTTCTACCCAAAATTAAAACCAATAAAAATAACTTTCATATTTTCAGTTTTGAATTTCAAAATATGTCATCCAAACTAGTGTCACTACTTTAATACCCAATAATACCACCATCCATCACCACTATCACATGATTATTATCACTAGTATTTGACTACTCCAACAATCACACAACTATAACTATGATCGCTAACGAGTAACGACTTCTCAACAATTAAATATATGCAGAGGGTGCCAAAACAATTAAATATATAATAATATAATATTATTAAATTTATTCATCACAATTAATATAGTAGTAAAGTAATTGATTATATACTCATTTTGTTGTGAATTCTCTCATAAAGAACTAGAGTGTCAACAAATGACTAAAATATTTGAGGATTATGTATTTTTCTAAAACAAAATTAATACATAAAATCTGGTGGATATCTTTCTATTATATCCTCATACTTATAATAAAGTAATATATATCAAAAAGTAATATCTTATTTGTTGATGCTTGATTTCTAAGTGATATATATTACATTTTTTAGTGTAGAAGAATTTATATCAGAATTTTGGTAGGATATAATATTACTATAGTAAAAAAGAAAAAAAAAGGTTTATCTTGTGGTTTAGAGTAAAAACAAGTTTTTGGCATATATTGGAAGGTTGAATGGAATACGAGAAAATCTGAGTGATGCTTGTTTTAAGGGGCGCCTAATTTACTAACCCGCGAAATCACACAATTTTATTCACGAAGAAACGGCACCGCTCAAATATCAAGCGAATCCTCTCCGTCCAATTCACAAAACAAAGATCCAATCGTCCACCTCACCGATCCGCACCTCATCACATCTAACCAATCAAATACCAGCCCCTCCACCTATATATACTCAAATACAATCCCCTTCAATTCACATCCATTTTCAAAACCTATTCACTCCACACACAAAAAGTACAAATCCAAAATCTGAAAATGGCGAAGGGAGAGAAGAAGCTAGCGGAGAAGAAACCTGCCGCCGCCGCTGCTGAGAAGAAGCCAGCGGAGAAGAAGGTTGCGAAGGAAGGAAGCATTGACAAGAAGAAGAAGAAATCAAAGAAAAGCGTAGAGACATACAAGATCTATATCTTCAAGGTGCTGAAGCAGGTTCACCCTGACATTGGAATTTCGAGCAAGGCGATGGGAATAATGAACAGTTTCATCAATGATATATTTGAGAAACTAGGTCAGGAATCTTCTCGTCTCGCTCGTTATAACAAGAAGCCTACGATAACCTCTAGGGAGATTCAAACCGCTGTGAGGTTGGTTCTCCCTGGTGAACTCGCCAAACATGCCGTTTCTGAAGGCACCAAGGCTGTTACTAAGTTCACTAGTTCTTAGGATTTTTATTATTTATGAGCCAGTCAATGTTTTTCATTTGATTCGTTCGTATTCAATGTTATCACAATCGGATGTTATGCTTATTGATTGAATTGGAATTTATTCAGAGTGAGATATTCGATTTAATTATTCAAACCATACAGTTTATTTTCTAGCATGAGTATTGATGTATTTTTGGGATACTTATATTTCAAAAAAATCTTACATGTGTATGTGAATTGAAGTGTATAACAAGATCAAACTGGTTAACTCGATAGTAGAATTTAACACGTAAGTAACCGTGGTTCAGATTTCTGAGCCATTGGCTCAATATTTTTATTCTGTTCAACTATAAAACAATCTAAAAAGTATTTGCTAAGGTAAAAACACTCAGGCTGGACTGTATAGTCGATGGATTCAACCCTTTTATCAAATATATATGTAGTGCAAGATAAATAGCACACGTGTATTTAATCAATTTCGGTATGGACAAAATTGAGAAATGTGAAGTTGTTTTTGAAGTTTTAATCCTGATTTTGTTGAAAAGGACTGTTGTACCCCATCAGCATTTTTTTTGCCATTTGGAATTCCTCATAAGCGCCTTTATACCATGAGCTCTTCATTGTGTACATTTTTCTTGGTTTGTGGACAGTGGCTGTGGGTGGAAATATGAAACTTTTGTCAATTATCAGCTTGTGTTGATTTGAAGCTGGTATTTGTATTTATACCATTTTTACTGATTAATTATAGTTTGTTTCATCACCTTTATGAAGATTGAATGCTGATCTTATGATATATTAGTCTCTTAGGTGAGAGAGTATTATAATTTTACATATTATATTAAATTTGTTATACTATCCTCACCACCTTCGGCTGATGGTATTTTTAAGGTGCTTAATGTTGATTTTAGGAGGGTAAACCAAAGACAAACGTATAGTGTAAAATTCTAGGCCATGTAAGGTATTAGTATGTAAAATCTATTGGCAGACAATCTTGAAAGTGGAACACTTGAAATTTGTCAGTCTAATGATAAGACAAGTTGTACAATGTGTGAAAGATCTGTGTACACTACTTTAAGGTTGATACTGCTTCTAGGTGTTCGTTTTGGAGTGAAAGTGTAAAACAGTTTGGCTAAGGAAATTTGTCATGTGTATGTAACATCCTGCACCGCCATTGCCTGAAGGTCCTATATCCTGAGCATGCCACGTCATATTTTCATTTCACTTGTGGCGTGGCTATATAAACAGTGGTCGAGGCTTCTCAACTTACTTCTTTCACAAATTTTACGAAACCGAACGATTGATTCATACGAAAAGGATGTTTTTATGGTCTTAGATTTGTAAATACAATGTTTAGTCAACCGCTTTGCCGCAATTATAAAGGCATGCATGGGCCAGAATGAGAAAATGGATGGTGAAAAAGAAAGTATAAGCCAAGCCAAAATGGGGTCAAGAATCTTGCAATGGACAAAATGCATTTTCCTTTATACTTAGGGTATTAAGTCACTAGACACTATTAAGTGCAAAAGCATGACAATCGGTCCATCAAAAACTTTAAACGGCAACAGCCCCTATAGGCTTTCCCTAAGCACTCTCATGTGGAAAACCAAAGTACTACAAAAATGAGATTATTTGCATTTCTATGCAATATATAATATAACATTGTTCATTTGGAAACAGATGAATGGGTAAACATATCAAGTTGCATGATAGAAGTGTTTTTAATCGTTTACTAAACATCATTAAGAAAATTATTACATTCTTACACATTGAATAAATCCTGAACAATTACAAAAGGATGACCCACATCCCCTCAATAGATCGTTCATATCCAGCAACCAGGCATGTGGAGTCCACCAAACTCGGAAAAAAACATCTCACCGACAGTTCCAGACACTGAATATAAAGCTGGATCTTGTAATTTAAATCAGACCATTCTCAAGTGACTTTATTTCTTCTCGTAGGTTCGATGATCGGGACCAATATCGCGTGATCCTGTGTTTATGTAAGGGCCTCGAAAAGTTGCTTGTGGTGACAATGGCTTTGTTGGGTCAATAACAGGCTTCCTCGATGACCTGGCCAAATACAAACAGCATTAGTTTCTGAGTTTCAGAGTAGCGAGTATGAAATAGAATAGATAGAGTTGTGAACGGAAGGAAATACATTATTCGAGTAAGACTTACGCCATGTAGAAGGGAAATGCCAAACCTGCTGAAGCAAAAGCAATTAAGCCAGCAGCGACGATTACATTGCGAGATCGTGCCATGTATATGTCAACAAAGCAAATGCAAAACTTTCCTGATAAACAACGAGAACAAGTATGTTAAGATTTGCTTACAACAACAGTCTTTTCACACTAGGTGGGTACATTCATCAAATGATGCAATGCTATCCTATCATGTTTATAGGCAAATCATTTACATCAAATCCATTTTAACATTTTGCTTATAGCTTTTCTTGTTACATGGGTTTTTATGTGTATTTTCTACACATGCCCGGATCATCTATGGTGAAATTCTACCAAAATCATTTCAACAATAGACCTACTTCAACTTCTCTAATGCATTCATAGCTTCATACATGAAACTTCCCGGTCGAATGCATCCATGTGTAGTGCATTCAATATAATAACAGATAAGTCATACTTATTATTATAAAATAAATGTCAGTGAAATTGCTTGATAATCAGAATTCATTAGGTATGAGATACGCTGGTGCAATTGATGAAGGATCCAACATAATAGAATTAAAAACCTGACATAGATTTCTATTCCAATTCAAAATTCATTAGGTATAAGACAAGTAGGTGAAATTGATGAACGAACTAACATAATAAAATTGAAACCCCCACATGAATTTCAAACGTCTTGTTATATGTTAGAAGAACGAAAGCTAACATAAAATCATAAAATGAAACATTTTGAAAATTTGAGAGGAAGGATGGGTTGAAACTACCTTTCAGAAGTGGTCCAAAACTATTCGAGAATTCTTGCAATTCGAGAAGGAAACAAAAACTCCGAGAAGCGGGTAGTGGAGCAAAGACTTGTCTTTGATTTTCTAATTGGGAAATTCTGAACCCTAATTCCGATTTCATTTCAGTGACTGCGTTGAGAATGCGGGCCCGGCCCACTCGATCATGGGTCAGCAGTTCAGCACATAATATTGGATAAGTTCGATAAACTTTTATATTTCTTTTTTCTCCCGATAGAAAAAAATGTGATAGTATAAGAATTTTTACACTGTTATTGCATTATCTTCTATTCATTTTTTTTAATTATTATTGACTTTTCAAACAAAGAAATTCAAATGAAATAGGTGGTGCCCTGATTATATATATACTTTTACATTATCATGGCACATATATTACACTCATCTCCCAAAGGTCCATATTCGTCCAAGATCTCTCATCAATGCAGAAAAAATATATGCACTAGTGTAAAAGTTTTATACACTATCTATTTATCATTCACCATTATTATTAACTATTTAAAAAAAATATAATGCAGACAAATGACATATAATGTACTACTAACTGTATATAGATATTAATCTTATTTATTTTGCTCAACATTGTTTATTAAGTTTATCATCTAATTTGAAAATTTACAAGGGACATAAGCTATAACATTTTTTTTGAAGTGCTATGAATCAAGCCTATACATTTGGCATGTCAACAAAAAAAATTATTTTTAAGAAAAAAAATTGTAAAAATAATAAACCATTCATTCCAAGGTGTCATTCAATAAAAATGTGGATCATATCCAAAGGAGCTTTGGGTGAGTAATAGGATTGGAGCAACACATTTCTTAAGTTACTGAAATGATTGGAAAGTGAATATTGTGAAAATTTGTGACCCTCACTAATTAATTGGAGGGTATTGGAGGAAAGAATGAAATAAGAATTGTAAAGAGATATATTAAAGCAAAAATAAAATATATTATGAATTTTAAAGTAAAAAGTAGATTAGAAAGAAATGAACAAATTAGAAAAAAAGATATTACAAGGGATGCACTTATAAATTAGGAAGGAAAACTAAAAAATAATTTAAAAGTAATAAATAATTGAAATTGTCTATTTCTTCAAGTATCAATAAGCATTTTTAACCCGAACGGTAGAAATAGATTAATTCGTTAAGAATTACTTATAATGCATTATTTATCATATATATGTTAAAAATATTGACTCTTGATTAAAAATAGAGTTGTAATATTTATACACGGCAAAAGTCATTTATCTTTCATTTATGTGTTATACCTACCATCTAATAGGTTTTATTTTCTAGTCATGTATGAAATTTGGGTACAGTATTTGTATTCAAAAGTTGATTGCATCTATGTCCGGCGGCAAAAGGACGCAGCAAAAGCGCTATAGAAAAAATGAATTAACTGGTGTTGAATTCTCCAGTTCAATGTTAACAAAATTAAGTATATTCCTGGCGTAGTTTTTTTAGCAAAATGAATTATGTTAGCCCAAAACAGACAAATCCATTGTAACGCAAAACGTGATTAACTGCAAACATAAAAAAAAATGCCAGAACCATGTCCTACAAGATCAAGAGCGAAATGTGTGACTGAAAATAACTATTATAATCCACCAAACATACGAGTACACGAGAGGTACACCACCACAATACTAAGAAACATAGGTCTTTTGCACAAGAGTTAGGTCTCATAATATAATTTTGTATTTCAACAGCATTCAGAGTTTGAAAAGTGAAAGTGATGAAACAAGCATGGTTTACTGCTACTGCTACTGCTGAAAATTCAAAGGCCTCCTGAAAAGCATTATGTGTGGCTCTGGGCGATGAATTGCATAGTGAACCCAACCACGGCTCTGCTGAACTCCAATTGCACGCCACTCATTCTGTCAATCAAATACACTCTCCTTATAAATATATTCTATCACATTCACTTTTATACATTTAAAACAAATACATTTTATAACACAGAACAAACACTAAAAAACAAAGAGGGATTTATTGTTCCCGAGTATATCTCCAAGTATGTCCCATAACAATTACAATGTGCTTACAAAAATTAAACATTCATAACTTTCTTTTTCTATTTTTGTTTTATTGTGATTGATTCGAGAGACAGATTTAGGGACAGCACATCCTTATCCCATAAAACATATCAAATATCATAACTTATGAAAATAAGATTAAAATCTATAATATCTCATTCTATGTAACCAATCAAATTATTATTTAAAATAAATCGAGAAATGTAAAATCTTCGGAATCCTCAGCCTTCGGCGGTTAACAGAAATTGAAACAAAAAACCTAAGAACCACTATCCATTTTCAAGGATAAAATCAACATCAAACAGGAGTAAGACAAATTTGTATGAAATTCAACATGGAACTATGAAATTTATAAAAAAAAGTGAAATAGTAATATCAATTATGCAATAATTAAATAGTAATAATAATACGAATACAAAAAAGTGATTACATACTTCAGAGAGAAGACGATTCTTTGGGAGCAGTTTTGCGACTTCAGGAGGCAGAACCACGTGCCTGAACAATAAATCACGAAAATGAATTATTATTAACACAAAATCATGTTAACGATGATGAAAAAGAAGACAGTGAAAACGTGTGTATACCTATACTCATTAGTATCATCAAAGTATTTTTCAGAGTACTGGATCTGACCCATATTTCACAACTAGGTTTTATGATTTGCTCAATTCAATCTGCGACAAACGTTTTCAGGGGTTAAAATTGTAAAAGGTATATGGTGAAATTGAAAGTGAAATTTGATTGAAGAAAAGAAGAGAGAGATGGGAGTACCTGATAAGTGATGGGGAGAGAAAATGAAGAGCGTGAAGCGTTGAGAGAGAATATATGCACAGTGCGTGAATGAATTTGGGAAAATTTTCAACCTACAAGGATGGAATCGTAATTTCATCACTTATAAATACTCTTTTGGTGTGTGTTCAAAATTTGTAACGGCTAAAAAGGTTTTTGATCATTTTTTATATTTCAAATTTTGAAATTTTCCCGCTTCAAAGTTGAAGCTTCTACTAGCTCCTACCAATCAACCCAAACGGTATATGCATTTTTTTGGGTATCTTTTAAGTGGATTTGGCTTCTTTCTTTTTTCTACTCAATTAACAGGTTTTTATTAATTAATATTTTGGAATAAGTTTAATACATATACATTGACAGTGTAAGAATTTTTTACACTGTCATAATCATCCACAATTAATTTGTTAATTATTATTGACTCTCAAATAAAAGTAATACAAATCAATGACGAATGATGTACTGACAATATAAAAAATCATTATATTGTCAGTATATACAAATTAAAGTTGGGCAACAACTAATATTCATGTACAAATCATATAATATCAATGAACAAAAGTTTATCTAGTGACTTAAGTCTCTCCTGCAACCAAAATCTTAGATGTTTCAATTCCTATTACACATGCTATTTTTTTGTGTTGAACATACACTCCTTATATATAAAGAGATTACATGATATTTTACTTGCATGACATATGGGAATTGGAATATATTCTAATTGATGCTTAAGTTCATAACAGCATTTCCAATGGATTATTCTTAACTCATTAGTATGAAAATGATGTCTGGTTAAGATGACAATCAAAATGTTGAAAAATAAACAACTGTATCTGTTTTCACCATTATCAGAGAAACAAAGCGGTGTAGTTGCTGTTGCCTGTGATATAGGTCCTCTCCACCATTAGTAACCACTAACCAGGTCCACCTCTCAACATGGTTTATCTTATTCATAAAAAGAATTTGTGAATCAGGCATGTGGTTTAGTGGGTCACACGGTTTTTGCTGAACCAGTCAAAACAAATCAACCGGACCAGATGGTTTATTGGTCGTATCCGTTCATCTGGTTTTTTCCTTTTGTGAATGATCTAACTGGTGTTAACATATATAATCAGTGGATCATTTCAATCAACTATATCTGATTAGTTGATTTAATAAAGGTACAGAAGCCATATATAATCCTTTAAGGAAGCCTCACTGAGGAAGTTTTTGACAATTGTGGACAGTCTGCACTGCTCTAATACTAAAAAAACAAGGAGTTTTTACTTGCATGGTGTACCTTTTATAAATATTATAAGATTGGTGTAACTTTTATATAATTGGCGATTCATTTTCTTTTTTTTTTCTTCTCCTCAAAATTGTCAACATGGGGGAAGTTTTTATATTTTAATTTTTTTCTCTCCCCCTAAACTGGCAATGGCAGAGTTTTGTTTTTATATATATTTTTTCATTCCTCCCCATAAATCGGTAATGGGCGGAGTTTCCTAATTTTTTTTTTCTCTCCCCCTAAATCGGCAATGGGGGGAGTTTACTTTTTTGTTTCTCTCCCCCCGTAAATCGGTAATGGGGGAGCTTTTTGTATAATTAAAATATTTCAAACCCTAACAACACACAATACACTAATAAATCACCTTCATGTGACACTTCATCTCACAGATGTCCTTAAAGCTTTCTGGGATTTTACCAATTCAAATTTTAATAGTTAATATGTTGTTTTCTTAATAACTAGTGTTGGAAGAAAATATTCATTAGTGTGTTGTTAGGTTAGGGTTTGAAATATTTTAATTATACAAAAAAACTCTCCCTATTGCCGATTTAGAGAGGAGAGAGAAAAAAAATTACAAAACTCCTCCATTGCTGATTTAGGGGGAGAGAGAAAAAAATTAAAATATAGAAATTACCCCATGTTGACGATTTTGGGGGAAGAACAAAAAAAGAATCGGCAACTGAGATGTCGATTATATAAAAGTTACATCAATCTTATAATATTTCTAAAAGTTACACCAATACTGTAATTTTTCTGTGAATATGGATTGTGCAAGTAAAAACTCCAAAAAAAACAATAAGCATAGCATTTATGATCCCCTCCCTATTTCCAAGTACAAGTTATAAGATACTAAGCGCCATAGCTGATAATCATTTTTCCTAATTACAAATTGATATTCTTTTGTCTTAATTTTCCCTTTCCAAAAGATATAATTTTCCTGATTAGTTTTCTAAACCAATTTACTAAAATTAAATTATGTGAAAGTGGAACTCAAGGCAGGTGAATGGCATTAATTGCTATACTGGTATATGCTATTACTTATACTGTAGCAATTTACTTATACCAATTCTAAACTAGTAGGTGTGCGTGATATCTGAAAAACAAACATGAACAGTATATTATGTATATAGCATAATATACCATATAAGATTCTTGCTAGCTACTTCATATTGTTAATGCCTGACCTAATATCAGAGCCGCACTATGATATTTCTGTCTATATACTATGAGTCTCACGTACATGTGAAGTCCACCTCCCAATATAAAATTTTATTGTTCCACTAGCATCTAAATATTTTGTAGTGAAAACGAGTGTTGATAAGTGTGTGGAGCAGTGAAGGTGGTCGCCGCATATCCTTAGAAGATGCGAACTTTTGATGCTACTTTTTTGCAGCCTCTTCTTTATAAAAACCCCTTGTATTGCATGATGTGTCCTCTCTATCTCGCTCTAGCAACTCCTTCCCCCATGCATCCACCCATAATATGGTGTGGGTGGAAGGAGTTGGCTTAACGAGATCATGATTTGGACAAAATGAGACTTTATGGATTGCTAAGAGATAGATGCACTCTAGTTAGTTCCATTTTATCCAATAGGGCAACTTCAATCCTTTGGCATAACTTCTACTCCTTTTCAAACTTTACTTTGGTAGCTTCTTAGTACGTGCTCATTGGATTTAGGTCTTGATGCATGACTCAATTAGCTAGAGCTCTTCTTTTCTATTTTGTGTAATCGGTTTTTACTACGACCCTTGGGTTTTTATGTATCTTTGTCGTGCAATCTCTTGGGTGAAAAGGATTATAATGAGTTACATTCCAAATTGAGTTGCTATCTGACCAAATATATATGTAATTTCATTGCATACATGCTTATTATTGTTGTGTTCAATATATAGGTAGATGAGTTATTATATGATATGAGATTAAGAGTATAAGACACATCTAAACCATGGTTATTATAATTCGGAATCATACAATGTTTTCGATATATCTAGAACCATAGGTTACGAAAGACACAATAGTTTATCTTTTTCTTTGCATCTATATGGAATATGGTATCTTGGAATCAATATGCTATAAATTATAAAAAATATATGTCCACTTCTATGTATGTCCAATACTAATTAACATTTTGCCAATAAATTAATAGTTGTTGGCTAAAAAAGCCTAAAGCTAAAAATGGTGGATCTGTTGGAATGAGAAGAATACCGGCCCATTTACAAAGCCCAAACATAACTAGCTGGAACTACAATTCTTTCCTACATCCTCCCTTAATTCAAGTTGGTTATGTTTGAGCTTTGTAAATGGGTTGGTTATTAGAACTTACTATAAGTAGAAGGGGAATTATTAAATTTTTGTTCTACTTATAGTAAGTTCTAATAACCAGCCCATTTACAAAGCCCAAACATAACTAGCTGGAATTACAATTCTTTCCAACATGATCTAGTTTTCTTAAGAAATTCATGTGGTGATGTTGGAGGTCCAAATTTTTTTTATTGGCAATTGTTAGTATTTTGTTGTGGATGAGACCCACCCTCAACATTCTACACCCTACCATCAAACCACCCTTATAACTCCCATTTTTTGTTGATGGTGGAACTCGAACCCACAACCTTCTGCACTCAATTCCTTACGACCGCCCTCTTCATCATGATATCATCTTATGACTCCCAGGTCCAAATTGATTGGAGGTATTGAGGATAACACGGTATTTGTTTTTTGCAGATGGTAGCTGCATGCTTGCAACTATGCTTAGGCAAACTAGGTAATAGACTCTTGAGGCTGTGTTTGTGAGTTTAGTTTTAGAGAAGAATAAAAAAAATATAAGAATTGGGAACCATAAAATACACTTGTAGGATAATTTTAAAATTTTCCCTCATCCAAAACACATTCCAAAACAGAACCAAGTGTGAATTATTGCATGGCAAGCACATCCAAGTCAACCATAATGTATTAAATTTAGAGTTAATAGTGAAAATTTGAATTGTATTTTTATGAGTCAATAATTATTAAATATAAATAGTATATGATACATTCATAATGTATAGAAATCTTATAATTGTAGTTACATATATTGTTTCCTCTTAAATTTATATGGATTTATTTAAAATCAATGACTGCTTTTAGGAACATTGACCATGTTATAATTTACACCTTTGACTTCTATAATCTATAGTTATTGACATTTGTCCATAAAAGAGTAAAAGACAAGTTGAGCTCAAATGCTCAATGTGCTTTTATGCCTTTGGGCTTTTATTGGAAGTACAATGACTGGGCTAAGTCTACTTGCTAATTGCATGTCCAATTCAATAATCCAAATATAGATACAAGTTTGGATGATGTTTTTTGCACCTACCATTTGTTTTAAGATGGCTCGAATTCATCACTGGTGTTGTGTAGGTAGTTGGCGTGCCTACTTCTTTCAATTTTAGTACCTTTAAATTTGATGGTGAGAGGAAACAACTCTTGCAACTATGGCAACACTAATTAATTCAAGGAAAATGACTCTTCGGCATTCTCTAACACACTTTATGCATACTAATTTTGTGTTTACCAACCAAAATGAAAATATAGTTATTTACGTCACAGCCCTTTGAACTAAGAAAATAAATGCCACATTGGACAGCAAAGCCAAATTAAAACCAAATTAGGATTTTGTACTGTTGAAACATGTAGATAAAATGTATTTTGAAGGGTTCATATTGGGGATGAGGATCACCCGTCCTCATTCCTATCTCACTTGGTGTTTCCACCCAATTAAAAAAAATTAATTTAATTAAAAATAAATATTATAATAACATAAATTAATATTCTCACATTGGATGTGTTTAATATGATGATAAAGTCTATGTGTCAATTATCTTTCTCTTAATGAAGGCTATCTATGATAGTAAAAGGATTGTTAACTAACATTTTTTTACATAAGCCAATGACCCAATGTATGTATAATCTACAATTTATTTGTATGACTCTTAATTGCAACTCAAAAACTTTCAATACATGAAACATGGTTGATAGGATAGTGTTAAATTCTTTTATTATGCCATATAAGTGAACACTCGCTATCTTAAGCACTAATAAATGGACAAAATTCATCCATTGAATCCAGATTCATTGTTTTTTTAAAAGGGTCTCTCTCTCTCTCTTGTATCAACAAATATACAAAACACAAAGGTGGGCCTCTGTTTTCAAAAGGGTGAGGCAAGGAATGTCACACTAGGTGATGGTTGGGTTGATCCCTTGCACATTTCACACTTAGATGTGTGAAATTTGGCATGTTATTAATGTCTTTCAAATAAAGGCATTGTTTGATGAAAAAAAGATCAGTTGTCCATATTATGTCCTAAATTCTATTTCGTATCAATAGTAATGAAACAAAAATTAAAACTGTTGTCCATATCATTGATATAGAATAAAGCTTGAGACATAATTTGAAATAACAAATTTTTATTGAAGTTTGATGAGTCTCTTATATCTCCGCTCTACCAATCGGAACTACTGTCAATTGATGTCTTGCACAGAATAACATAAGTTCCAGAAGGAGGGAATGAAAGACATCTAACCTAACATATTTAATATGAATGGAGATCATTTGTCTCTATTTGTGTCTCAATTAATATATCAAACTAATTAAAATACATTATTAAATTAAATAGAAAAATCATAAATGAATAAGAGCTTAAAACCTGTGCACTGACAGTGTAAAGTTTTTTACACTGTTAGCATATCATCCACCATTGATTTGTATTACTTTTGTTTGAGAGTCAATGATGGTTAATAAATCAATGATAGATAATTGACTGACAGTGTATAAATATTAAATCCAATAAATAATTATATTACTTTGTATACTTGGACAATAATGAACACAGTTTTTTTAGGACTGGTAATCTGGTTTATTTAACATCACCTTTCTATATCATTGTGGCTGTTTGTATGTTGGTGGTTGGTGGATATATCTGTGTGACAGCGATCCTCTTTTTTCATTTGAAAAAATAATAAATTATAGAGTCATCATTCTCTTATAATATATATTTCTTTCACAAAAAAGGCAAGGTGCAATATATATTATTTATTTCATTACAAGAAATTCTACTGCGAGAATGAGCATGAACATACACGTGCATACAACTACCACAATTACTATTTGTCATTGGGTTTGGACAGAACTAGGAGTCATACATCTCCACCTTAATTCCAAAGAAAAAATTAGGCCATGCTAAATTTTTTGCTAGAGAAGGAAAATAAGTATTTTATATTTTTAAAAATGAAGTGAGAGAAGGCAATAAAAAGAAATAAGGCTTATTTTCATCTGAATTAACTAATTCTATGTTTTTTATTACTTAAATTATATCAAATGTATGTTTATATTATGAGAAATGGTACTTACATACTAAAAAAATAATATCATCATATTTATATTCTAAGGTCTGGAATAGAAAAAATATTCTAGGATTTGTATATTTGTATATTTTATTATCTATAAATAGTTTCATCCTTGCAATTCAACGAAGGATCAAACTACTTGCCCTTTTTCATTTTCATTTTTTTCATCCATAAATTATTTATACAATAATGTACTAAAGGGAAGTGTTAAGGCTCCTTCGGATATTGTTTAAGGTAGAAAAAATGAATTTATCCTAAAAGTAATGTTTTCAACACATTTTTTCTTTTATATTTCTTAATTAAAATACAAATTTGATATGAGACAAAGGACATGACCATTCCCGCTCCTTCAGGAGTCTGCATGCACTCTGCTGGGATGTTTGTCAAACATGCACAATCAAGGGCAAGTTGGTGGGGTGGAGACAAAGGGTACGGTTTAATAAAGATATTATATGGATTTAAGCCATCAACATTACTCTCAAATTATGTCTCATATATTGTCTATATCAATAAAAATATGAAATGTCAATTAAATTTTTCAAAATTTTTATTATTGTTGTTTTTTGCTTCAATATTATTTTTGGTTCGGGATAAAATATAAGACAAACATATCTCTCTTCCCATGAACAAAGCCAACCAACAATGGTTACTTTGTGCTTGTCTTTATACGATTTTGATTGATTTAAAGATCTGGTTATGGTTAATATATCCATATGTTGGGTAGCAATGACGGTAACACTTCCAACTTTCACAGAATTCACACATGGGGATACCTATGTTTTATAAAGTCATTATGAACACAATTATTTGAAACTAACATTGTCGGCATTGGCTTTAATCAAACTCAGTCTTTAAACTTCTGATTTTATGTTTATATGGGCCAGGTAAAATACATGATAACCAGTGAACTTAATTTAAGTTTCGTCTTTCTTTAACAAAAAAGAAGAGAAGTCCTTTTACATAAAGGAAAAACATAATCAAAGGGGGGAACTGGGTTGGTGATGAGGCTTCAAAAATTGAGCCTACAAAATTTGATTCTAGGATTGCTTTAGTCCCAAGAAGACATAATGCAAAAGGTAAAGTCACAGGGAAAATGACATATACACCGGCAGTGTAAAAAAAATTTATAGTGATACTACATCATTCACTATTGATTTTTAGTTGTTATTGACTTTTAAATAAAAGTATTGCAAATGAATGGTGGATGATATACTGACTGTGTATAAATCTTTACATTGTCAGTGCATACATTTTTGAAAGTCATAAAGTTAATGAGGTATCTGCTGTATATAAAGCTAGCTTATGATTAGGTGAAGTACCTTTAAGAGTTGAAGTATACATGTTTATTAATATAAGAACTTTTTCTTCTAGTTAAACTAGGAGTTTATTGCTAACTTATACCCAAATCTATCCCTGAATCTTAGAAATATGAACGTACCAATTACTAATGAACAATCTAAAGAGAGTTCCATGTCCACAAAAGTGCCATGATTACTTTGATGGTGGTTATACTTTTTTTCTTAATGATGACTACACTTTCTATGTTTAGTCATTGGTCACCAACGTTGCAATATTTTAGAAGATGAGTGACCAAGGCGTAAAATTTACAGGCTCGTAAGTACACCGGGGATGATTAATTTGCCTTACTTTTCAGTTGTGCTCATATCTACTATCTTCTACTATCTATATACGGAAAAAAAAAACTATTGAAATTACTAAATTAGATATTCTATATATGTGACAAGTGTATCAAGTAAAAAGCATTTTTGCCGATATGAATGGTTGTTGAAATTACTAAAATAACACTCTTCATTTTTGGTAAATATAATTTCTACTCTTCATTTGTTCCACACATCTACCATTTTCAATTCTAAAACTCACTCACATGTATGATTTTGTATTCTTTTAATTTCTGTATTTGTCGGTAGATATACTTTTTCAAATTATCTTCATCAAACTTATCATCTCTAACTCTCAAACCAACTTACAGATATGATTTTATTTTAATACACTTTCAATTTTTTTCTTCATGTGGTAGATGTAATTTCTATCTTTGTTGGTAGATATATTTTTCAAATTGCTTCACCAAATTTATCATCTTCAACTCTCAAACTAACTCGCATGTATGGTTTTCTATTCTTTTAATTACTATCTTTGTTGATAAGATATACTTTATACTATTTCAATTTTTTCTTTGGAGACACTTCCAATTTTTAGTTTCTTGAGGTGTGATTTTATTTTTATATTCTTTTAATTTTCTTTTTGTAGACTCTTTCAATTTTTATTTTGTTGATAGATTTCTTCATCATATAAAATTTTGCATCATAATTATTTTTTCCTCATCTTCTTTTGTCTTTGTTTCAGCATTTATAGAAGATAAAACTCACCTCCTCGAACACAATTATTATATGTTGCAATTTCTACTATTTAAATTTTTTCTTTGTAGACTCTTTCAATTTTTACTTTGTTGAGGTATGATTTTATTTTTATACTCTTTCAATTTTTATTTTGTTGGTAGATTTCTTCATCATATAAATTTTTGCATAATAATTGTTTTTCTTCATCTTCTTTTGTCTTTGTGTTTGAGCATTTACGAAAGATAAAACTCACCTTCTCGAACACAATTATTAGAGGTTGCAATTTCTACATAAGTGTACAAAGTAATGTAATTTTTATTATGTGTCTTTTGTTCGCACTTGAATTCTGGATTTGTCATGTTATTTGTTTCAACATTTGTAGAAGAGAAAATTCACCTCCTAAAATACAATGATTAGAGGTTGTCAATACTACTTAAGTGTAATTATAACCCTTCCTTATGATCATTTTAATTGTAATGGGAATTATATATATAATTATATATACATTGTAACGTTCCTTTTATTAGTATGAAAATGTGAATTCAATGGGTGAGCAAAAAATGGCAAGCATTTTGTTCAAGAATAAGTGGAGGTTTATGTAAATTAGTTGATTCTTACTAGAAAGAAGAAGATTCCCAACAAATAATATATCAATATTAATGAAATTAAATTGGGAGATGTTACGACCAAGAGAATAAATTGATTTCAATTTTAATGTCTAATTTTAAGGTGACCTAAGAAATTAAAAAGCTAGGCAACCGTTACCAGCAATGGTGTTATTAACATTAATAACAATATAACAATAAATGTAATTCTCATAATAATTCTATTATCAATTTTGGCAGAATGTTTTTAATAAATATTGATTATGACAGCGATGACGACATCCTTAAATAATATAACATACTATTTATAACTAATAAAGAAATATTATAATCAGTCACTGTAAAAGTTTTTGAATATATACAATCTTCATTATGGAGATAAATTTGTAGAATTATTTCTAATAAATGTTGATTAAGACATTAATGATTGCATCTTTTAATAATATAACATACAATTTATAACTAATAAAGAAATATTATAATTAGTCATTGTAACAGTTTTTGAGTATATATTAGTTACTATCATAATTTATTTGTCATTATATAACACTGATGAATTCATCCTTAAATAATATAACGTATGAGATATAATTTATTAACCATTATATTAACAATTATATGATCTTATTTTTATATTTTTTCAATTTTTTCTTTGTTGATAGTTATAATTTCATCATCATATAAATTTTTGCATGATAATTGTTTTTTTGCTTTTCGTAACAATAACATTATTTTTCTCACATGAGGTATAAGTAAGCATTTTTATTAGAAATATATAAAAATAACAAGATATTAAAAGCAATCATATTTAAAAATAGGAAATATAGTAGTTGTAATACAATAATAAAATATACCAACATTTTGTTGGTATAGCTTTCAATGATTAGTAATATTATGAAATTAAATAACACTATTGATTGAAATCAATTGCAAATAAATTCTAATTTTAGATGAAACAATTATAGATTAAATATATAATATACAAATATCAAACGAGTTTACAATGATTGGACTAATATTCTGATGTTTTCATTGTATATTCTTATATGTGATTGAAAATTTGAAATAACATTTTGAATGCACTTAAATAATATAACAATAATAATTATCTTGATTACACAAAATATAAATTTTAATTATTGAATGCGCATTATGAATATTCTATATTCTTATATATAATTGAAATAACATTATAATGTATGTCTACTCAAAGTACAAACCATTCTAACTATCTAAGATGATCAAGTAAAGCATAATACGTTATCCACCATTCTACATTTTTTAATTTTATCATTTAATTTATAATATTAACTGATTTCCTCTATCCTTTATTTATATTAGTCTTGTCTGCCGATCTATATTCTTATTTTCTAGTATTGAATATTTTATTTTTGTATATTTTATTTTAGAGAATTATATCATATTTTTTGTATTTAATTATACATGATGACTTTAGCTATAGTTTGAGATTGGATGTAGAGTCTGTGCATGATATAAACTATTACAAAAGAAATATATTCTAAAAAGAATAAGTATTTAATTATTGATTTGATTGTATTTTGATACTTATTCAAAAGTGTGATATTCCTTACGTAAAAAATTGGATTAAAGATGAATATGAGATAATCTTCAGATATGAAGAATATGACATAAAAATGTTAAATTGTTTATTTTTTGAGTGTTTCAAAGAACATAATATATTCATCATTTAAAAAGTAACTTAAAGTAATTATATGAAATTATACATGTTGAATTACCTGAATGTCTTTTAGGTATAGTTTGCATTTATATAATACTAAAAGTAAAATTGGGATATAAGAATCACCCTAGTTCAATTACCTAAACCCTATAACTAAGAAACTCAATATTGCTTTGAGATGAATCACTAGCATTTTTTTATTTTGCAAAAAAGATAACATATTTATAAAAAAAAACTCGCCAACTACAAGCAATAATGAAAGGTTACATGTGCCATTACCACTTTTTTAAAGCAGTCAATAATAATGAGAAAATTTCCTTAGCCACAATTTTTATGTTTGATTAAAAATAAATGAAAAATTTCAATAAAAACGTCTCCATTTCAAATTTTTTTGTTTATAATGTTGCAATCTATATATTTATATTTATAATACTAAAATATATTTAATGATTTAATCTATCCATAAAGAATAATATTTATTAATTAACAAAAATTATCAAATTTTTTGTACTACCAAGGATATCCTATCACCATTTGGATACAAAACTAATCTCTTTTGGAGTACCTGATTGTCTTTCCTAAAAAGTATTGCTCATAAAAATCGAACCATTAACTTTTTAGTCATTCTGAAGATTTAGCGCGACCTTACATCACCTTGATCAATGTCGTGTTGGTTCAAAAAATATCAATTTCACTATGCAGTCGGAAGTTGCTAGCAATTAAATATTAGCTACTCATACGAGCTATATCTCTACAAAGATCAAAGTTAATATTTCGATTCTCGAGAGTAATATTTGTTGGAAGGGACAACCACGAAATCAAAATAAATTAGTTCATATACCAAAAAAGTGATGAAATATCATTAGTAATACAAACAAAATATTAGTTGTATTTAATACATTGAGAAATAATAGATTTAAATATACAATGTTGATTTCTTTTTCAACCCACTATTCTCACCACTTAGAGCTGATGTTAAAAAGTTGATAGAATGTAATAAATCGATGGATATTTACAGATGCATTGAATGAACAAATATTTATTACCTTGTTTGCAGACAAAAATATCAGTCATATATGATTTTAGTCTCCACTTGTTACTATCAATTAACAGTCCCTTAACCTACAAACATATCAAATTACTCCTCAATTTTGTTCATTGAAATTGCTTCTCGACAATAACATATAGAGAAAAAATTATTCATCACAATCTAACATATAGTAGTTAATCAAATGAATAGATAGAGAACATGAATTTATGTATGACGTTATATATTTTTTTATATTATGTGTGAGAATTATGATATTCAAGACCGTAAGATTGATATTTTACCAATCATCAGGAAATATCTAACAGTTAATCCTAATAAACTAGAGAAAGAAATATAAAGATATATATTGATGTTCATGATATATTATTTCTATACATATTGTCAAGCATGTATTATTTATATTTAATTATCATTAAATCTTAAAAATATAAATAATTGATAATCACTATAGTGATTACATATAAATTTTTATCTTGATAATACATAAATATTATTGTCAATAATTTATGTAATATGGGAAGTGTGGTAAGTGACATTGTGTCACCTATGTGGAGGAAAAATTAATACAGCTTTTCACACTAGTTCGTTTTCTTAAATTTATATCAAATCAGTCAATCATATTCCATGAAATTTCGTTTTATTAGTTAATTTAGTCATACACTGATAGACATGAATTTTTCCTTCGGGTAGAGGGCAACTTTCACTTAACATGTCTAGCCGGTGGTTAAAATTCAACGTCACATAATTTGTTAGAGTTGGCTATAATTTCTTATTGCTTGGGACAAATTTGAATGACTATGTGCAAAATCAGGAATTAAGTTGATCTTTATTAATATGGGACTAAAATGAATGATTATACTATTTTTATGAAAAAAGATCACGTTATTATACTATAAAAATACGGTCAAAAAGTCACATTTAAAATTGAGTTCAATGAAGTACGCTTAAGAAAGGATACATTGTCCACTGAAAAAAGAAAGAAAGGATTCTTTGACGTAGGGTTGAAATAAAAGGTTTAATATAAAATATGTACTTTAAGATTTGTTTACTTTTAGATCTTTTAGTTTATTATTATATTGTTGATGCTATTAGTATATATAAATATATGTCAAAAGTGATTTGTTTTTTTATAAATATTATTAAATAATATTTATTAAGAAATAACATTAAATATGTTCATCTAAAGTTTTAATATTTATATAATGTTAGTATTTTTAAATGATCAATATTTTATTTTTAAGAATAATGTTATATCTCTTCCTACATCCTCATATTACATCTTCCTACAAATTCTCTTACTCATCATAAAATGACACATCTCATTTGTAAATCAAACATTAATAAATAAACTATTATCTTGTGAAATATGCCACTTTATTATGGGGATGAACGGTAATAAGATGATTTAGTAGAATAATATATTATTTTTCTTTTTTAATAATCAATGATTAGTAGACAATTTGTTTCATAGTACAAAAACTCTTACATCTTTAATACGTAGACAATACTCTCTAATAACAAAATAAATATATGCAAATATTTTTTTTTAGTATATTCAAGTCAACTTAATTTTGAAATATTTTATTATTACACGTGTCACGGTGTTTTATTTTTATAGTTTACCCATAGTTTTTAAGAAAAAAACTTTTGATTTCTTTATACTAAAATATAGGCTGCCCACCATATTGTAACTCATGTATCAACAATATGTGGTCTAGTGATGTAAGATCCTGTTATATTAAATTCGATTTTTGAGAGCGACAATTATTTGAATGAGCAGTCATGAACCCCCGAAATGTATTAGTTCTTTATTTAAAATGATGAGGAAATACTTTTGATAGTACCAAAAAAATATTGTAACCCATGTTATGTTATGGTCAAAAATATTAAAAGGTTATATTAGAAACAATAAAGAAATCATTGAAATACCATAAAAAGTATGTGGTAATAATTGATCTTAAAAAAATATCTTCCATAAAAAAAGTTAAAAATAATTAATTTGACTCACATTTAATATTTTTAAAAATAATTTTGTGTTTTAAAGAAATCTTGAGGACCAAAATATATTTGATTATAAAAGTATGTTATTAAAAGTAAAAATATATGCTGCTCTTTAAAAAATTGTATTTATCAATTCGGTCTCTCTAGAGAATTGGAATACACAAAGTGATTCTAAAAATATCATAGGCAAATTAAATTAGTCATATTTAATTTTCTTATGATATAGATAAAAACTATTTTGAATCACATTGCGCTATACTAACTTGATTTTTTTTTCAAATATCATAATGCTATACACGAAGATTTATAAAAACCTAGGGTGTGTTTGGTTTTAAGAAATATTTTATATTTATATTTCCTATTTTCATTTAAAAAAATAGTTTTCATGTTCTCAAAATATGTTTGTTATTATCATTTTCATTTATAGAACTATTTACGCTAAACGTACTCTACAAACGAGGACAATTACTCTTGCAATTAATTTAATTCTAAATTTTAATCAATTTAATAGGATGTCTACATATTTAATAGTTACATTTTATTTTCCAATGAATTTTATGTTAACAACACATTGGACAATTTTAATTGTTAGATTTGGTAATTAGCTACCACAAATACGTGTAAAAGGTCATAACGAACATCATACAATTATAAGTATTTTCCAAAAAAGTTAAAACAAATTAGTAACACATAAGTACTCTATTATTTCATTATGATTACACTAACTTCAAAGAGGGCAATTTTCATATCAAAATCATATTTTATAATATCCATCATCAAAATATTTTAACAATACCATAAAAGAGAGGGAGAAAATTTGTTATTTTAAGAGATAAAAATATATTATATTATAAAGATGTGTCTTAGTATAGACAAAGGAGGCATCCATAATTGATTTTAACATTTTGTTAATTAGTCAAAAGAGTAATTAAAAAATATTTTTCTCATTCTATGCCTTTTGATACTTAAAGTTATGCACATAGTGTAAAAATTAGTAAATGATACGAAAATTCAATATAACTTGACTAAAATGCATATTAAAAAAATAATTAAAAAAATGAAGCAACATATGGTAAAAATATGAGCAATAAATAATGATATAATTGAAAAACAAAATATAAATCTATACTGAATTTCCAAACCATGAAAAGATTTTAAATAATATGGAATATTAAATTAAAAGATATGAAAGGAACAAATTTAGAAAAGTCTTAAAAGTTTCAATAAAATATTATTGACTCATTATTGAAAATGTTGAAAATAACATTTTCTGATTTTCAACATTTCTAGAAATGAAATTCATGTTTTCTGAAATATGAAATAAAAACAACAATATAAACATATTTTTACCCTCTTTTATGTTGAGAGATAAAAAATAAATTAAATTACAAATATGTGTGGTATTATAAAGGAGGTATACATAAATTGATTTTGACATTTTGTTGATTAGTGAAGAGAGTGATTAAAAATTATATTTCTCTCATTCCATGTCATTTGATGCTTAAGGTTATGCACATAATATAAAAAATAGTATTAAATGATATGAAAATTAAATATAACTTGACTAAAATTAATTACATTGAGTGCATATTTAAAACTTAATTAAAAAAAATGAAGCAACATATGGTGAATAGAGGACAAAAAATAAGGGTATAGTTGAAAAGCAAAATATAAATTTATAGAATAAATTACACTGACACTCCCTGAGTTTTAGTGAAATTACACAAACCACCCCTCACTTTTCTACACTTACACAAACCTCCCCTAGTTTTTATACTTTCATTGCACTGACCACTCATACATAAGAAATAAGTGTAATCTTTTAAACAAAAAATGTGATAAATGCAATTAAGTTAAACAAAACATGATATATTGTGTAGACAAGTCTAAATAATATACAAATCAATGTATCTTTATTATTTTTTGTTACAAAGTGCATCAACAATTCTAAAAAAATATTGTTTAAATCGCTCTTATAATATAGTGTAACGAACCAAAAATAATAAAGAAATATTGACTCATATATTATTTGGACGTGTCTCTGCAATATATCATGTTTTGTTTAACTTAATTGCATTTACCACATTTTTTGTTTAAAAGATTACACTTATTTCTTATGTAGGGGTGATCATTGTAATGAAAGTTAAAAAACTAGGGGAGGTTTATATAGATGTAGAAAAGTGAGGGGTGGTTTGTGTAATTTCACTAAAACTCAGGGAGTGTCAGTGTAATTTACTCTATAATTTTATATTAAATTTCTAAAACATAAAAAGAATTCAAATAATATAGAAAAATTAAATGATTAAAAGATATGAAACCAACAATTAAAAAGGTCTTAAAAATTTCAATAAAATATCATTAATTCATTATTGAAAATGTTGGAAATGTCATTTTTTTTATTTTTAAAATTTCTGGAAATAAAATTCATATTTTCTGAAATATAAAATGAAAACAATAATAATATTTTCATTATCTTTTCTTATTACATTCAAAATAAACCCTAGAGCATTCTCTATTACGGTCAGTTTCCTTAAAATGGACAGTGTTATTCAAAATTCAACTTATAAACGACGTCGTGTTGGTTGGCGCTATTCAAATCACAGAATGATAATAACCACTTATATTCGTTAGTGTCACGGCACACAGTTTTCTTTCTTTCCATACACAAGTCCTTGACATCGAATGACGTGTCAACCTTTTATTATTTCTAAATTGCCGCTCTTCTCTCCCTCTCTCTATTATTCTTCCATTTTCGTTGACATTATACTCTCTCTCTCCCACTTCTACCAAAAAAATACTCTCTCTCTCTCTCCCACTCGTAATTCTGAGGTTTCTTTTCCTTTACTTCTAAACCAAAATCATCATAATTTTCACTGGTACATTTCTTTCCCATTCTTCACTCCATTCTCTTCTATCTTACTATTCAATCCTCCACTTAAATGTTCTCTTTCACCTTCAAGTAATTGAGTTAAATTATTTTTCTACATTTTTTACCATAAGAAATGTAGTGGCAACTCTAAGAAAGTCGCGCGGCTGAAATTTGGGGCACGATACCTTGCTTTCTTATTTCATTCTTTTTTATTTTTTGTGTTTTTCTATCTGAATTTGGACAATTTTTGCCATATGGATTTGAATTCGGTTACGTTTTTTCTTCTTTTTCTTGGTTTCTGTTTCTGTGTGAAATGGTGAGAAATGGATTTTCGAATTTCTTGTCTCGTGGAGTTGAAGTAAGGAACTCCAGTGCCTCGAGCCGAATTGGATTGTGGAATCCGAGGTTCACGAAATTGAAAAAAAAACTGTGATTTTTCAGTTCTAGGCATTTTAACGTAGCTATTAATTTCGCCACTCTCTGATATTATTACAAATATGCGTGTGGCTGATATTGAAATGCTTTGTGACCTCTCGTTGAAGGTTTTCTTATTTTCATGCTTATTTTTCAATTGTGAATTAACGTTTGCATTGATTGATGTGGTTTACTTTTCCTTTTATTTTTGCGTGCAGGCTGAGGTATAACTAGCTGTAATACCTTCAATTGGAAAATTCCAAGTTCATAATTCGTCCTCTTGATGAGGCTATTAATGGTGATGATGGTTGCAAGGAGAGTAATGCCTTTGACAAATGTGATGAATGTTGAATTTTTGAAATTATAGAAAAGAGCTATTAGTAACTTCCTTTTTTTTCTTGGATGTTATCTAATGTCAATTTTAGTGTATTTGAATCAGTTGGGTTGAAGATATCTCTTTTGTTGGTAGAAAAGTAAGTTAGAAATGGCGATTGCGAGTCTACACAATGTGTCTGTACTTGATTCTTCTTTCCTCAGGGAATCCCATTCTCAGCCATCTAGAAGGCGAGGAGATGGAAGGTTAGGAAGCACCCGAGCATCATCGCTCTTGCGGATGTGGCGAGAGATTGAGGATGAACACCTGGCGAGACAATTTCAAGGAAGGCCTGGTGAAGTATTACTTGAGCAAAGGAGTGATGGGTTGATTGATGACCTTTCACATGCAGGTACACCACATAGCAATGAGAGTGGGCGAGCACATTTGCTAGAAGAGGCAGTTTTGGCTGCTAATGAGTCTGAAATATGGGCACAGTCACAAAGTCAGAATGTACCCCATGATGATCAAGAGGATTTAAACAATTCTAGCTGCGAAAACTTTTATGATTTGGGAGAAATTGAAAGGGAAAGAGTGAGGCGGATTTTCAGGGAATGGATGAATAGTGGTGCTAGGGAGCATGGGTTGAACATTTCCCGAAGAAATAACAATCCCAGGGGAGAATGGCTTGGTCAAACTGAGCAGGAAAGGGTGAGAGTCATAAGGGAGTGGGTACAAATGAGTAGCCAGCAGAGTGATGGTTCTTCTGGAGATTATAGGGAAGAACAATATGCTGAAATTGATACACAAATTGAACGTGTTCGTGACGGATTTGTTCTTAACCAGAGTGAGGGCCAAACACAGCATACCCGGAGAGGTATTCGTAAATTACGTGGTCGACAGGTTATGCTTGATATGCTTAAGAAGTCTGAGAGGGAAAGGCAAAGAGAAATTCAGGAGTTGCTGGACCATCAGCCTGTATCTCATTTTCCCCATCGTAATCGTATACAGGTTTGTTACTATCAGCTGGCTAAAATGAATTATCAGTTGAGTCAGAAAGTACTTTTAACTGAGCACTTTGATTTTATGCTGGTTTTCAAGGTAAAATTAAAGTGGGATTATATCATTGTAGGCTTCGCAAACTTATGTTTACAATCCAAAAGTAGAATCTGATATTGGGTATTGAATAACAAACTTCTAGTATAAGAAGTAATCTGAAATATGACTAAATTTGGACAGAAATATGACTAAATTTGGACAAAAATATGACAAATGCTTACAAAATTTAAAATTTAGCACATGATTTAAATCCTGAACCTTGTGCACAATTTGATGAATGTTTGTTAAAATGTTTCCAGGCATTGCTCAGAGGAAGGTTCTTGAGAAATAATAGATGTGGTGACATTAACAGGTCCGCTTCCATCGCACAAAGTGAATTAGGCTTACTGAGGCAAAGACAAAGTGTATCAGGCCTACGGTATGTTTTCTTTTATATCATTAAGTTGATGAGAAGTGAGAACCCTGACTAATTATTTTTATCTGTATTGTTTTAGACCCCCCAGACTTAATTGGCTGTTGTTCTGAATACATTGGAGGTTATGATCTTATATGTTGCCACTTCATTTTTGTTTTGTTTCATGTATTTGCTTTTTGCTAAATTGCCAGTGACAATTTACATGTCTTCTGAACAGGAAGGGATTCTTCTTTAGAAAGGACAATACTGATTGCAATCAAGCAAAAAACAACCTATCTGATACCCCATCTAACAGTGACACTGATTTTAATAGAAGTGAACAAACAGGAGCCAGCAGTTCACATCTGGTCCCAACTGTACATTCTGAACCTAATTATAGAGGAACTAATGGACTTCACATATCAAGTGACCGGAATTGTTTGCAAGGAGTCACATTTGAAAATTTAGATACACAAGACTATACTCTTCACGCAAAAGATCAGTTGCAGTGTACGCAAATTGATTCGCTGGATTCACAATCATTACCATGTGTCATTGTCAAAAGAAGAGACAGCACCAGGAAAAATGTTGATGTGAACAGGAAGAGATTCTTCTCTAGAAAGTACAACACTGATTGCAATCAACAAAGAAACAACCTATCTGATACCCCGTCTAACAGTGATACTGATTTTAATACAAGTGAACAAACAGGAGCCAGCACTTCACATCTGGTCCCAACTGAACATTCTGAACGTAATTACAGAGGAAGTGATGAACTTCACATATCAGGTGACCGAAATTATTTCCAAGGAGTCACATTTGAAAATTTAGATACGCAAGACTCTACTCTTCATGCAAAAGATCAGTTGCAGTGTACTCAAATTGATTCATTAGATTCACAACCATCACCATGTGTTGTTGTCGAAAGAAGAGACAGCACCGGGCAAAATGTTGATGTGAACAGAGAGGGATTCTTCTCTAGAAAGGACAATACTGATTGCAATCAAGCAACAAACAACCTATCAGTTACCCCATCTAGTAGTGCTACCAATTTTAATACAATTGAACAAACAGGAGCCAGCAGTTCACATCTGGTCCCAACTGTACAATCTGAACCTAATTTGAGAGGAAGTGATGGACATCACATAGCAGGTGACTGGAATTGCATGCAAGGAGTCACATTTGAAAATTTAGATACACAAATATCTACTCTTCATGCAGGAGATCAGTTGCAGTGTACGGAAATTGATTCACTAGATTCGCAACCATCACCATGTCTTGTTGTTGGAAGAAGAGACAACACCGGGCAAAATGTTGATGTGATGCCAACCATGGCTACTTCTAACGAACTTACCCAAGAAAGTTTGCAAATCGAAGATTCAGAGAATAGTGATCTGCTGGAATTCTACGAGGCTTCTAACGAGCAATCTGAGCTGGGTGATATAAATAATGGTGAAAACAATCATATGGACGGCAATATTGTTGATGATATGAATTGGAGTGAATCCAATGCACTGCAAGGAGATGAATTGGAAGAAGTTATTGACAGCGAAGGAAGTGACTGGCATCAGAGTAACGCCTATTGGAGCAATATCACTGAGGAAAATGTGGATGATAATCATCTCAGTAGTACAGCCAGCGAGTGGCATGAAAACAGTTTGAGAAATGAAGATGGAGATAACTCTCGTCTGCCAGAAGCTCCTGAAGTGTGGCAAGAAGATGGTAGCTTCCAAGAGGCTGTGGAAAATTGGTTGGGAGGACCTTCTGATCATGAAGGTGCTCCTGTTCGTAGAATTCCTGAACTTTATTTTCCCGATGATGACAATGTGTACAGTGGTGAACTTAGGGAACTGCTTAGTAGGTATGTAAATATAGTGGAGATTTTCTGCATTTATCTTTTTAAAATGGAAAATATAACCTAGAATTTTTGTCATGTTCATCTCACAGAAGAAGTGTCTCTAACCTTCTCCATAGCAGTTTCCGTGAGAGTCTTGACCAGTTGATACAATCATATGTTGAACGGCAAGGTAATGCTCTTGATGAGTTGGAGCTGCAAGAAACAACCCTTTCTTCTGCCTCAGTAGAAGAGGAACTTGAACAACAGAGTAGGGATCAGATTGTTGGTGAGGAGGGTATTGTTAATAGTCCACTTGACCTACCCTCTTTACCGATACCTCCTCCTTTGCCTCATTGGGACCAACATCATCATCGTGACAATTGGTCACAGAATGACGTAAATAATCAGCTTCTAGGCATGGTGGGTTCATTTTCCTCGATGACTTTTGTTTCATATGCTTTAATCAGCAGCAATGTGATTTCTCCGTGGCACTGGCGTCAAATCATTTTTTCTATTAATGAAGGTTATATAGTTTATTTACATGTCAGATGATTTTAAATTGCAACTATCTGTAGGTACTAAATAATTGAAAGTTATGGGGCGTAACTGCTTCTCCTTGTGCAGTTATACTAATAAATTTCTGATTTACATTTTGTGAAGGATTGGGAGGTTATTAATGACTTGAGACTTGACATGGCTAGAATGCAGCAAAGGATGAATACTATGCAGAAAATGCTGGAGACCTGTATGGATATGCAGCTGGAGTTGCAGCGCTCAATTAGACAAGAAGTTTCTGCAGCCCTAAATCGCTCAGCTGGCTCATCAGGTTCATAATTTCTTTTGTCCCTTCACTATTAAAACCTTTCAACGTGCCTTGTCTTGTTATTTTAGAAGAGGAATGTTTTTGCTCTATGAATAACTCTAAGAAAATCAATTTAATTAATCCCAGGAACAAATGTCTTTGAGACACCGTATGATGAATCTAAATTGGAATGTGTGAGAAAAGGGCTTTGTTGTATATGCTGCGAAAGCAGTATTGATTCATTGTTGTACAGGTACTTTCATTACGAGTTGGACGCATCTTAGTGACTTTTCACCTGATTATAATCACTTAAAATACTATTGTATGTTTTCTAATCTGCAGATGTGGGCACTTGTGTACATGTTCAAATTGTGCCAACGAGTTGTTAGAAAGTCGATGGAAGTGCCCAATGTGTCAAGAGCCTGTGGTGGAGGTGATACGCACATATTCTTTACTGTAAAATTGATAGAATGATAGTAAAAAAAGGTCACACATTCTAACAAAATACAGGATTCTAACCACTCCCATTTATCCAATGGAAGTTTACAGGCACTCTTTCTTCGTTTATGTTTCTTATCGTGGTTATTGTATTTATATGTGGAATGCACCAACAGAACACATGATGGCATTTTTTGGGGCCATTATTCTGATATGAATAAAAGTGATATGTTGTTTTTACAGTTTCTATTTGTTCCTTTAGTTTGATTTAGGGGGTGGAGAGATTCCTTCCCTTTGATTCTAGGTGTCTGCATTGTTGTTTAAGACATAATTGTGAAATGGTGTGTCTCTGCATTCTTAGTACCTTGTTACTCTTAAAGTGTCATGCTCATGTGTGAATTGTACCCTAAACTTATCAAATCAGATTGGTTTGGCTCTTAAAAGTTATCTGTACCAATATCGGCATCCTTTATAATTTGCACCCAACGTTTTCACTTTTATTAATCCACGTAACTAGTTCCATAAACCAAATTTGTAAAATATCCCCGAAAAAAGGTGGTAAAATATGATTCTCAATTCGTTTCATTTCGTAATATTTCAACCCTTAAATAGTTTGCTACCTGTTATATTAAAAAAATAATGATGAACGAAAATTATGTCTCATTGGAAAGTTTATAAATTTAAGGTTTATTATTGTGATGAACAACCAAGAAAGCGAATATTGTTAAAGACTTTTAACAAGGTCCAATATGGCAAGAAATAAATAATACATAAAAAAGTAAGCTTATAAAAATTCACTGAAACTTTATAAATTCTGTCTTACAACAAAAGGAGAAGAGGGAATGTAATACTAGGTAGATTTTGCTTTTTGGAGATTGGTTGGTCTTATTTACTTTTGGATTAGTTTATTCATTTTCTCCCGTTAGATTGTGATAGATAAGAGAGAGAAATATAAGTGTGCTGATATATAAATAATAATATTGTCGTTAATAAAATTATACAAATGCTACTAACATTTTCTTAAAAAAAAACAAGTAAAGAACAAAGAGAGAATTGTTAGATGGAGAAGAACAGACAAAAAATAATTATTGGCAATTAGTGAAATAAAAGTGTGTTGTCAACTTGTCATAATTACATGTTGGTACGTTGAAGCTGAATTTAACCTGTAACATCAACTACCCAACGTTGTACGCAACAATACAGTGTCTCTGGAATCAATACACCTTGTCACCTTCTACCCCCGTCCCTCAGTGACCCCACATCTACTGAACGCAACTCCGGAAAAATGATTTAAATAAAGTTTTAAAAATCATGGTTATAAATATAGTAGCTGGTTATTATTTTTACATTTAGTTTAAGAATAAAAATGCAATTACAAATATAAATAAAATGATATAATTATTATTTATTTTGTTTTTTATATAACTTAATAATGGAGAATAGTATAATTTAGTAACTCCACCCTAACTGATAAATCGGTGAATTGATCTCATTGATAGGATATGATAATGACGTTAGATATTAAATTAAATTGGAGAAAATTACCACAAAAAAAAGTATTAGTTAAATCATATCATGATTAAAATTAGTCTGGGTAAAAAAAAATTCATTAATTGAATCAAATTTTGTAAATAATATTATTTATAAAAGAAATTCGTTAATTGAATCAAATAATAATATTATTAAATTTATTAGAAAATATATAACTTCATCTTTGTATACCTGAACCATTGTATTACTTCAGTACTTTGTATGATAGTATTCCCCCCCCCCCTCAAAATGATGACGGAATTATCAAGGAGTATGATGAGAAAATAATCCGGTTATTTCTTAAAAATATAATACATCCTCTAGATACTAAAATAAGAGAATTAAGTATGAGAAAAACACTAAACAATACAAACATTTTACAACGAAACTGAACTCGAAGTTACATGTATAGTGTAGTCAAACTATACTATTACACATTTAATACATGTTTCAAAATATTTCAGAACTAGTGTAGTTTTTAGGGAAGTCGTGGATGAGATCCACGAGTTTGGGAAAGTTATGGATCACGAGTGCGACTTCTCTGACATATTCTCTTTCCTACATGGAAGTCGTGTTTCCCATCCACGACTTTCATTTTTTTAGAAGTCGTGTACCCCAAACACGATTTCCATTGTATACTAGTAATAAAAATACTATGTAGTGTAGTGGTTCTTAGTTTTTATGGGAACCTAGAGCTCTATGGTTCAACATTCACCCATGGCTTATTTTTATTTTTTATAACTTTGACATATATTATTTATACAAGGACTATGATACATTATTGTTATATTGCATTATATTAATTACTGAATTTTGTACATTTTTAACCATGGACCTCTAGGTTACCGTATAATCCAAGAACCACTAGGCTGAAGCATATTTCTATTATTTATATACAATGAAGATCGTGTTTAGGGTACACGGCTTCTATTGTGGATGGGAAACACAACTTTCATGGAGGAGAGAATATGTCAGGGAAGTTGCATTCCTGATCCACGACTTCCCTAAAATCGTGGATCTCATCCACGACTTCCCTAAAAAATACACTACTTCCATAAATATTTTGAAGCATATACTAAACGTGTGATAGTGTAGTTTGACTACATTATCCACGTAATTTTTTTAGATCTAGCCTAGGCAGAACAAAGAGCAAGGGAAATGAATTCTCTATTTACTAATACTTTTACATTATCCAATTCCTAAAAATAACAGTTGTTAGGAGAAATAGTTATACATATTTGAGAGTGATTAATTTCTTACTGCAAAAAGTGAATATACTATTATTATTAGTACCAAAAAAATACTGACTTCCTTTGTTGAGTTTCTAAAACAAATAAAACTGACATTATACCACTTACGTGTTTAACACCTCCATCTTCCTTCTTTTTCCGCATCATTCTGTTCCAACTCCATTTTCATCTGCCACTTTCACTTCGCTGAACTTATTGCACCTGCAAACGGGACACGTCACGTGCTTATCGAGCCACGTGTCAATACAATGAGGGTGAAACACGTGCTTGCAGCACAGAATCATCTTCACATTCTCACCTTCCCTGAACTCCTCCAAACATATCACACAATCCTCCACTTGCTGCGCCGGAATAGTAATGGAGGCGGTGGGGACCACGCGCTCATTGCGTGGAGGATGATGAGACAATGAATGATCTCGACGCATGTACAAGATGAAGAAGGTGAGGAATAAAAGGAATGATAAGATGATAATGAGGTAATAGGCAACGCCGAAATTGAAAATTGGACGAGGTGGAAGTTGCGAAGCACTTCCGTTGGCGGCGGCGGCGGTGGTGGTGGTGGTGGGTGGTTCAATGTCAGGGGTTATGGATGTGGAGTAGGAGTAGTAGTAAGGTAAATCCTCGTTTAGTAACAGAATTCTGCGGTTGTAGTACAATTCCATGTTTCTTTTGTTTTCTGAGGATATCAGAGATAGTGTGTTTATGGGTTCTGGTTGAAAAATCAGAATCATATTTAATGGGGTTGTGGCTTTTTATTATAATAATAACAAGATATAAATATTTTATTTTAAAAGAATGAAGTGAATAAATACAACTATTTTTGTTATTGTGGACCTTTGAAATAAGACGCAAATGTTGCACAACATAAAATTCAAAGGAAAATAGACGTATCATTGTTATGTCAATGTCGGCGATTGAAATAGTTTGAAAACTAATGGAAGGATAAATATTTTTAATAAAACAAATAGGTAATAAATAGTTACTGGAGAAGTGGGGATGGTTGGGACTAATTGTGTAATGGAGGTAATGTATCATTTGATGTCCCTATTTGATCTATCAATCCAATTAAAAGATATAAACTAACATTTTTATATTAGTTGTTAGAATTTGATTCGCTGGGAATATAAATATATAATTTTTAGATATAATCTTTGTTCCTAATTGTAAAGCCATGTGACTCTAAATTTAGAAATGAAGATCGCTTCAAATTCACATAAATGAAATAAGTTTGAATTGTATTGGATTTATTTTTAAAAACAATGGGTTTGGTTAGTTTTTTGTTCCAATTTCAGGATTTACACCAATCCAAACGGAACTGAAGCCATATGGCAA
The DNA here is from genome assembly GCF_001865875.1 of Lupinus angustifolius. Classification (NCBI taxonomy): domain Eukaryota; kingdom Viridiplantae; phylum Streptophyta; class Magnoliopsida; order Fabales; family Fabaceae; genus Lupinus; species Lupinus angustifolius. The sequence goes on along the minus strand of NC_032016.1, from coordinate 23,307,530 downwards.
AGCTATTGCTTTGTTTGGTTGAAGGGGATAACTAAGAGAGAAGAGATTGGTGAGAAAGAGAGAGGAAAATAAAAAATGTGATAATTATAATAGATTTTTGTATTATTTAATATAAGAGAAAAAGAAGATAAAGACAAAAGAAAGAGATAGAAATAAATTGATGAATGACAAAAATATTCAGAGAGATTATAAAGAAGTGTTTTATTACTAGTTTAATAATTAAGAATTATAATGTAAATAAACGATAAAATGTTTTTTCAAAATAATATATTTATTTTAAATTAAATATTATAATGCAAAATATTAAGACTTGCATATTGAAATGCAATTGTCACTACATTTTCCCATGAAATCAATTAATTAAAATATGAGAAGTGATGAATATTTTTACAATTGTCAATACTTCTTCTCCTATCTACATTCTTTATATAAGGAGAGAATGATTTTAGGCATGAGTCCCATAAAATTTTATTACCTCTTTCCTATTTTTTCACATGTAAATTAAATGGGAGGAAAATATTATTGCTCTTTTTGGTATAAGCCAAGAAAATGGAGAAAGACAAATATGAAAAGAAAGATGTGAGAAATATAATAAATTTTTATATTGTTTGGTACAAGAGAAAAAAGAAATAAGAAGAAGAGAAATATGTATTTGTTTTTCTATTTCGTTTGTTTGCTACAATAAAAAATGAGAAGAGAGAAATTGTATTATTTTCTAAATGTCAAAAATATAATTCAAATAAATACGAGTTTATAAAATTATATTTTTATTAGTGAGTAAAAAACTAATATATTTAAATATTATGATATATATTATTTTAATTTTTAATTACTAATAAATAAATATAATAATGATTATTATAAAAAAAAAGTAATAAGAATATTATTGATATTTTATATACAATTACTCATTCCTCTCACGTTTTTCTCTTAAGTGAAAATAATAAATTTTTATAGGACGCATACACTTTTCTATCTATTCTCAGTTAAAGAACAGAAATTTCCTATTTCACATCTAAATCTTCCCTTCCAAAGGCTATGTGTTTAATACTTGAAGTGTAAACATTTGTTGTTATTTTTTACTACTGTTTGAGCACTGTTTTCTTGCTTCTATTTTGGTGTTTATGAACACGTTTTTGCTATTGTTTTAGTGTTATTGGACATTTATTTTAGTGTTTTTTGTGGTTGTTGGATACCGTTTTTTGTTTTTTTATTAGGAAGTATACTTAACATTTTAAAGTGTAATGAGTTTTGAAATGAATGTTTAATGTTAATTTTTAATAAATAAAAACTAATATAAATTAAGTCGAAATTGTACATAATATTTGGATGAGATTATATCAAACATCTTAATATAAATAAATGAAACTGAACCATACCATAAATTAGTTATGAGTTTAAATCAAATGATTTTTTTGTTGCTGAAAAGTCAATCCAAACCAGCCACAAAAACCATACTATGGAGTTTACGGGAATGTTGTTTGATCAAAATGGAATATGAATCATAATCAACCCCCTTTCTCATCTTCATAGGAAACTATACCAAAAGGATAAGACTTAATTAGAGTATATTTTTTCTTTTACAATTTTCTAGTCTCTAGAAGCTTCTACAGTGTGCTATAAACATGGATTTTCCACTAGTTGCTAAGAGCCATACTTGCTAGACTAACAATCATACAAGAAATTAGATCGTTAGCCATAGAATTATATGTATTAACCAAATAAGAGTGATTCTAACAAAAAAATCTCCAGTACATCATAAACAATAAATAAGAAACTACAGAACTGTACTTAAGTATAGGAAAACATTTACTACTTGAAATAACTAATTGTTTATTTAACAACTAGGTTAAAAATCAACTTCTGTTCATTTTATTTCTTTACAACGATGATCTCAGGTTAATCTATTTCTACTAATGCACGTACACAGATGATGGTTCAAATACAACAATACTAAATGGAATGCATTTCCAGTGGAAGAATAACAAGATGGTGGGAATTGACTTGCAACGAGGTTCTTCAAACGTTGTACAACAATTTATTTTAATTTTTTTTTATATATTGTCATTGTTTATATTTTATTATCATTTACTCTTAAATAAAAGAGGAATATAAATAGATAATGGATGACATATTCACTATTTATAAATTTTTACACTTATAATATATAAACAAGGACGAACTAACTCAGAGCTCGCACGTTGAAACGGGCCATGATTTATATTTTATAAACGAGTCACTTTGGATTTTAATTGAACGAGCCTATTCAAAGGGAAAAGAAAAAATACTCTATTGAACCCAAAATTTAAAAACATGATCTTTTCAGCTGAGTAGCTCTAAACATCCAAATAACAATACATTGGGCCTAAGCCAGCCTTTAGCGGATTTTCTTCGTAAGCCCCATGATGGGGCATGGCCCACTATGATAATAGCATAATGTTTATAATAGGTAAATATTACTCACAAGCCACATAATTGATAGAGAAAAAGATGAATATAGTATAAGAATTTTTTTATACTGTCATTGTATCATTCACCATTCATTTTCAATCATCATTCCCTTCTCAAAAAAGTATCCCAAATGAAGGATCGATGATACACTGACTGTATGTATATCTTTACACTGTCAGTGTATAAATATTACATTCTAATTCGTAAGAAGTTTGATTTTTTAAGGTAAGTTCGATAGCTTTGATAATTTAATTTTTAAGTCTATGAAGAATTAGTTTCGGACTCGGCTAGGGTACAACTTCAATGGACATAAGAAAATCAAAATATTGACCAATAATTTGAGAGAAGGGACATGATTATTTGCTTTTGATTAAGTGAAAACCAACAAATTTGTAACTTAGTTTATGAAATATTCTCTATTTAACATTCATTACCAACTTTAATTGTGTGTATCTGTATTAACTTTAGTTGTGTGGTTTTCATTCATCTTATTTAATTGGAAGTTTGCAATGCAATTAGGGGAATCCTCCATCTTTTGTGTCCACCAAAGAATATTTTAGACCTGATATATAAATATCAACTTGTTACAATCTTTTATTTAATTATTGTTAAAAACTTAGGCCCCAAGAATGGTATGTTGGTGTGATATAGGTCAAAATTTAAGGTTTGGTTTAACAGGTCTGACTTGGTTTATAAGCCTACTTAAAAGCTTATTATCAGTAAAAAGTTTTCAAAGGAACTTTCATGTCAAATATGATAAACTAAACTTACATCAATAAGTATGACAATAAACCTATATCAATAAATAATTCAATAGACCTTTAACTATAAATAGGTCATTAGGTCTTCACATGAAAAATACAAACATATAAATGGCATCATATCCTTAAATTATGTGATAAAAAATTGAATCAAACGCAAATGAGAATGACTTCAAATTAACTACCATAAAAAAATCATAATGGCCTTAAAAATAACTTATTTTTTATTTATACATATTTCAACATTAAGTAGGTTTATTCGATAGGTCAAATATACTTTTTTAAGTTCGAGTTGACATTTTTAAAATACCTTACTATGGTCTTTTCATCAAAGCAGTCAAGCTGAGCTAGACTTTGAAGAACACAATTATCTACTAAGTAGAGAAAGGTTTTTTTTGATTATGTGGTCCTCATTTTAGATTGGTTAATATTTATGAAATAAAAATGTAAAAACTAATAGTATTATTTTGGTATACTAAACTAATTTAATTGAATAAATTTAATCTCACCACATTAGTTTAAGGTCCTATTTGCAATGGCCACCTCCCATATAAGAACAAACAAGTAAAAAACATGTTTATGATTTCATAAATTGTTTAGTTTTGGGTCTATGAGGTGATTATAGACTCCGGCCACCCATTTTATATAATGAATTAATGTGTACATTGAACACAGAAAATGAATTAGGCTTGAAACCCACGATAAAAATTAGAGAAAGGCTTAATAGTTATTACACATATAATCATGGGTTATGGGAGAGTAAATGAATATATTTGCTGTATTACATAAGTGTGTTAATTTATTGTCCTAATTTCTGATTAATTGAAAAAAATTTAAATTAAAAATTTAATAATTGATATGATTATAATGAAGTAAAATCGTTCTTTTATCTTGCTGCTCGTGGGTGTGTTGTCTTGGTCCCCAAGGATGGGAATGCGTTACAGCATGAACGTGATTCCTATAAGACATAAACATAAAGTTACATGTAATCAAAATTAAGTAGAGCAGGTTTTCTCTCACTCACTCGCTCTCTCTGTTGCTTTCTTGTTTCGTTTCCTTTAGTTGCTTTCCAAGTTTAGTTTTTGTAGCAAAATAAATATATAAATAAATATAATCATCCAAGTCCAAACCAAATATTGGACTCAGGTGCATGGTGATGGTATATTTTCTTCCTCTTTCTAACATTTCCCCAACTTTGAATAAGCTGTGATTATCTAAAGCAAAAGTTGAGAGGTGAAAATGTGGTAGAGAATAGAGTAAATGAGATAAACTATTGTGCTTGAAAAACGAAGAAAAAATTATTGTAAGGAATAGTCATCGAAAGTATGACATTCAAGTGAGCACATTGCTTATAACCCATCATGAAAAGGGAGGTGGAGAATAAAGTAATTGAGATAAACTATTGTACTTGAAAGACGAAGAATATTTTCTTTAAGACAATTTTTGCCCTCACCATTTGCTATATCAAGCACAACAAATTATAAATTAAACTGCCAATAATTTCACTTCTAAGAGTTATATGAATTTATCAGAGGAAAAAAAGAAAATACCAGTGGAGCTAGAAAGAAACTATTAACAATTGAAGTCATCAACTGATGTCTGTTCAATGAATAAAAACATTCAATGATGAAAAAACACATACATATATGTTCAGAGAACCAGTGCAAATATTCACATTTTTTCTCACTTGTTTTGCAACTATTGCCAAAATATTGTTTTCAGAATATATGCTTGGGGTGAAGGCATTAAGATGAAAAATTCGTACGGTTATGAGTGGTCTGAGTTAACTAGGTTCGATGATTCCACGGTGAATGAATTTTGATATGAATAAAAACAATCAAATATGCGTTTTTTTATAACTAACAAACAAACACGCATGATCAATTCACTTGCAAATTTATTGATAAGAATCCACTTTTGTTTGATAAAATTGGATGATTAATTTATTTAAAGGTTTACATAATTCACCCACAGTTATCCACCATGAACTTTCATATGCTTCTACATCTCTTGTGAACCCTAGAAAGCTCAAACATGGACAGGAAAAAAGGCTCTACCTCCTCATCCCTCACAAACAAGCTAAGATCAGATGCTGATGATCTTTTCATGAATAAAGAAAACGTTCTTTTCTTTCTTGGGGCAGGTGGGAAGGTTTGAATACTAGGAATCTTATTCCTTAACCTTGTTGGTGTTTTGAACTCTTCCACAACCTCTTCTTCTCCTTCATTCAGCTTCAACTTTGTTAATTCTTCTTCTGCTTGTTTGGAATCTCTTGATGCTTCCATTTGTGAGGGTTGAAGCTTCTCTTTTGATCTTGTATAGATGAAGTTTCACTAATAACACAAAAATAACTAAGTGTATAAGGAATAGCCTATAGTCCTATACACTAGATGTACGTGTTCATAAAAGGAAGAGAGGAAGTACTTAGAAGCTGGCAGCTTTTGCTATTAAATTTGCAATAATGTTTTATGTACAACTAAAGTTGTTAAACAAAATTGACCACATCCATTTTAGGTAAAAAAAGAAGAAAAGGCCAAAAAAAGAAGAAAAGGTTAGGTTCCCTGTTTCTTTTGCAACTATAGATATTATCTACTTTGTTGTAATAAAATTTAATTTTAGTTGTACATTTAAGAAGGTCCTTAAATTTATACCTTTTTGCCTTCCTTGCTAAAAGACTTTCCCTCAACCTTTTTGCTTGGAGATTGAAACTTGAAAGAGTGTAAGTGTCGTACGGTTATAGTGCAACACTTGCCAAAGACAGCATCATGTGAGAACAAGTCTACGTACGTTGGCAAGAAAGCCACTTGTCGGATGCTATTTTGTGTCAGAACACGATGGATTCAGTAAGGGGAGAAAATGTCTGGTGCATATTCTTTATTTCGAGTCAATCAGAATATTACTTTTTATTTTTAAAATTTTTCTTTTATTCATGTGACAATATGTAATTGGCCACCTAAAACAGATAATGAAACACAATTGAAAATATATGATCCATGCCCATCATTCTGGTGGCTTGCCTTCTATGGTTAATGTGCAATTACTTTGTAACTTTGTACTGATAATTTTATTAGTAAATATATCTCAGTGTAAAGCTTGTTTGGATGTCTAATTTCATCATAATTGTGTAAAAATAGTTTAAAAAACTTAATAGTGCACTATTTTATGATATTTAACTTCATACGCATGCATATAGTTAATGTAAAAATAGTTTTACTTGCTTTTGCAACTATTTTATTGTTACAATGACTATGTGAGGGTCTCAAAAGTGGGTTGAAATCTAAAAAATTAGATAAGTCAAAAATATGATTGATATACACAAAAACTTAAATTACCGAACTATATAACATTTTTTTTAGGATAATGAGTTATTGATCACATTCTTTGGGTGTATTACTTGATGACTTTGCTATGAGCACAAATGTTTTAGGATATGTTTGCCATATAGAAGTGAAATTATTGTTTGGAATTTGAATTATAATTCCATCATACTTGGAATTAATTCAAACTATTTTTTTTTTGTTATGTTTTGTTGTAGAATGAATTAGAGCATATAAAAGTGATAGTGGTGGCCATGATGACTATTGAAATGGTGGGTGGTGGTTGTGATAATAGTAGTAGGGAATGGTAGGATTGACATTGATGACAATATTACAGTTGTGACTATGATGGAGATTGTTGTAACTTGCTCACCTATAGTTGTGAGTGTTGGAATTGGCAATGTTTAAGAAGTATGGAAGAAAAGGGAGGAGAAAACAGTTAAAGAAAGGAAGTAGAAGATGATGAATAGTTGGAAAACAGAAATGGCAAAATCAGGTTGTTGATTAACAACTTGATCCTTCTATTTATAGTAAGTTTTAACCAAAGTCCTAATTACACAAACAATAAAAGCCCAACCTGTTTTTACATCAAAACTATTGAATTATAATGCATTATGCTTAACACTCTCCCTTAATTCAATAGTTTCACTTAGAATTCCTAGCCTTCTTCTCTATTTTTCAAAACTCTCATTCTTCAAGGGCGTTGTTAAGATGTCAGCTTGTTGCTCCTTTGATGGACATAATTCTAGCCTCAGATTTTGTTTCTCCACTTGATCTCTTAAGAAGTGGTACTTTGTGTCTATATGCTTGCTTCGACCATGTGACACTGAGTTCTTAGCCAAATAGATTGCAAATTTATTGTCCATTAACAGAAGCATTGAGTCATCACAGCATACTCCAAGCTCTGTTAGCAAGGATTGTAGCCATAGCCCTTGACAACCACCCAAGCAAGCTGCAATGTATTCAACTTCACAAGATGAGAGTGTCACCACTTCTTGTTTTTTCGAGCTCCAACTAATAGGAGCCTCACCAAGTTTGAATAGATATCATGTGGTGCTCTTTCTATCATCTCTGTCTCCACTCCAATCTGCATCAGTGTAACCATATACTGAGATTGGTTTGTTGCTTTTGTTGACAGGAAACAACACACCAAAGTTAATGCTTCCCTTTAGATATCTAAGAAGTCTCTTAACAACAATCATGTGAGAGTGCCTAAGGTCTTCCATATGTCTACTAACAAGGCCAAGTCCATAGGTGATGTCTGGTCTAGAGTTGCATATGTACCTTAGTGACCCTATCATCTGCCTATAGCGAGTTGCATCAACCTTTTGATCATCTGGATTTCCTTTGCACAACACATTTCTAGTCTCAACTGGTGTGGAAGTTGAGTTGCAGTCAAGCATATCAAACTTCTTCCGCACATCATTGATATTTTTTTTCTGGTGCATTACTATGCCTTCCTCTGATCTAACAAATTCTATTCCAAGAAAGTATGACAAGGTTCCCAGATCAAACATTTCGAATTCTGATTTCAACTTTGTCTTGATGCCCTCTATTTCATCATCTCTACATCCTGTTATCAAAAGATCATCTACATACAAGCATATTATGACTGATGCTGATGTAGGTGAGCTTTTGATGTAGATTCCATGTTCACTTGTGCATCTGATAAGGCCTTGTTTCAGAAGAAATCCATATATTCTTTTGTTCCATGCCCTGGGGGCTTGTCTCAATCCATAGAGTGCCTTGTGTAACGTATAAACTTTATGCTCTTGTCCTAGAACCTCAAAGCCTAGAGGTTGTGTCACAAATACTTCTCTATCCAATGGACCATTTAGGAATGCTGATTTTACATCCATTTGGCTCAAGCTCCAATTCTTTGAACTTGCAATTGCTATAACCAGTCTGATAGTTTCAATTCTTGCAACTGGTGCAAACACCTCATCAAAGTCTAGACCTGACTTTTGTAAGAATCCTTTGGCAACTAACTTGGCCTTATATTTGGCCACTGATCCATCTGGTTTGAGCTTCAACTTATAAACCCATTTTACTGCAATTGCTTTCTTTCCTTTGGGCAATGAGGTGAGTTCCCAAGTATTGTTCTTCTCTATTGACCTGATCTCCTCCTTCATCACCTCAGTCCAACACACTTATTTGGTTGCTTTTTCAAAGGTGATAGGTTCCATCTCAGCTAGAAGAGCCATATGAACTAAGTTTCCTTTTGATGTGATTGTTGTATCTGAGAAGACTTCATAGTCTCTCAATCTTGCAAGCATGTTTCTTTGCCTTTGAGGTCTCTCATTTGTTTCTACATTACCTTCTCTTGTTGTGTTGCTCACAAGAGTCCCTCGGGAGGTGCTTATATCCATTTGACTTATTTGATTTGAGGGTCTATCAGATGAGTCCCAATCCTAGGCCTGAGTTTCATCAAATCTGAGATCTCTATTATATGAGATGATATTGGAGTCTGGATTGTAGACTTTATATGCCCTAGTAGAATGATATCCTAGGAAAATCAACTTTTCTCCTTTGTCATCTAGTTTTCTTCTCCTATTGTCAGAAATGTGCCTATAGCAGATTGCCCCAAACACTTTGAGGTGTCTCACACTTGGCTTCACACCAGACCAGGCTTCTTCTGGAGTCACTTTGTTCAATCTCTTTGTGGACATCTGTTCATTATATAGGGTGTTATAGCCCCTGCTTCACCCCAAAACGTCTTTGGTAATTTCTTTGTTTTTAGCATACTTCTTGCTAGGGGTAAGCATGGGCTGGGTTGGGCCGGGTAAGGCTTGTCCCTTACCCGACCCTAAATATTGACTAGGCTAAATATTAAACCTGAACTCGGTCCTATATTTGATTAGACCCGACATGTACGGGTCCAATTAAGACCCGACATATATAGGTTCAATTAAGACCCGACTAAAATAGGACAGGTCTGAGTTTGTCCTTTCTTTTAACACTTGGTGTTGGTACTCACTGCTCACCATACACACTGCATTGGCTAAATAATATCTTACAACTAAGTAATAGTAAATTTGTTCAAGCACTCCATAATTCTCAGAGTCTATAGGACTGAAATAATTTACTAACTGCAATGTTTCTGATTCTTGCCAACAAAAATATGTGGAAGCACTTGGTTCAATTCCATACTTCACTCCTAAGGAACTTAAATCTACATCCCTATTTCCACTGCTCCAGTCCTACTTCATCTTTGTTCAATTCCATACTTGCCAATATGGAAGCACCTTGCTGGATATACCAAATAAATTCTTTTTCTTGCAGAGGCATAAAATTTTATAAAGCTACAAGAAACTACCAATTAGAGCAGTCTGCACAAATAATCCAACATGAAGATTAGAAACTAGCCGCATTTCATGTCACACAATCATAATCAAGTAATTAATTGTTCCATACCTGGCCAAGTTCATACTACAGATATTGAAATTGGCCATATTTTTTCTGCAACCAACTTCAGATAATGAAGTTAATCCTAGTATAAGCCATGACAAACATGTAGCATAAATCATTCATAAATAGATAAACTATAGTGTAAAAGATGATAAATAGATCACAACCAAGTAGTGTAAATTATTATAAAGGGATCATATACAAATCACAAACATCAATCTTCATAATGTTCTAAGTCAAGTGAGGCTTCTATAGACCAACACTTTTGTAAGCCTTTTAACCCACTATACATTCCAAAATAATGTCATATAAGTAATATTCATACACAAAAAATGTGTTTACCCCACACCAAAAATAGAAGATAATTTCCCATTTACAAATCAAAAAGAAGTTGATGTCAATGTTGCGTATGACTCAAAGTTTATAGTTGTTGGTTCTTCAATTGCTCCATGTGACTCGGGAATTTTCTCGATGCTATCAAATTGATCAAAATCTTTATCATAAAACTTGAGGCCAACAGGGTTTATCCAATTTTGAGTGAAAATGAGTGCTTCAACCATTTTAGGACATAAAGAGTTGCAGAAGACATCAATCACACGTCCACTAGTGCTAAAACATGACTCAGATGCAACAATAGAATGAATCTAGATGTTACAACGAATCTAGGTTCTAGTCGGTTCATCATTAGACGAAACCCACGCCCTTCTACAACCTTAAATGACATTTCATCACATATGACAAATTCAATCACAGCCCTCCAACAATCATCTAAGTTATAGCCCATAGAATTGGTTCCATCTAAAACATCACCATCTATTGATGCTTTAGAAAATATCCATTGATGCTTTCGTTTCAAATGTTTGCGCATAGAATTTGTTCCATGTATGTTTGGTTCACAAAAGTATGTGCTACGATAATGGTTACACTTGGCCTTGTGTTGACCCTTAGTCTTTGTAAAAGGAAGCTTAATGAAATGATCCCAAACAACATATTTCCTTTTTCTTTCATCTTCATCTCTACCGACATTGTTTTCTTGAGTTATTGTTGGTGGTTCTGTATGAGGGTTTTCACTTGTGTCTACTATTGTGAGAGAGATTGTATTAATCTCTCTGTTTTCCATGTCTTTTACCTAAAAAAATAACAAGCATCAATTGTGAAGAACATAAATTGTAAAAACTAGTGGTGGTAGACTAATAGTGTTAATAACAATTAGTGCACCATAAGATGGATGCAACGGAATTTCAATGCGCTTACTGTTGAGGTTGAAATAATATGCTTAGGTTGAAATAATATGAACAAAATATACAAAGGATATGCAAATTAAAGAGTTGGAATAAGAAATTAAATAAATGAGAAATACTTGAATGATAAGAGGTAAGAACAATTTGAGTCTATGAAGATGTTGAAGTAATCCCTACCAACACATGAAAGTGAAAAAAAGTAAGGAATGACAAGTCTTAATAGTTGTTGGCTTGTTGCTAACTTGTTTTCACATATTCTCCATTCTTCATTTCTTCAATGGTGATATGAGGAAGGAATGCTCATTTAACATTGAAAAATGATGTTGGAGAATAATAAGAAAGGGGAAGAAGTTGTTTCAACTTTTAACTTTTGTCACGTTAATTTACTTTCTTCAGTACAAGTTGTACTTGTATAGTAAATTTAATAAAATAATAAAGTAAGTGGGTAAAGGGAAAATGGTATTATGGGTAGTGAGAAAAGGGTAATTGTTTTTCATTCATATATAGTGTGGGCTGGGTCGGGTGACCCCAAGACAGGCCTGGACCCGTCCTGACCCGGTGTTGTCCCATTTCAATTTTGTATGGGTTTGTCCCCTTTTAACACATTGGACCGGATTTGACCCGACCCAAATCAACCGGGTTGGGCCGGTTTTTAGGGTAGGGTCGGATCTTGCTCTCCCCTACTTCTTGTCATATTCAAGACAAATCTATTCACCCTCTCTAATGTTCCATTGTGTTGGGGAGTATAGAGAGCAACTATTTCATGAGTGATGCCTTCTTTGTCACAATAGCTATGAAACTCATGAGAGACATATTCCCCTCCTCCATCACTCCTTAGCAACTTTAGCTTATTGCCACATCGTTTTTCAGCCATTGCTTTAAAGTTTCTGAATTTGTTGAATACCTCATCCTTTCTCTTCAACAAAAAGATCCAAAGCTTTCTAGTAAAATCATCCTTGAAAGTTACAAAGTAATTGTTTCCTCCAAGGGACTGAACTTCAAGAGGTCCACATACATCAATATATACTCCCTCTAATGGCTTGTTGTTCTATATGATACATGAGATTTGAAGGAGTTCTTGGACTTCTTACTCGTGATGCATTCTTCACACAATTCAGTTGGAGTCCTTATGTTAGGTAATTCAGTGACCAACATCTCTTGACTCAGCATTTCTAGGCTCCTAAAATTCAGATGTCTAAGTTTTTGGTGCCATGTCCAAGTCTCCTCAGTTATAGTCTCTAGGCATCTGTTGTCACCAAGATTGATGCCAATCTTGAATGTCCTATTATGAGAGGGGTGCTTTCATGATAAGAGTATTCTTCTTGTTGAAAATCTTCAACATCATGTCTTCCATTCTCATCTTGTACCCCTTTTCAAGTAGTTGACCCAAGCTTATCAAGTTATTCTTCATCTTTGGCACATAGAGTATATTTGAGATATATGAGGTTGTTCCATCTTTCCTTCTTATCATCACCTTGTCAATTCCCTCTACAATGATGTAACTGTCATCTGAGATTTATAAGGTTCTAATTCTTGTAAAGTAATCTGCTATAGATTCTTGATCTTCCATCTGCAATTGCTCATACTGATGTACTACTTTTATTATAAGAACTAGGAATCTAGGATTACACAAATTATTATGAATAATTCATTGATCATGTAAGATTTTATGACAGTGAATATAATACAGCACTTTCAATTTTCTAATGAAAAATATTATTATTATTTTTAAATTCTTTAGCACTAGTTAAAAAACAAGCCAAACAAAATATGCTCATATATAGCTCCTGACTTATCAGCACATATTACATGCATTTATCTGTTTCCATAACTTCAACTGAATGAACAACTGGGAACATGAGCATAATGACATTGGTTTAATAACCGATTATATCAAGAACAAAAACACCGTCCGTTATTCTGTCATTTCATTTCAATGGATAAGTTTTTTCATTCTGTCACTCTTCTTGCTCTATTCCTTGGTTTACTATTTCATGGAGGAATGGCAACATCTTTGAAGAGCCAAGATGGATCAGAGGAATGGGGTTATGTACAAGTCAGACCTAGTAAGTTCAAGTTCTATTATTTTTCATATTAACTAACATCATTTTAACTGTGTGGAAAGTAACCTTGATTGGAAAATTAGTTCTTTAACCTTTTTAACTTTGTTGTGTTTATATATATTTTTTAACAGAAGCCCACATGTTCTGGTGGCTTTACAAAAGTCCCTACAGATGAGGAAGCAGCCACTGATTTGACTACATTGTTAATTGAGATATTCAACAGAGATGAGAGACTCCAAAAGAGCCCTCTATTCATTGTGGCAGAGTCTTATGGTGGTAAATTTGCTGTGACTCTTGGATTGTCTGCTCTTAAAGCTATTCAAGACAAGAAATTGAAGCTTATACTTGGAGGTAACCTTTTCCTGAATCATATCATTATCAGGTTCAAGATTGAAAATTATTCTGACTTAACTTGTTAGTTTATTTCTTATTAGGAACTGATAGATCATTTATATAAATTATTTTCATAAGAGTTCCGAGAAATGTGTGATATTGAATAACTTCTTCTATTTTAGGTGTTGCATTAGGAGATAGTTGGATCTCACCAGAAGATTATGTGGTATGTAACATAATGTGCTTCTTCTTTCTTGCTGTTGAACTATCACGTTATTGATATTTTGTAGATGCAACAAACTCATGGAGTGAACTTGAGTCAGTGATTAGTGCTAGCAGCAACAGTGTGGTACAATAATTTTCATCCAACATCATTCTATATCTTAAACGAGTCTATTCTAATTCAAAATGCACCAAAGTCTATACTACTACTCCTTAATATGTCTTGTTATATATTTTGTTGGGGTATAATGACATGGTACATTGTCTTTTTTCTTCCGAAAAAGACAGGTGTGCATTGTAGAGGTACAAATTAGTTGTACATTTGTTGATTGTAGAGCCTTTCCATTACTGTTTAAGCTATTTATGTGACTAATTTGGACAATATTTTAAGCATCACTCATGCTTATATGCATTTTTATTTTATTTTATCATCAAACAAGTAATATCTTTTTGATATTGACTCACATTCACATAAATCAAATGTTGTTTTAATATTGTCTAAAAGTATAATATAAAAAACATTTATATTTCCAAAATCATTTTGTTATCACCATATTATGAGAATCATGAGTTCATGTATACATCCAACCCCAATTATTAGACATGTTGACCATATGATTATCTTGTTTAACTGATTTGAGATATTGATGTAACATTAAGTTTAATCACGTGAATATTTAATTTTTTGGGTTCAACTATAATGTAACATCATAACCTGTCTAATTATTATAGGTTGATCTGATTTGTTCTACCAAGGGGACTGAAGCTTGGCTTAGAAAACTAAGGTATCCATCTCTTTCTTTCCTAATCCATCTATTAATGAATGGTAAAAAGAAATGTAAATGTTCTTATTAAGTTCTCTATGTTTTGTATTGTGAAGGTGGGAAGGACTTGATAATTTCTTGAGGAAAGACAGAACACCCCTCTTTTGTGGAAGTGACATAAAGACCAAAGGCTTTTTCAAGTCATACAAAAACCTAAACTTCTATTGGATCCTTGGAGCTGGACACTTTGTAAGTCAACATCAATCATCATCACTAACGGCTATCCATGTTTTGAAAGCACATGTATTAGTCTCACTTGCCATGTGCTTAGCTTCTTCACCATCTTTATAAAACTATGAAGGTACATGAATAAAATAAAACCACAACAGAAAGAAAGAGGAAAACCCATTTAACCCATTTTTGTTACTTACCAATGTCATGGTTTGGTCAAATAAACTTGGAAATGAGAAAATGCTCTAATTTACTTGAAGCACAATAAATAGTGTCTTCCTATTTTTTTGGGTACAAAACAACTAACATCATCCTTTGTGCTTAATGAGGATAATGTTAGGATCACATTTTTCAAGAATCCACATCTATCTATAGCTTTCAAGCAATAACTTTGCTTTCCCCATATTCCATGGTTTCTTTTTACATTGTAAAGATTTGATGAATTTCCATGCATGTGATAGCTAGCAAATTACTCCTCCATTTATTTTTATGGGAAAAGTTTTGTTCTTTATCTTATTCTGAAAGTTTAAGATAATATCAATCATTCATTTATCAATTATATCTTAACTCCCATTACTGTGGAGAATGGAGTAAAATGCGGAAAGGAATTAAGAAGGGTATAACAGGAAAAATAATAATAGTCTTATTAAAAACTCAATAATTTTCTTAATTTATATAAAACAATTCTCTTCCTTATTTCCTTATTTCTTGCTACTTTTTTTTAAAACGGTAATGGAGAAAGCCTTGCAAAAGTTAAGTTGTAAGACAATGTTCTTTATTTGAAAATATAAATAATCCCCCTCTTCAGTTCCTAACGGGAATACCAAAAATAACATAAAATTTATACACCCAAAGACATTTATTAAGAGGGGTACATATAAGTCAGATTAATTGGGATGCTGATACATTATCACTTTTGTGGAAACATTAGTGACAGAGTCCTAGACTACTTACTAGTCATAAAATCCTATAACAAAATCAGGTTTGTCTAGTTTCACTTCTTTTGTCTCAACTCATAAGGGTAAGCTGATTTTTAATTTGTTTGCTATTTCATTCAGGTACCCTCAGTCTAACTTCTCTCCAGTACTGGATTTTAAGGAGAAACAATAAATATAATTTATTTTATTAAAAAATGAGTTAAAATTAAAACTGTTGGATTTTTATTTTTGCCACGTATCATGATTATAACATGATAATGGACTCTCCAATAATGGAGAGGATACAAATTCCCTCTGACCAGCCATGTGTGGCACTAGACATGGTGGGTACAATTACACAGTCACCTGCAGCATGAAATTTAGCATATAAGAGAAAATTACTATAATTTGCCAAACAAAAAGTTTACAAGAAAAAAGTTATTGGTCAAGCAATGAAGAGTCAACAAGCAAACTAGACCAGTATCAAGCAGATAATATCAACGAACTGAAGGAAGGAAGAGCAATAGAGATGCTATTATTTACTCTTTGCTTTTAAATGTCATTTTTTTTGTCATAATCATGTACGATTTCTTCCTTTTGATGTAAATGGCAAAAAACAGCATTTCATTGTAAAGCAAAAAGAGAAAATAACATACTATATCATTAAAGTATCATAGTATATTCTTTTTACTTTTGCTTCTGCAGCTAAAGAGAATTCTTGCATTGGTTTAATAAGATATTATATCAAGAACAAAAACAATGTCCCTTATTTATTTAAAAAAGGTAAGTAAATTAAAAATAAAAAAAAGGAACACGAAACAAATAGCGAATATTTAAAAGAAAAAGGGGAATGTATGAGAGACCAACCTCGTATCCCAAAGGACAAAAATGAAAAGGGTCCAAAATATTTTTTCTGCATATTTCACACAAATGGGAGTCATTGCCTCAAACCCATAAAGTACATAAATATAACAAGTATTGTTGATATTTTGAAAAATTACACCATTTTACTTAATGTTTATTCCTTGTCCCACAAATTTGTCCAGTTACAACTGAAGCTAACATGAGTAACATCTCAATGAGAAGAACCACACCAGGCTAATGATTTAAGATTCTATATTGTATGTCTTTTCGGGTAACATGATTAGTCTGTTCGATTATTGATGGATTTGATATATGAAATTATCTTCATGATAATGTTGACATATAGTTCTATTCTTGCCACCTCTATTCTTAAATAGTTAAAGTTGAGTATAATATCTATCACTGAATGTGAGTACCTTAATCTTATATCTTTAATTGTTTGAGATATTATAATTCACACCATATTGTATGTTTATGTCATTAGGGTGCAACACAAACATGGGAGTTGAAGCTAGGCATAGAAAAATTCAAGCAACTCTTCTTTTGTCTATGGGCTACTAATTCATCCCATGATTTTGCTCCTTCACCGTGACTAGCAAAATTAAACCTCAATGCGTAGGTAAAAATCTGTTTACATAGATGAGTGTCATTAGCATAGTATCTCAATCAAACAAAACGATATCAAATTAGTCTCTAAACTAGGGCTCCATTGCAATTTGATGACACTTTAAATAATTGGAGGACTAAGTTGATGAACATAGTTTTTCCATGGAATAATGTGATGGCACTTTTCCCATGCTATATATCCTATATACATGTACACACATCACATCACATCACATTTGAACAGTTCCTAATATCAGTTGGTTTTGTTTAAACATACACTATGATTTTGAAACTTCATGGTGATGTGAGGACTAGACATGTGCAAGAAACACTATTCAACAAACAAATAGGTTGACAGTAAGGTTTTTGTCTCCTTAATGAAAAATTACTCCATTATCTGATAATGAATAAGAATTTTATAATACTAACATAAACAAGAAATATCATGAGATCCAATACTACAATGACGAGTAGTTGCACATGATGTGCAAGTGCAATGAATATAAAGTACCCACATAAGCAATTGTGCACTACTGAATCTGTGAATGAAAAAAGAAAAGAAATACAGAGAAGTGATGGCAATGAGTCATATGAGATATTGTGTCAATGACATTATTGTACAAGTACAGCTTATTTCCGAAGGATTATCTACAGGACACAAGAGGAAACACAGATTTATAAAATACTCCGTAATTAATAGGGATCAAATACGATTCAATATACACTACCTTTACAAGGAGCTCTGCTAAAAAATAAGAAGTAAAGGGGAAAAAAGAGCTCGAAGACGGCAAATCACTCAATCTTTTCCAGTACTTCCAACCTGGTTTTCCTCTTCCAACCTTTCATAGTGGCCACAAGGTTGACCAGTCCAACAATCTGGCTTTTAGTGTATTCCTGTAAGGGAAGTGATGCTTTTTAAGACCTAAGCAATCAGATAGTGCAACAAATACTGTAGAAAGGGGTATTACCTGGTGCGCACGTGCCCAATGCACATATTCTGTCTCAGGAAGGTAGTAAGCCTGATTTAAAAGTCCAAAGTAAAGATGTCCATAAGCATAAGTAATAAAATGCTGATTGCATCGAATGAAAGTTTCAAACATCTAGATCCCAGTTTAAAGAATAGGTCAAGCAGCAACACCCAACTAATTCTACCATTTGACAAAAATTCACATGTGTTTGCAAGCAACATAGTTATTTGTGTTTCTATTTTAATTCAATGTTCCTTACCTTAATAAAAGTTTCAACCGTTTGTAGCTTGGGCTTCACATTCAATGACACAAAATGCTGTAGGCCGTTGATCAAAACCTGGATGGTTCAAAGTAAGGAATCCAAACCCAACATATAAAAGACAATTAAAGTAGTTACTGGAGCCTGGAGGAGCAGGAAGGCTCATCATATTGATCATTGTCAGTATTACATACGAATTCATTTTTTAATAACAAATTCAACACTTTTAAGTTTTAAGATATGAAAATAAAATAGAGCCTTCAAAACTAAACTTGGACAAGTAATTCAGGCACTGGTAAATTTTAAAAAGGAACTGATCACAAAATCTATCAGTGGATTAAGATTAAACTAAGTTGAACCATAATTATTGGTAATCTATCATATAAACTCCAAACTCGAGCTATTGAAAGCACACTAATTGTTTTTGACCATAGCTCAAAAATAACCTGCAGATCCAATGACATTAGAGCTCGTCCCTCATCACTACATCTCTTCACTCGTGAAAGTCCTTCAACAAGAGTTTCTGCCACAATTTCAAGCCCATAGTCTGATAAAAGGTCTTGAGTCTGCACATAGAAGATGAATCCGTGGAATCAAAGGTCACATTAAGACACTGGATTTTTTTATGTTTTCCCTTTTCAACAGTTTAAAAGCAAGATTTTTAAAGATGAGTATGTACTTTGTTAATGTGTTGTTATATATGCAGTTGATGAGTATGTCTCATGATAATGAATAATAGAAGTACCTCTTTACGAATTCCTCCGTGAGCAAGGCGTGTTTTATAGTGCTTAAATTCTCCCAGTAACAAGTCAACATAACTATCAATACAACAACGATTTAAGTCAGAATTGCAGCTTATTTTCACGATAAAACTTGTGAAAAAATGACCAAAAAATACCCAAATATATCAAAGACGGTTTGATGAGATAAATACATCCTGCCTAGATGATTAGACATTAACAACAATAGTAGTTCTCAAATATCATACAGTAGTAATGTTCCTATCTTGGAGTTATCTTCACTAGGAGTTCCTAAATCAGCATTCTCACATATTTCATTAATAGAAGATGCCAGTAGTGCAAATAAAATTTGACAAGTGCATGCTGTAAGTTGTTTAACTTTGATACAAAATTTGCAACTACCAAGACTTTAATGTAATTGACTTTCATTATAAGTAATACAAATAGGAAAAAATGACTTGGCATTCAAATATAAAAGCGATCCAAAAATACAAACCCATTATGCTCCATCCCGAGCTCTTTTACTTCCCATTTAGTATTCGCAATACGTTCAACGTACCTGTAAGAAGTTGACCAAAAATTTAAAAAACAAAAAATTATAGTTTGAACTGCTTTACCATGGTCATGCAGTAGAGTAGTAGAAAATACTCAATTAAGTTGAATTTTTTCTACAACTTGAAACCCAATATTAATAGTGCTGGACGAGGCCAAAGTAAAAATTAGAGCTTACAAATTAGCACAAACATCAAGAATGACGACCATTTTCTAATCACTCTAAACTGCTTTTGACACAGGTAGAATCCTTTTATTGTATTTGGTAACACAATTTTGTGCCCTTTAAAATATATAACGAAATAATATTTACTGCAAACCAATTTCAAATAAATATACTCCTTTAAATAAAAGCTTAATTAATACATTTAGAAAACTTTTATTTTCTACACCAAACAGAAAATCTTGTAGTAAGAACATTGTATCAGTGGCTTAGTGCTTTGAAATTTAATTAGTTAAGTGGCATCCTCTTTATTCATAACCTATCATTTTTTTAATTATTGGCCTTTAATCCCACAACACCCAAAAAGTGGGTCCATTTCCCTTCATTGCCATTAATTACATCACCCATTTACCAAACCCACCTCCTCACACCTCTCAATGACATGCCTTCTCCTTTTTTTACAAGGGAAAATTTTCATTAAGACAGAATACAATAGGAAAGGGAGAATAAGAAATCGGCATTAAAACAAAAGAAATATAGTAAATAATAGGGAACAAAAGACATTAATGTAGCAGAGCTGTTCAACCAGTCATTTAGAAGGGATACCCTTTAAAAATACCAGTCATTTACACCATATGAACCTGTATATTATTCATGCTCCAAGCTCAATGGGTTCTTGCATGAGGGGGCATGAGAGATATAATGGCATGTGTGTACCTTAACCTAAAAGATTAAGCTTTTAGGAGACTTGGCTCATGAAAAATAGAAAATGATCCTTAAATGTCAGGATTTTATAGTTTCCCTTCTCGAATGGTTTTGGTCAAAAACAAAAGGACCCAAATGGAAGATGTCAATTTAACAATACAAAAATCATATTTATTAGCAATATTTTCAAAGAACCTTGTATACTTCTAGCTCAATATATTTTTTTCTTACCCATTAATGTGCAGCAGTAGTCTCACAGTTGTCCGATTAACATGCTCTATAAGATCTGGTACAGCATCCACCTAAAGAAATCCTTATCTATTAAAGATCGTTGTTATCGATACTTAGCTTTTTACATTATAAAAATGCTAAAAATTAAGTCAAGTGGAATTAAAAAGTCAGATAAAAATCATCTATCCAGTCCAAACATGACCATCTACTGTAAGTTAACATCCTGACTACATCCGTACAAGTGTGCCTAGTACACTTCAGTAAAGGGTTCCAATGACCCACAAAGGGTGGGGTCAAGTAGTAAGCAAGCTTGAGCCCAAGCACTTGTGAGGAGGGGCAGCCTCTAATCCAAGTCAGAATTAGTCTCAGACTCAAAGGGTGTGGGGAAACCTCAAAAGACAAAAAAGGTATTATTTAACTCTGCCCTCTCACTCCTTCCTGAGCCATGATAGAGAGTTTGGTAAACATGTAACCTTACAGCCACCGATGAATACATTATTACTCCACGTGTAAGCATAATATGTAACGGCACGCCAAAATTGTCATTTTTTTTGCGACACTTCTTTTCCTATGCCATTTTTGGTAAAGAAGAATCCGAAGGACAGGAAATGGACGCAGACTAGCCTCTAGTTTAGGTACATAACATTGCCTTCCTTACACACCCTCCTTAGCAGACATAGTTCAGATACAAATCAGAGTAAATATCATTATTAGCATGACTTTAACTTTATCTAATCCATAACACTTCAAAACTTTGACAATCAATGTTCTATTCCATGACATGATTATACAAATAAATTTTCATTGAATAGGCAAAAAAGTCAACTTAAAAGATCTGTGAATATCAATTCTTGCAAGCGCTTAACTACTATACTTAAATATTAAGTTCGACATACCAGATGAGAATAGAAATCTTCAAGCACATTTGAATTACTTAGCAAAAGCATTGATTGGAGATGAGCTTTAGATCTGTTCAGTATTCGAGCAACAAGAGACATAGTATCAACAGCCACACATCTTTCCTGAAAAATAATAATGAATGTATGTGACACATGCATATACCACACAGCTTCGTCCACAATTCAAAACCTAAAATACGCGAATCAAGAAGACTCCGACAAGATATATTAATAT
>NC_032016.1:23261302-23285500 GCF_001865875.1 Lupinus angustifolius | reverse complement strand
GGGGGGTCTTTCTTTCCAGGAATATTGCATCAATTTTCCCTACCATAGTAATTCTTTTTGGCCCAAATTTCTGAAAATTTTCGAAATTATCATGAAATAAAAACAAGCGACAATTTAAAGCAGCTGATGAGTGGGAAAAGAAATTTACAGTACAACTGATAAGCAACAATTTCATGTGAAAACCTTTTTACAAGAAATAAATTCACATGATACCTTGAGACCAAAAGAAGACCCAGAGGAGTGAGCAAAATTCGTGCTGGGAGGGCTTGCAGGTGTTAACTCTGCATGTACAAATGATGAACCAAAAGACATTGGTGAAGACGATTGTGGCTTAATCCACTCATCACAATCTTCGTTTATTTTAGATAAGACTGTCCTCAACCGATCTACATGTAACAATTGAATTCAATCAATAAATACTGATCCACTCAAATTTAGATTTGTCTACCAATGCATGAGTATGTAAAACATCATGCCACTTACAATTAAGAGAGTTAGTTGAGGTTTTTCCACTTGAACTAGTGTTTTGTTTACCAAATGTGTCATATACAAGGTAGAAAAAAAATTTAAACAACTGGCATATTCCCTGCACCAATACACTGAATCAGGAAAAAGAATTCACAGGAAAAATTAAAGCACCATCAAGCTTTTAACTGTAAGCTGAACAGAGGGAGGGGGCATAAAGTAAGTAGTGCAAAGCTTTTAAAGGAAGAAAGAGACTACCTTAAAGAACTCAACATTTACTACATCTAGTTTCTGCATAAGCCTTGCATATTTATCCATAGACCTAAATGTTTAAGACAATATCTCATTAAACCCATTTAAAAAGGTAAAAACATAATAAAACTGTGTGGAGGACAATAATTGATTTTGCTAAACAAAATGTAAAGCAATTCACCTTAAAAGACATAGAGAAGACCCAGTTTGTATTGTATTCTCTTCCTCATTACCATGTAAAGAATTACTTCTTGAATGACTGGATGTTGAAATCCGACTTGGCAGTTGACTATCTTCATCAATAAAGTCTGCAAGAAGATCCTCATTTTCATCTTCTGAAACTGAATTGGCACCATTCATGTTATTGGAATCATTCTTTCTAGGTGATACTTTATCACCTTGAAAGTTTTTGCTTGAACCTCCATCAAATTCACCATAAATTGATCCATTAGGTTGGGAGTAACCATGACCCTCTTTAGAGATTGTTATTTTTTGCAGAAAAGGGTTTCCACTTTTAATCCAATGAGAGAACCCACTCCTCCTAGGACCAGTGTGAACCATGCTCATTGATTTATTGGAATGGGCCGCACTAACATTAACTGATTTACCACTAGACAAAGAAATCAATGGTGCTCCATCACCAACAAGTCCAGCGAAACTGATAATTTGCACTGTATCTGGAGGTAATCTTAACCAAGTCTCTTTCTCCAATACCATTTTTAGTGCCTAAAAAGAGAAAGCAACAAGCCAAAATTAATATTTATACATGATTATGGACATTGTTCAGGTGCAGAGCTTGGCATACCAACAAACCTAAACAAGAAGTTAGCAATTATATAGCTAAATATTCAGCATCACAAATTTGGAGTCCACTGAAGGGGGGGGGGGGGGTATAATTAGTTAATTCCATTCTGTGAATTATTTGTTTTCTACATTTTGCAATAGTTTCATCAAATTGAAGAAAATGTTCGCAATTTTCCACAGTTTTGGCAAAGCAGTATCCAGAATTCTAGACTGCAGAAAATAAACACTGCCATAAACAACATAGCCGACATGTTACATCATGGAACAAAATTTATTGTGACTGTTTTAGGATCCAAAAATACCAGAAACATACATAATTTTGATTATATTCTATTAGAAGTAAAATCCATTAGAAGAATATTGAACCACAAACAAGAATGTGGCAGAACAACCCAATATGCGCACAGAAAGAAGAACAGCGGTAAATAAATTTTAAAATTTTAAAACTAATTATTACATTTCCTCACCTAGTGGGATTAAGACTTGGTTGTTGTTGTTGTAAACTATTTATTACATTTAATGGTTTATCAGTTAACATTATCTTATTGATAGCTGCAGCACCATCACCTTAAAGACAACTTGCAGAAATTTGAGGCAACTTATGACATTGTATTTGTACTCTATATGTCATAGAAGTATCAAAGTCACTGCATAAAAAATCATGAACTCACAATCAACATTATGTGAATCGAACAACCATGAACTATGAGAAACCTTAAGATCACTTACATTCATATTTTGTCGATGCAAAGCTATGAAATAGTTTTCACAAACAACCTTCAACTTCTGCCTGAATTCAACTGCTTCAAATCCACAAAAGGCTTCCCCAGCCAAAATAAAGACATTGAGATCTTCATAGTTTTTCAAGAATTGATGAATGCTTGCATGACAAGCTGCAGCAGAAGAAAGCAATACTGACACACGACTTGCACTGAGATGCCACAGGTTCCTGCGTCCTCTTTGAAGGGTTTGAGAAACAAATGTTGTAGCTTCTTTGCGAAGATGGTACCATGGGGAATCAATGGTTGATGCTGCACTGTCCTCCTTTCTAGCTTCATTGACTGGATTATGAGAACCACTGTGCGGTGATCCCGTAGTTCCAGTAGTTTCAGTTAGTGAACTGACTTTTGTAGATTCCTCCCTAGAAGATGAATCATGTATTACATCTCCAGAAGTAGTCATAGAATTGTTGCAGGCTCTTACATTTGAATCAACTTCCTGACCTGGACTACAGGAAATGGCTTCATTGCACTGATTTGGAGTTTGTGCTGCTGAGTCCTAAGATTAAATTGACCATTTGTTAGACTGAATACCATAATTATATCAAACAACTATAGACTATATAGTCGAGACCCTGTGATCATGAATATATTCAACAAGAAAAGCTTTCTTCCAGATTTCAAAATTGAAAACATATTAAAATACTGATTGTTTGTGACAAAAGTACTTTATCACTGGATAGAGTTTGCTCAATTCATCAAAATCATATCCAGGATTTCTCCAATTACCATGATGAACGAGAGTTTTCCAGGATCTGAAGGGCTCATAAAACTAAAGATTAAGCATTTAAACTGTTAGGTGGAAGCTCGAGACTTATTTTATCTCTAATCATTGCAAAAAAATTATTTAAAGAAGCCATAAATGCCAAAATTGACTTAAGTACTTAACTCTAATCCACATGAATATTAGATTGCACAAAGCCAGGGGGGGTGCATAATGAAGGGGCAAAAAATATTGTTTACTAGGGAGGAACCAGAAACTTACCTTTCTCTCTGGCTGAAAATCCATAATTCCGTGGTATGAACACATCAGGTCAAATAGAACAGCCAATGTTCTTAATAAGCACTGTCTAAACTTAGAATCGGGTATTTGAAGGCACAGGTCGCTGTAAGTGAGCCTGGAATTGTAATAACAACTATAAAGCCAATCTAATCTAAATATACTCAAATTAGTCATTAAAAGGACACCAAATATGCTTGCAGGGGAAAATAGTACCTACTATTCTGTGAAAGCCCCTCCTCATCCTACAAAAAAGATCAACATTTATGAAGCACCAATACTTCAGTTTGCTATATTCGAAATTATTTTTTTTTAAATAAATCACAAATATAATATTTTCCGGATACTCATACAATGGTTTTCCACTACCTCTACAGAGTCCAAACACCCAAATTATCATACAGAAACATTAAGAGAGAGAGAGAAGCATAACACACAATCAGTCAAGTAGAAGATTAGAGAGACAGCATCCAATCTACCAAGTGGTATCGAAGAGAGAGAAAAGACAAAGTATGTGTATTGCATAAAGAAGCAATAAAATACAATTGCATTAGAGACAGATATTCATTTCTTCCGCTGACTGAAAAACATTTCTTATGATTTACAAGTGACATCCTAATGATGACCAATGATTGAATGAGTTCAAGACTACTCTTATTTGTAGACAATAAACAATAATTTCTTATGACACTATAATTTTCATTTTGTATTTAACGATCTCTAAGAAATATGTACTCTATTTTGGAATTTTTGAACAACAATTATATGTTTCTTATGATTTATGAATTTTATGCGCATATTTTATATGTGTATCCTAAACATATTGTATCCTGTATTTTTTTTTTAACTCAGCTTATCACAATATCAGATATGACTCGTATTGTATCGGTGCAACTGTTACATACTAATTACACGAGTCCTTTTAGTTTGGGTTGAAAGAGAAAGAAATTACTACCCTTTAAATCAAGCACAAAAAACTTTAATGTGACTCCATTTCTCTGACCAGTATTATTGTGTGGGCACCTGAAATATCAACTATTATAAGCAATCTTACTGTTGTCCATTCTGAGGAATTAAGACCTGACGATCCTTGTTTCTTATCCAAAAAAGTCCTGTCAATCCTCACAAGAACCAATGACTACACTAAGAATAATATGATTGAGCTTTGGCAACCACCATATATACATGTCTTTTTTATGAAAGTGGTAATGATACAGTGGTACTATAATTAAAAATGACCAGAAGGAAATAACAAAGAAATGATTGCTCCTATACAATGAACTATAGCTCCACACTCAATTTAATTAACATATCAAATAGAGAAAAGATAAAATTAATTCTCCCAACTAAAATAATTACAAAATCCAGATTATATTAAAGATAAGGTGGGCAAGAAAATAGAACTGTCTTACCTCATGCACAACAGCCTTTAACACGGATTGTGTTTCTGATATAACTTCTTGCATGAAAAAACTCTGTATCTTTTCAGCAAGACCAGTGGTATCCCCTATTAATGCATAGGCATCAATTACCTGTACAACCTCTTCTTATGTTACATCGTTTATATTTCCATTAATCTGTTAGCATATGCGTACATATATACAATGAAATGCGGACAACAAGTAAAAATGTCAAATACGGGTGATAACTTGTGTCACAAATCAAACCAAGGATGGGACTTATTTCCATGGGGCACACGCTATCACACTAAAGTACATGAACATTGCAAAATTCCAAATCTGGATAACTATATACACTAGGGCAAGTTTTAAAATCATGTGGTTGGCAGTCACTTGAAATTTTGGAAAAATCAGCTCTATCATATCAGTTTTAAAGCCAAAGCTGGGTCAAACAAGTTCTTAAAGAAAACTGTTTTTTATTTGAACCAAAACATTCATCATTTCTCATCCCTGCTTTTCTATTTTATTTGAAATTTACATAGAAAATAAAAATATTTTCTCATCAGCAAGATTCAGCAAACAATATTTAATATTAAACTAGTTCAGTAACCAACTTTAATTAAACCGGTTAAACTTTATAAGGATTTATGAAACTAGTTTGATGTTCAAAGATTAGAACTATATTTTACCGTGCCACACACACACCACTCATTCAAGACACTGAATAACACTTGCTCCATATGAATAAATGACAAACCAATTTCAATCACAAAAAATAAAAACTCACTGTTATATAGCCATCTTCTTTGAATTCTTGACATACTCCCAATAAAACAGCATCCAGCTTCTGTAAAGTTCTTCCCAGCCAAACCTACATTAACATGGGAAATCAAATGCATTGTCATCAAGAAAATGTACAGTAAAAAAAGTAGGAGTAAAGGAATTAAGGCTTGAATTACGCAAGTTCCTAAAATAAAATGAAAATCTTAGGAATAAAGCAGTGCTTGATATATCAATCTAAATCATTTCTAATTGTAATTTAACATTCACCTCTACACCACAACTCAAATCTTGTATTGCTGAAAGCTTTGACAAACTATCCAAGATTTGCAAATACTCAGATAGGACTTGAAATGCCTGCATAATGACCAACAGTAAAAGTAAACGTCTTAGAAGCTGGTTTGTATCGAATAACAGGGAAAACGAAAGCAAAAGTGGAAAGTTGATTGTTAAGTAGTAGTGATTGGCTACAATCTGTGTCCTAAAACATAAATAGAAACCTTGCAGTAATTCCCTTCCTCAACAAGGGATTCAAGTGCTGATTGCATGTCCAAAGCACGTCGTAGTTCGGTCAAGATTAGAAGCACATCCTATGAATAGAAAAGCAAGCATTCATGAAATTACCACCACAAGCTATAAAAAGGCCCAAGTGTGACAATTTTTCATCCCACCCTGATCCTAAAGCCCCTCCCCAAAAACATAAATGAATAAATAATACATCTTAGACTAAACTACATTATGTCCCCTAAATGCTAAAATAAAAGGTCGTGAATAACAAAAAATCACTTTTCAAAGCACATAACAAAATAATATAATGAAAAAGGGAAAACAAAGCATTAAAAAAACAACTAACCCATGTGTGGATAAAAAGAGGAAAATACCATAAGAGCTTGTTTCTTTTTTGAACAAGAATTCACAATGAGATCCCTTGAAACCTCATTCATAGATGACGTCAAGTGTCTTCTTCCATTCTGCAAAGGCGTTGAAAATAATGCACTAAGGGCCAGGTAAAAGTAAAAAAGTAAAGTGATATTTGTTGAAACCCTTATGATGCTTACCATGCAGATGACATTTGCAACTCTCAAGTCCTTCTCTAATTCTCTGACCAAATTCATCCCCTTCACTGGCCAAAAGTAAGTATCAGCTATTTATTCTAAAAGAAATTAATAGACCAGGTGATCCAGAAATGGCAACTGCAAGAAACTAACATGCACCCTACTTCCAAAATTCTTCATGAACTTAGACCAATGTTATTGACTATTTTAAGCAGAAATGATACTGCAATTTCCAAATACATTTACTTATAATGACAAAATTAGGATTTCTTAAACATGGCTTTGGGTCAATCAACGAGTAAGTTACCAACATTTTTATAAAAGAATTTATGAGCAATTGATAACAATGGCCAGGCAATCAAAAATTGACACCCTTGGGGAAAAAAGCAACTAAAAGAGAGAGGATAGTAGAAAACAAATGCAAACAAAATATCTAATATGCATGCATAAACTCATGTACCAATTTACCAACACTTGCAGAGGAGGTGGTCAATTCTCTAATTTCACCTCTTCAACTTACCCATTACTTCATGATGCTCCATCACGTTGCGAGATAAACGCTCTGCTACTCTATCCAGCTGTATCAATCTAAGGGCAGCCTATAAGACAAAATCCAAGACCAAACATTTTGTCAAGAGAATTGATAGCATGAATAAAGCCTAATTCAATCAACTGGAGCAAAATTATACTCTCAGCAAATGTAGCCCACAAATCTAAAATTACATAAACACCCACAATGGTGGAGCTTCCTTCATAAACATCAAACAATCATAAGATCACTAGCAAAGTAAACCAAGAAAAGACAATAACGGATAAATTGTTTAACTTATTAGTATTTAATCTGCAAAACTGGCAAGAAGATACACTGGGATGGAAAGGCCACTTTCATAGATTTGGTCTCAGTTACTTAATTGAACCACAACTTGACTTATGATAAGTGATAAGTCCATTCGGAAAAAGGGAAAAGAGGAGTACTTCATATGTCAAAAAATTACATTAAGAAGGGCCTAAAGACTCCATTCAACCAAGCTGAGTTCAAAAAGATATTTTAAACTTGGTAAGGAGAAGACCTTTCCTCCATCAGCACCCCTAACCTACTCCACCCACTAAATACTTCAAATAAAGGATTAACTCTCCGGTTTCTGTATTATTATTTTTATTTGCCTGCCAAACAGATAACCACAAGAAACTACTACATATACATCTTACTAAAGCAAGATTGGAAACACAACAACCATTGAATGCAAGAGATGACAATTTGCAACAGGCGTATAGAACAATGGACAAAATGCTAAGTTTGTATTCAGAAAGAAACTAAAAACATATAAAAATCAAAGTAAAGTAAAATTTTCCATCTACTGCAAGTGTAAACAAGTCATAAGTTTCATCCAAGCTAACAAGTAACATGATGGATGTCACTATTTTTCATTAAACAGAAGAATGGCTCAGGAAAGAAGTCAAGGAAAGTTTTACCCATAGATATAGAAGATTTTAACATGTTCCACAAATAGCAAGATTGAGAAACATGAGCTGTACCTGTTTTTCAAAATAGGTTAGCTCGTTTTCATCAGCTGGAACGAGCTCTAAAACATGCCTAATTGGATCAAACCCCTGCATAGATTTATAACAGATTTTACAAATATTTCTGAAGAACCCATTCATGACATAGTGATGAAACAGTTAACTTTGAATAAAATTCAATGTAGTGCAGACACAGAGAGAAATTTTCGAAATGTACGCATGTGGAACAAATAAATAGCTTTTATTTGTAGGACAAGTTTCATGTTATTGAATGTTTTCTTTCCACTTTATCTCAGTCGGTATGGTGCCATATTCCTATTATCAGTAGACACATCAAGAAAAAAGGTATATAAAACTTATTCGGTGGTTGTGTGCTAATAAGGGAGAGTTGTTATAAGCAAAACTGAAGAGAAGAGAAAGAACAAAGAAGTCTCCTCTGTAGATGAGCCAGGAGAACAAAAGAAAAAAGTTGCCAGAGAACTTGTTAATTGTGATTACTAACAAACATGGATTCCCATTTCCAGAAGCTCGAGTTATAAATAAAGGGATAATTGAGTATTAATAGAATGTTACAATTTTTAGAGGAAGAACTTTGTTGAAAGAACTTTCTAATATAAGGTGCTATATCATTGGTCTAAGGCTACAAAACAAATTCTTACAAAGAAGAGTCCTATACTCTAGAGTGTTAATAACCATCTCAAGGTCTCTTGGTACAAGGAAATATTCTGAAACTTCTACAAGATAACTTTTTTGACATCTTCCAATAAACATTGATACACATAAACGTATGTCTCCAGATTGAGCATTGCATCCATAAAACAAGAGAGATTCTGGCATAATACAAGGGAGGTTGCAATAAAATATTAGTATGAAATTGGAACTAAAGTGATGCAGGAAAGAAGCACCTCCTCATAGAATCCATCCTCTAGTTCCTCCACTGCATCGCCATGAGGACTGCTTCCATATATTGAACTCAGCTCTTCTGAACTTGATGAAAGGCTATACCTCTGATGAGGAGGCAATCCTGCAAGAGCTCTAGCTACAGCAGCTGCAGCTGCAGCTCGAGCTGGAACCTGTTCAACAAGTTTATAAAAATGAAGCATGCCTCTAACTCTGGGCGAATACCAGCAAGTATGCAAAAATGAACAGCAGCAGTATAACCACATAAAGCAGTCATTCTTAAATTCAAATATGAGCTTAAGGATTTAATTGCCAGAGATATTCCAAATATTTGAACAATACAGTATGGTCAACTTTGTAAACAATAGCATGAATCTAGGTACGCAAATTCCTCATCCTAGCTAAACCATAGTTTAGGTCTATTGCAACATTGGAAAAAAAATCATGAAAGGAGTTGCATTGACAATGTGAGAGGGGATCATGCCTTTAATGTGAAGAAAAATCCAATCATTCAGTATAAATGCAAAGAAAAAATGTCAGTTCATAACTATCAATTGTTAATATTATTATAACTACCACAATAGAAGATTTATCATATAGAACCAAGCCATACTCAAGACGCTATTGGAACTCGATATAAAGGATAAGACCACAACATTATGACTTTCTGGTTATACATCTAATTGATTTCTCGTCAGAACAATATATTGTCGATTTTGGTGGGAGCCCATTCTATCACACACCTCATCAAATTTGATATACGCATCAAAATCATTAGAAACTTAGACGTATCATTAGAAGCAACTCATTATCCTAAATCAACAATAACCAGAATAAATAACTTTACACTATTCAACAATCCAAACGTAAACTAAAGCATTATATATCCCTAAACTATAACTAAAACCACACATTTAAAAGTAAAATTAAAAAACAAGCATCAAATTCAGCAAATGAGTGCAGTGATTGTGAAATCATACATCGAATCATTATCGCAATGATTTACCTCAGGGCGATCAGAAAATGCAGGGAGCAATCCCATGGATCTGGCAGACCTAACAGAGCTAAAAATCTTTTCACCAACCTTAGACAAATCCATAGCTCCACCTTGAGATAGAAATAAGAAAGGAAGCAAAAAGAAAACCCTAGAACCTTCGATCCCGTCACTCAAATCGTCACCATTGAAAATGAAAGGATTCCCAATAAGGCTTAAAAAGGGAAACAGATTCGGTTGCTGCATCAAATTTTCAACTCAACTCACCCAGATCAAGTAATAACACTTGCATTTTTAAACTGAGATCTGATTGAAAATGCGAGTGTGAATGGAATTATTAATATTGCGTTGTAGAGTTTCGGTGTTTACTTCACTACTTAGTACTTACCACAACGCTATGTGGTTACTGCGTGGGAATGCGATTGTTGTTTGTTGATGAAGAAGAGTGAGATACCGATTTTGGGGTAAGATACCGATTTTGCTCGCATCTGGTTTTGGTTGCTTTGCTATGTAAATTGTTATAAGGTAGAAGGGTATGATGGGAATTTGGGAATGGGATTATAACTATTACAATAATGACTTGGTAAATTAATGTATTTGCCTATTTGGTATAGATTCTTCGATTAGATTATATGAATCAAATTTCTATATCTTACCTTTTTTTACTCCACTCTAATTACACCTTCATTATATTCTAAATGATATATTGTTTTTGTGTGAATAAATATATGGGATAGAATTAAAAAATATTAATAAGGAAGGAATACATTTTATCATGCAAATCTGTATAAGCTTATATGAAAATGATAAATAAAACTTTTGAGTTTTAATATTTTCCATAATCTTTTTTATGTTTTCATGTTTTTTTTTTCCAAAAACTGGTTGTAGAGATGAGTAACATATTCACTCTCTCATGAAAAAATTAACATTAAAAGTCAATAAAATCTGTTTTTGACTTTAGAAATAATAATTCTAATTAATTATGAACATATATGATTAATATCTGATATGTAAAACCAATTGCAAGAAAAGATTAATTTGTGACAATGTAATTAATAAATGATATGGGATGAAAACAAATCAGTTGAAATAAAAATGAAGAACTATTATCATTTGTATGAAGTTATTGGTCATTTTTGCGAATATTATAAATTGATAACATTAATCTACCATCATTAATATATTACTTATGCAAATCAACCCTCCTGTTTTATTATATGCGACACATATAATAGTTATGCATTGATATGTATCTCTTGGATATCAACAAAATATATAATTTCAGTCTTGGACCCAATAATGTTTATAGCAAAAAAATTATTTGTTGTAGAAAAATATTAATAAGAATACCTTTTGAAATTTCACAAATGACAGATACCTTTTTTATTAGGGGTTATATTTACATCTAAAAAAATTAAGCAAACATCACTTTAAAAAACCATCTTAACTTTCCAAATGACCCTTTTCACAAAGTCAAACAAATCTCTTTTACTTGTACTTGCCAAAATCCACAAACAAATACATGTGTGTTGCGGGTAAAATTTTGTGTATAAAATGGATAGTAGATAGTTATTACTTGTGTCCATTCGAGCCTTTTGTCATCCTTGAGGTACTTGTAAATAATGAATACTATATGAATAAAGATTATGATTTTTATATGTTACCTATGATTAAGTTTTTCTTTTATGCCCATTGATATTGGCCTTTTTCTAATGTGTAGGTAGGTAGAACTCTATGGCATTGATATTGGCTTTTTTCCAAGGTGGTTTCAGTTCTTCTTGATAAAAATGATTTTACTTTTTAACTTAATTTCTTAATTGTCTTTGAATCTCTTGGCAGCATGCAATATATTCTCCTTAAAAATTATTTTTTTTCCTTCTACACGAAATGATCTGTTTCATCTGATAGATGATGAAAACATGTCTCCCTGGCAGAGTTTTCAAAATAGTCTCGATTTTATACCTCTTTTAATTAATAATGGTTAAGAGTTGATAGATTCTCCCTGAAGTTAAATACGAATCATTATCTGAATTTGAAAATAATATCACAGGTCACGTAGCGAGGGTTATATAAGTCAAGTACCTGAAAGCCGAATGATAAGATCATTGGGTCAAACAAATAATCTCACTAGTTCTAAAACAGGCTTCACTGTCGCACATTTACCTGATTTTGGATGAACCCACTCTGTGGCCTGAAATTTTGTCTAACTATTATTCTAAAACAGGCTTGTAGCGCTTAATGATCATGTTACCCCATTTATTGTGATAATTATCAACATACTGTCTTCTCTGTTCAATATAAAAATGATCTTTTTCAGTAATGAAATATAAGTGTATGTATTTGTCTTTCATTTTAATGATAAAAGTGTAATTTTATTATAATTGAAAGGATAAATATGTTTGTATATCCTAACTCATTCAGTATATAACTATATGGAATCAATTCATATATGGAAATAATTATGGTGTCTACAACTTATTCGTACAACTCAATATTACAGCTTTCTTATTGTTAAAGATAGGAGAGAGGCATGATATCTCTCGTTTTCTAAATAAAAGTTGTAGAATATGGAAATCACCATCGGTAAACATTAATTAATTGGAAGATCTGGAAATTGAGTAAGGATTCTCTCCATTAATGGAGAGGCAAGTGACACACATTAACACATAAAATGTAACATGTAATAACAATTTTACCCTTTTGTTTACCATAAAATTACCTTTTTGCCATAAAAAATATAAACAAAACAATCACTTGGATCCTTGTTCCTGGAAATTATGGTTTCTCAATAATTAACTCTTAAAAACCCATAATTTTCTTACTTTTATTTTCAAGACTTATTTTCCCCCCAGAAAAGTCATGAGTTACTGTAAAACAAGAATGAGTCTAAGGCACACAGGAAAAGTTTAGAATTATAGTTTATTTTTTGACATTTTAATTTCGATGTTTTTTAATATACATTCGAATAAAAAAATCACTTATCAATTCCATTGAATTACATTAAATTAAGTTTACCGAAACCCAATTCCTAAATGTTATCCCTTGAATTACCATTCCCAATTGTTCAGAAAAAAAATTAGTTTATGAAAATATCACTAAATATCATTTAGACAAATGATACATGTTAACCCATGACATATACTAAAAAGAAAAAAAAAATCTTTATATTTTTGGTTTTGAATAACCCATGATAAAATATTATATTATGTATAAAATAGACATATTATACTTCTATCCAACTATTAAATTATATGGTTATTATAAGTTATTAATTATTTTTTGGGCAACTGCTTCATTTGTGAAGATACAAATTGTATATATTTATTATCCTTAAACCATGTTAGTTGAGAGTCTTGTACAGTATGCTATCATTTATTGTAAATTATTAAGAAAAAATATGTATTGATAATGTTTGAGTTTATATACTCTTATTATATCACCAATCATTAATAATTAATTATCATTATCTTTTCAAAAAAAATTCAATTGAATAGTGAATGTTTTAGTGATATGTATAAATTTTTAAAGTAACACTATATATATATTATATTCGATTATTAATCATAAATATTTAGTAGATAGGTTAATTTGATGGCGGAAATATTATTTTAAAATATAATATAAGTCTCAACCAATAAGATAAGTAGGCTTTTCTTAAAGTGTGAGCTTGACTCTTTTATAGAATAAAAAAAAATAGGAAGAGTCCTGAATTCTTTTAAACAGATTTCTTTTTTAAGAAGGACATACAACACAACTATTGGGTCTAAACTCAGTTTCGTATATAGCATTCCTAGACGAAGTGAGCTTCGAGTATAGATGAGTAGGATCTAACCTATCAGCTTATCTAGATTGACTCGATTATGATCACGTATGAAGAAGGTTGGGTTTTAGGCCAATTTTGAGTTAAAAAATTATAGTCAAACAATATTTAGGGTTGGGTAGGGAACAATCATGACTGATTCGACTCGTTTTATGGTCATTCAGTTACCATGTTTGTATGTATCTCTGTTGAATTGTATACATAATAATGATATCTATTTGATCGAAAATATCATTGTTTATCTAAATTTTCATGATATATTTATGATTAACAATATATTTATATATATATATATATATTTTAATGTGTTAAATTACATATTTATAATAATATTGTTAAGTATACATTGAGAATACTTCATCTAAGAGAGTATGTATTATATTCAATCGAGTTTATGGTCAAATTCAAAAGCTGATTCAATCAATATTTTAAATCAGATTAATTTCAAGTCTATAATCATATTCCAATTTAGAAAACGACCTAACCAACAAGATTGATATTGAAGCTAAAGTCATAGTCTCGCAAGCGTTTTGATGGTTTGTATGGAATATTCTTACACCTACACATGACTTTTCTTTAAAAAAATTGCGGAACATCATATAATTAATAATTACATATCCTCGCAAATATTGGATTTTTCATCTATATTGATATTGTTAATTGGATACATGCATCAAGGTGATTATACTGTTATGTATTTTCTGATGCAATAAAAAAACTCAAGAGACCAATAACTTAAACCGTAAATGATTTTGTTTGAAAAGAAATAATTTCGGATTTATATGACTTGCCATTTTTTATGCATGTCAAGTAAAATCACACTGAGGAATGATAAGTTTACTTTTTAGAAAGAAAAAATTGTGTATCAAAATTTATTTACAAGTTAAACTATGAAAATACTATAATTTTTTATTTGATAAAATGGATTAGGTTAAGAAAATAAGTAAAGTAAAGAAAGATGGTTAGGGACGTCACAAGGGCCCCATATCAT
Source organism: Lupinus angustifolius (assembly GCF_001865875.1). Classification (NCBI taxonomy): domain Eukaryota; kingdom Viridiplantae; phylum Streptophyta; class Magnoliopsida; order Fabales; family Fabaceae; genus Lupinus; species Lupinus angustifolius. Next base: position 23,270,739 of record NC_032016.1, on the reverse strand, counting down.
GACATGATGACACTTCAATCTCCTCGTATTGGTTGAAATTGACTGAAAAGGTTGCTAGCAGCCGTAATAAATTGACCAAGATTATATGGGTTGAACAATGTCTCACTTTCTATCCAAAGTCAATAATAATGTTAATTTTTATTACTTTTTGTATTTAATTTTTTATTCACACGTCATCAAATTGAGACATAAAATGGGATACTATTAGTGACAAGTTATATGCATCCGTAATAAATAGCCCAAGGACAAGTGATGCTTCTTTGTTGCAAGGACAAGTGATGCTTCTTTATTGCAAGGACAAGTAATGCTTTTCTTTATTGCAAGGACAAGTAAATGATTAAAGGATCCTACTATTAAAGAAACAAACAAACAAATTATTTCATTCCTCGTTTCTTTGTACTACTAAGAGTATATTTTATCATATAATAAAAGATTAATCACTTTTAAAATATATGAATATGTATTTTAATAAATGTCGTTCTCAAAATTAAGTATTTGACCTTTTAATTATCTTAAATATTTAACACAACCTTATATCTCAACGCTTTGTTGGTTTTCATTCCTAATTTACTCATTATTTTAAATCTTTAAAATCTAAATATATATTTATTCTATTTCTCTACTATACAGTTTACTATTTCTTTTTCATCCAATATTTTTCTGTTTCATATTAATTTAACTTTCAATATAAATGAAATAAGATTATTTCTTTACATTGTGTCAAAATTATACAATATTCGATGATTTCTTAAACAACTATATGCATAGTCGTGAACATTAAAATATATAGAATGAGTAAATATTCCAATTTAAATAGTTTTCACACAAAAAAACAAGAGTAATTCTATTTTAGTTAGATAATTTTTTATCTTACTTTCATGTTGTGATGGATTAAGGTTTTGTTTAGTTCTAGTGAAAAAACAGAAGAAATAAAAGGAATGGAAGAGAATATGAGGAAGAATGACTTTTTCCTTTTTTTATTGAAAATGGAGAAGATGAGGAAAATAAAAAAACATGTAGGTTCCATGCTAAAATGTTTTTTTTCTTCTTAAAATGTAAGATGGAAACACATGGAAAAATGTTTTTGATAAAATGTTTGTCAGCATAGTAATAAAGACAAATATAACTTGATGATCCACTTACTTCAATAGTAAGTTTTTTAAATTTACTTTTTATCATAGTCATCAATTCCAAAGACATCTAATGGTTTAAATATACTTATTAACTCAAACCATTGGATTTCCATATAATTGATGATTAGAATGAGGAATGAATTTAAAAATATACTCTTAGAGTAAGTAGATCCCTCCTCTTAGAACTTTAATATTCTAATTCAATTTTTTCACCTTAATTTATACTTCGTTTAGTTCATTGAAACTTCTTCCATTCTTTTTTCTTTTCTTCCATTTTCTCTTTTGAACAAAACACAATGTAATTTTTTTATCTTTTTTATGCATTCTCTTTAAAAAAATCATTTTTTGTGGCAAAATATGAAAGTTTTCCACAATAACATAATGTTTCTTTTTAATTTCAGTTCTAATTGTTTTTTTTAAATTACTTATGATTTATTGGATGATATATTTGTATTATTTTTTAGGTGTGTTTTTTTAACTGTTTTTTATTACTCACGTGATACGCAAATTTGACATAATGTTTTGTCTGCAAAAGTATTTATTTGGTATTTATATTTCTTGGAATTATTTTAGTTAAAGAATATATAAATCTTCTGTTCTGTACATGTTAAAAATAAAGTAGTAGCAACAATAACATTTTAAATGTAACATTTCTTATTATTTAGAATGCTTATGTAATTTCACAAACATACTTTTTCTTTTACTTTTTGCACAACCAAATGGAAGAAGATAAAAATTATAACTTTTTTCATTCATTTTTCTTTTAAACTAAACAACTAAATTTCCACCTCATTTTTTACATTTTTTTTTACATTCCTTGAACTTTCTTTTATTATTTTTTCTTTCTTTCATTTTCGAACTAAAGTGAGCGTAAATGTCTTTATTCAAACAAAGTAAAAAATATAAAAGATAAAAAATAACATAAGTATTGTGTTAATTGAGTAGATAGCAAGTAGAATGATACAGAAATAAAAATACCGCTTCTACCATCAAACAAATGCCTTTCTAAGAAGCTTCTAATTATAGCAAGTACAGAAAAAGAAAGTGGAATCGTCGTAACAGCATTCTTCAAATTTCAAGGTATCTTCGCTTTAAATTTATTAAGGTACTTACTTTCGCGTCACCTTCCTAGCACCTTGGCTCCCAAGTTTCTAGAAGAATCAAAAAAGCGTTGCTCTGCGTGTAAAAGCGCGTTAAACGAATTGGATTTGTTTTTGCTGTGCAATTAAATGAAGCGGATAATATTATAAAAAATAAAAAAACGGGTAAATTTACTTTTATCATTTTTTCACGCTCAATAAGCAAAATTAAGGTAGCCTTGTATTAACTTTTTTTACTCCTACACGCTAAGTATTCCACATTATTTCCACCTACTCCGGTTTATAATTCATTTTTAACTAACTTATACAGATTAAAAATTGTAAACATGAGTAATTATTGTTAAAATTATTAGAAATTGTGTCAATATCACTCCATTCATTTCTCTCTAATCTAATAATCACCGAAAGATGCAAACATTACTATGAGAGAAGTGAAGACTTTATCGGAATATGAAGTATTGAAGATAATATTATATGAGAAAAAATATAGGTACTAACCTTTCATACTTGTCGCACCCCGATTTTTGGCTGCACGACTTATTTAGAGTCGCCATTATATTTTATAGTTAAAAATGTAGAAAATATGAAAGGTATTAGCATTCTATCCGCCCGCCTTAGGCGACACTTTTCACTAAAATATATGACTTTATTATTATTTTTTATTTTTAAATAATGTGGTTAATTAATTAATTATTAAAAAAATATTTTTATTGTTGTGCCTAACAAGATTGACATTGGTCATATGTATCTTTCTTAATAGAATCAAGACTTACATAGTTTTTTACGTAGAAAAATATTTGTTAGTTGAATGTATTTTAATTAAGAAAAATATATTTTTAGTCAAAAATTTTTATTTTGTATGTTTATTTATTGGTGGAAAAAAGTTTTTATTTGGTTAATTTTTGTCATTTATTTAATTAATAAAATACAATTTAATCAATTTTGAGATTTAATCAGTAAAAAAGAAGCGGCATAGCGCGACCTTTTGAAGATGATTTGAGAAGATAAAGGCATTTGGGGCGACCTTCTCTCCATCTTTGATTAATTCTCAAAAATTATTTCATAAGCATTTATAATTAATATTCTTAAGTATATGTATTTGTACAAAAACAACTTTTTTACAAATGATAATTTTAATTACAGTAAAAAAAGTTATGGTTATTTGTTTAGAAAAAATTTGTATTTGAATTCAAAAAGAGTTTGTTGATGGTTAACTATATTAAAAGAATTTTTTGATTCTTTTTTTGGTTATTACTATGTGTTCATAAAAATGTTTTTTGTTACCACTTTATTAGGTTTTAAAAAGTTTGTTAATTAGTCACTAAAAATGGTCATTTTGTTATTAGCTATTTATTCAATACAAAAAATTATTTATTTTTATTTATGTGATGGAATCTCTATTTGATAATAAAAATTACATTTTTATTTGTTAAATGAGGTTGATTTTATAACATGTAAATAGAAAATAATGCAAAAAGAGAAGAAAAAAAAATCTGGTAAGAGCAATGATCCAGTGTAAACAAATACATATGTGAAAAGTCATGTGTTTACTCCTTAATGACATGAAAATGATGCAGTGTTGACTGGGACACGTGTTACTATGAGACTGGTTGAAAGAAAGGGTGCACCGAGCTAGTTGTAGGCGCGTCCGTAGAGAATAATGCACCAGAAGAAGGAACGTAGATCCAGTGCAGTTGGGTGCAGTGTAATTGGGACGTATTTCACCCTGTCATTGGTCAGAGTGAAGTCAATGTGATGGCAAGAAAGAATATGTTGAATCCATAGTTATGGATTGCTGTCAAAACGAATGCGTAGAGCAAAAAATGCTCTCATTCATAATGGATCCCTAAGCTTTGCACTTCCTCTCACCCAACGTGTTTTCTTAAACAAAAGACGTTCTCACATTGTGTTTTAATGTCTGTAGTGTTTTCGGTGTATTTACAATGTATCTTTTTTTGGAATTGCTTTCTTTTGGATATTTTTTGGAATTGTTGGGATGAACGAAACTTTTTTTGAGAATGTTAGAATTGTTGAAAGTCAAAGTTTTTCTCTAAACCTATACTAGGCTATTATTTATAGGAAAAATCAACACTAACTTAACCTAAACTTAAGTTAACTAATTTATCATTAATTTCAAATCATCATTATTTTTAGGAATTACAATCTCATCTCAAAAAATCAGATATAACCAAGTTTTTATTATAAGCATAATTCTAAGAATATTCCACTTCCTTAATATTTATTTATTTTTATAAATTCGAATTAAAATAATAAAAATAGTTTTAAATATCTTTTATTTATTTTACAATAATTTTGATAAAATTAAAATAATTAATAAAAATGAATTTGTTGCTTTTTTTTTGTTTAAAATGATGTAACTATTACTTTATTTATTTTTCTATTCTATGAAAAATCATTTTTGGAATTAAGTTAATTTAGCCTTAAATTTTGGTTATTCTAATTACTTAGATGTAAGAATCTTAATAATATTGATTTATTTATTATTATTTTTTGAATTTTCAGTTAATATAATCACTTGGATTGAGGAACCTTAACAACATTGATTTATTTATTATTATTTTTTGAATTTTTGGTTAACTCAATCACTTAGATTTAAGAACCTTAACAACATGAATTTAATATTATTATTTTATTTTGTTATATTTTTATTTTTATTTGTAAAATGAAGCTTCTAAAGAGAATTTCAAGTATTCTTAATTTATTTAATTTCGAAAATAATTATAAAAAGTACATAAAATGGTTTTAATTATTTTTACTCATTATAATTAAATAAAGTCATTTTATTATTTTATTTAAAAAGTTTTGGGTTTTTTCTGGGCCGGACAAAAATGAGTGTTCATAATATTGTACGAGTTTTTCAAGTATTCTGTATGAGTTTTACATTCAATTTAATGAACGATTTAAAAAAAATATAAATGAATAATAAGTGATGGGATGTGACCACTTACTCCAAAAGTAAAGTTAGAAAACTTATTTCATATCTTAGTCACATTAGATTTCTCTATAACCCCCTCTCTAAATGATATATTGAGTGTATATATATTTATACTACTTATAAGCAAAAACATAATATAACCACCCTTCCATGGTGTAATTTGTAGTTTCCTAATGTATCCTCATTAACTTCTATTTTCTACCAAAAAAATCATATACACAATGTTCTCTTCATTCACATTATTACTTAGTTTTCAAAAACTATCATCTTTATTACTTTTTAATCATCTTTTTTAGAACCGTTTAAAACCTCCCATTTTCATTAGTTTTTAAAAAATGTCACGTTAGTTACTTTTTAAAAAACTACCACATTCAAAGAAATTAGTGCTTAAATTATATAATTTGAAAATATAACACAATCTTTAGTTATTCTTTCTATTGTATTATTTTAGGATGGTATTTTTAAAAAAGACAAAGCAATCCATCAAAAGATGGTGGAAAAACATAATGTAAGCCACTGCTATCACTACAATTGAAAGAAGAGATAATTTCTCACTACCCACTGCTATTAATTTCGTACTACACTTGGGAGAAGAGATAAAGCAATGCATCAACAATCCCACTTTATAGTGTAATTAGCATTACATTATACAATAGAAAATGGTACATATTCATTTATTCTTTCCGCTGCATAACCACCACTCATAATACTAAAGAGTAAATAAATTATTAGTTTTAGAAGTTTTTGAGCAAATTATCTTCTACTTTGAAACCAACATCTTAATAATTTTGAAAGTTTTTCAGCAATAAAAAATCTGCCATGTTTGCCAACATTGCAATTACAAAACACATTCCTCAATAGAATGTGGAAATTATCTTCTTTACTTTTGTTATAATCGTGCAACCTATAAAGTACAAAAAGTAATGCATCATAAGTTTTCTATTCCCATTTTTATTCCACATTCTCTTTCGATTTTAAGGTATTTCTCTTTTCTTTCTATTTTTATTTCTTCTTATACAATGAGATTTAATAATAACCATACTTTATGGTAATACAATATATTATATGAATGAATACAATAAATAAATGTTCACCATTCTCTTTCCCGTTTTCTTATTTTATTCTATAGTTTACGTTAATGAAGTTATGTTGTTACATTGGTTAATTATTAAGATGTGTTGTTCATAGAGGAAGTGAAGTTGTTAGAATAGTACTCCCTAAATCAAAAGAGAAGGTTGTTTCAATCAACACATATCATGCATTGACATTCCACTTTGGTGTTATAATTGATGGTATAACAAAGAAAATATTGAATTGGTTTTTTGTTCTATGGGGAAACTTCAAAAGCTCACAAATCTGGTGAGTCGATTGACTTTTTTATAATTAGTTCTAATGGAATCTCACGTTGATGCTAATTAGAATTTTGCAATATTTACTAACTTTTTTGCTAATTAATTTATCTACATTTAAGTGTGGTAAATTTTATAATTTCATCTTAGAATGATATTTATTATTTTAGTTTTTAATATAACTCTTAGATTCTTATTATTTATATTTGCATGCTTCTATGAAAAGTAAAGATAATCATATTTGTATGTGGTAACCAATTAACATATGTGATTTGAAAAGATAATTAATAACTTAACTTATTTGGAATATATTTTTAGATACATAACTTATTTGGAATATGAATCATCACCAAAGATCATGTTATGAAAAAATGCGTTAAACGTATACTAATCACTTACAATCTACTCAATAATATTTTTATAGATGGTTGGTTTCTACATAAAATCATCTCATAATTTTGGGTAGAAGGCGTGGTCTTATTGATTCATATGTTTTACTACATTTGATGGATGTAAAAAATATATATATAATCAATTGAAAAATAAATACTACAATGAAATATATATAATTCTATATAGTAAGTTATAAAGTCAAACTAGGTATATATTTATTGATCTGAAAACAATCATTATTTGTAAGAGAAATAATATAACTCCTTTTCACTCCTTTTATTACTATTGTATGTTGCAATGAAAATTAAATTGTAAGTAATTGTTAATCATAGGTGTAAAATAAAGACATAGAAATTATTTCATGATAATAGTTATACCAAAATTATATATATATATGGTTGGAAAATTAAAAGACCATGAGTTACTGTTATATGTTACCAACTCTCCTTCTTCTTATATGTACCAATGATATGAAGTAAAAGAAGAAATTGATTAAATTAATGCATAATCAATAAGTGAGGATTAGTTAGTTCAACTGATTTTGTTTCATATAATAATTTTTTTAGTGAAGTAAGATTGAAACTTTTAATTTGTTTTTAGTTCATATATTTTAATTTATCTAAATAATAATTAATTGATTAGGACAGAAAATAATAATAATTAATTGATTAGGACCATAAAAAAATCATATAATTCTATATACTAAATTATAAAACACATTAATAAACTACATATACATGTAACCACTCAAGTACAAATATAATTTCATTACTGTTATAATCAACTGACATTCTAAAATTTTATGATATTTTACATAATCTTATTATAGTTGATCTCTATTGAGTTGAATTTGTTTTTTTTTTGGGAAATGCTATTACTGAAAAAAGAAACAAATACATAATATGAATAATGATATGAATGATTTTCTAATATATTATGATATTTTAGAATGAGCTTTTGCGGTAAGTTGGTAGCAATATACATGTACCTGATTTTCTAAAATATTATGTTATAATCAATTGGCATTCTAAAGTTTTATGATATTTTACAATATGATGAATCTATAATTCTAATAGTTACTTTTTGTCTATAATAATCTACATTAGATGTACATGATATTGTTCCCACGTTAATATTATAATGTTTGTCATTTAGGTAATGACAAGTTAGTGTGTAACGCCCCGAAAAATACTTCTCAAAAACATTGCGGAAAAATGGGTAAATTTTTTTTTGAAATGAAGAGATTGTATAAAATTGTTTCCTTTTTAAAACCTTCCTTTTCCGGGACATCACTTTAAGTAACTCAAATGCGGAAAATCAACTTATCGTTATCGAATGATAACTTAACCTGATTCACAATTTCCTGAATAACACAATGCATATAAACGGTTAAGTCATCTTTAGTTCATACAAAATAAATCAACAAAGGCGGAAACTACATCGCCACTAACATATACAAAATCCAACAAGAAAGGCGGAAATATTAATCATCGCCAACAGACATTAAATGATAAACAAATCCTAGTGGCTAACTCCAAAGCTAGGATACTGCCTCTCCTCAATTCTGCATGCCCCCTCTTGGAACATCATAGACGGGTAGTTCCAAATCCGAGCAAAGCTGTCTACCTGACGAGCACACGTCCGAAAAGCAAGCAATAGAAAAGAAGAGAAATAGAGAGAGTAAGACATCTAATGAACGTAAATTCATTGACAGCGTGGACTTACTCAGAATATTACACTCAGATATGAAAAACAGTTCATATATATATAACATATTACATTATAACTCATCAGTTGTTCTCGTAAACAACTATCCAATTTACATGAGTAATATAACCAAACTCATCAATTGTTCTCATAAACAATTATCTAATCAACCTATGTAATGTAAACAACACTTATTCCCAAACAATATCATATTTCTCATTTATCAATATATCATTTATCAACAAAATATCATGACTATAATTAATTAACACATAAGTGAACCGAAACACATTTAAACTTAGTTTTTCAAACACTTGCACCCAGAAAAGTTTCTAACAACATTCATATACAATACTCAACACATTTCATTAACAATCATATATATTCAAAAGCATTCAAACATAAAAATCTTAGGTTCTTAAAACCCAAGTTAACCCTCAAAAAACAACTTGTCGCCTGGGCGAGGGGTATCCAGAACCAAAACTTCCCCTCGCCCAGTCCCTCGCCCAAGCGAGACTGGGCTCGCCTAAGCGACAAGGACTTGGACATAATACCTATTTTTGCCCTTTTCGACAACCGAAACACATTTTAAACATGGTTTTTCAACACCTGCACACAGAAAAGTTTCCAACGACATTCATATACAATATTCAACACATTTCAACAACAATCATATATATTCAAAAGCATTCAAACATCAAAATCTTGGGTTTCTTAAAACCCAAGTTAACTCCAAAACCTTTGAGATGGTTTGGGAGATCCGGGTGTCATATTCGGACACCACTATGTCACGATGTGT
>NC_032016.1:23259162-23261202 GCF_001865875.1 Lupinus angustifolius | reverse complement strand
GATTTGCTAAAGTGATGTGAGGTTTGCTTTAAGGAAAGGCAAATCTCGCATCCCAATGCGAAACGACCACTACACGGACACGTGCGATAAACATGCTCGAGTATTATCGGCTAATACTCGATCGGATATTATAAATCGCCCGATCGTAATATTCGAGTAGAATTTCGGATTCCGGCATTCCGAGTGAAAAATATTTAGAAAATAGGTATGGGTGTATTCAGGGTCTATATTGACTCGAAATGAAATTAAGAAACGAACGGCGCGATCGGAATTTGATTCCGAGTTACGGAACTCAAAAACCACTTTTTGAGCCGTACCGGGTGGATTTCGGCCCTGACAGTGGTTCAGAACCGACTGTCTCCGAAAATTACCAAAATTTACCACAAAATAGGAAATAAAATTACAAGACTAAAACTCAACTAGAGTTTCGTCTAATTCTTTACCGAAATTTCCCAGAAATTCATTTTCGAATATATAATTAATAAAAATATTAATAAATTCTTATAATTCCAAATCGTAAAATTCGCGGTGTTACAATCCTCCCCCCTTAAAAGATTTTCGTCCTCGAATAGAGCATACCTCTTACTCAAACAAATGGGATAGGATTCTCTCATTGCATCTTCGACCTCCCAAGTCGCATCTTCGCCATTCGCTTGACTCCAAATAACCTTAACCAAGGTAATCTCCTTCCCTCGGAGGGTTTTCCCACTTCGAACGCCAATTCTCTCCGACATAGTCTCAAAATTTAGCTCATTCTTTAACTAGGTCTAATTGATCTAATAGGTTTCCAAGGGATTCCTTAGGGTCACTAAATACTACTGTCTTATTAAAGCAGCTCAGTATCATATGGTTCCTAGATAAACAATCCATTCCTTTAGACAAAGCTAAACGGTTGACAACATCCACGGATAAGAACGAATGGGTTCCACCCAAATCGAACAGTACAAATAAAGAAATCTCATTCGTACGACCCGTACCTTATATGAGGTCTTCACTCACCTCAATCTCAGCTCCGCTCATGGTGAATACCTTGCCATTGGCCTTTGGTCTTGCCGCTTGCACCGTGTTCACTTCTTCCTTTATCCGCTGTGGGCACATCGACCTGATATGACCCGGTTGATTACAGTGAAAGCATACTGTACACTTGAAACCATAATGTCTTTTGTTGCACTTTGAACACCAGAGGTGTATGGGGTTGTTATTGTTCCCCCCCCGATGGACTCACTCGACGGTTGTTGATGCTAGTGCTGCTATTGTTGTTCCCTTGTTGGAAGTTCCTATTGTTGTAAGGCTTGATATTGCTCGGTTGACTCCCAGAGGATGAAGCGTAAGGTTTCTGGTTGCGGTTGAAGGATCTTCCCATTCCAAACCCTTGTTCAGAGTTCCTCTGAGGACCGTAGGAACTTGCAGGTTGTACGACACTCCATTCCTCACTTCGATGCTCTCTTCATAGAGCCTGCATCTATTAGCTGCGGTCATCGCCGCCATGAAATCTAGGTTAGCGGTTCCTCTTCCAGCCATCTGAATATGTGACCATTAGACTAGGTGAGATACTCTTCCTCACCAAACTTATCCCATGGTCATACTCCGATCAAACAATCACACAATCAATCAATCACACAAGCAACTAACAAACAAAGTCACACAAGGAAGCATGTAAGGCCATGCCCAAGGCCGATTAGGAAAGAGCCGCTCTGATACCATGTTGTAACGCCCCGAAAAATACTTCTCAAAAACATTGCGGAAAAATGGGTAAATTTTTAAATTTTTTGAATAAAGAGATTGTATAAAATTGTTTCCTTTTAAAACCTTCCTTTTCCGGGACATCACTTTAAGTAACTCAAATGCGGAAAATCAACTTATCGTTATCGAATGATAACTTAACCTGATTCACAATTTCCTGAATAACACAATACATATACACGGTTAAGTCATCTTTAGTTCTTACAAACTAAATCAACAAAGGCGGAAACTACATCGCCACTAACATATACAAAACCCAAAAGAAAGGGCGGAAATACTAATCATCGCCAACATACA
>NC_032016.1:23130181-23259062 GCF_001865875.1 Lupinus angustifolius | reverse complement strand
ATAGATCGATCGGTTCCCTCAGGAACAGTCCTACCCGGACCTAGGTCGTACAAACGCTTTCAGGGCATCCCTCTCATCGATCTCGAATGCAATCCAGGGGTTGTCAGAGATTGCCTAGTTTGGCCTGTGAGAACTGTCCGATCTAGTTTATGCAAAACAGTGTGTTATATTTTGAATCACATTGTCACATTATGCATTCATGTAATCTCAAGAATGATAACATGAATATTGCAATGTTTCAACTGTGAAATAAAAAATAAAAGACAATATATAATATCTTACAATGTTCTATGTATTAGATAACTTTTAGTTTTTTTAGTTTAGCGCAACCCGCAAACCCGTCCTATCCATGTTTAGGGTAGGCAGGACATGATATTTCATGCCCTAATTAAAAGCGGACATGCTCATGCCCACCCTAATTTTGGCGGGCATTGTGTGGACATGGGCAGCGGCTCTAATTACCAATACTACTCCTTATAGACTTCACCAATAAAGATAATAGCAAGTGATTCAATTATTTGAGTGTTCAATTTTAAATAATAGGATTGAATAATTACCTTAATCAAATATATTCAACTCAAAATTACAATATCTAACATAAATTATTATATTTAATATTTATAACATATAGGTTATACATTATAAACAATAGAAAAATGGATTGATAGACACGAGATTGTCTGTCAGCATGTTAGTCTTTATACTAACAAAATATATATATATATATATATATTACACTCGTATTAAATATATATTATAAATATAAGATATATATCTCATATAAATTATGTAACATTGCTACATAATATAAAGTGAATTATATTTAGGGATAAAATCCTTTAAAATGTGAGTTATAAACCTTCAAATGTGACTTATAAAAAATAGTTTATATAATAAAAGAATATGAGTTCAAATCTAGTTGTCAATCCGAAAACTTTTGATTAAACACGAGTTATGTCCTAATCTTTGAAACCATGGAATCTAGCTCGCAAAAACTTTTTATTATAAACAAGTATAATAAATTTAACTTACCAGTCACTTTATATGCTTATATAGGTCTTAAAAGTGTATTTCCTCTTTCGTTATTATTTGATATTTAGATTGAATTATATATTTGTTGCAATATATTAATTGCCTCTCATTTTTATAAAACTCTTTTAACTAATTGATTTTTATATCTTTAAAATTTCATTTTTAGAATTATGAGAAAAGTAATTAATTTTTTACACAAACGTCACTACTAATTAAGTGAAAAAACAAATTTAATGATGACAAAAGGAGAATCAGTGTCAATAATAAAATATAATTATGAAAATACATGATCCACGAATTTAATGTTAGTTCATTTGTTTCATAACTTCTAATGTTCTGATTTTCATGTTATTTTAAATATTTTGATAATTTAAATGTTCAATACATATTTATATTTTACTTTCTTAATATAAATTTATTTATTACTCATTCTTTTCAGATTTTCATTCTACGCTTATTTTTAATTGGTTTTCAAATCTACATTAAACTAGTTTATTATAGTTAAATTGTATCAAATTTTTACAATATTTATTAAACTACTCGTATAATATTAAAAAAATGAAATTTTGTATTGTTGTTTGAAGCTACAAAAAAAAGTCACACATGAATTAAATATTATATAATATTTGGGGTGAAATACCAGATTATGATCATATTTTATAAGTTAAAATATCATACACTTTTTAAATTATTAGTATATATTATTTATTGTTAATCATCATAAATTATTAAATAAAAACAATACATAGGAATAATATATAACACATTAATCACATAAAATTTGTGCACAGGGAATATATAAATATTAAAATTATATTTTATTTACGTTCACATGAAATTAAAATATTTAATATGATTTTAGATATGCTCTCAAAATATTTTAGGTTCAAGAATACGTTATTAAATACAAGTTGGCTTTACAAAGAATCTACAAAATTTGATTAAATTCTCGAGTTCAATAAACTTTTTGTATAAATTATATGTTGGTCAATAAAACAAAACTTTATAGCTGACTCAAATAACAGAAGATATATATTTTTTATAATTTAGGGTGGCAAAAGTGTCTTTATGATATTTATATTATTGATAAGAAAATAAAATAACAAAAGATTTGTATTCGGAAGTTTTATGTATATCATATTTTTAAAAGTCCTATGCCCAACGAAAGAGTTTAACATCAAATACTATTGTTTACTTAAATAATATAAGTGGAAATAAAATTTTATTTAATTATATTAGTCAATGATATATTTAATAAATGTGTTTTAATTATTGTAAAATTGAGTAATGTTCACATTTTCCTTTATCCACATAAAATTACCAAAAAGATGTTATAAACAAGATTCTGAGATATTATTCTATATGTAAATTACACAACATTTATTTTTGAATATATTATATATTTGTCAAGGATACTACTTTAACATCTTAATTTAATTATGCTTATTTATTTATGTATATAGTAAAGTAACTTAAGTTTTAGATATTTTTGACTAGTTTTTTAAATAATAGTAATTATTTAGCAATAGAATGAGAACATAAACAAGCGTCATGAAAGTATTATTTGTGAAAGAGAAAGGAAATTTTATTTTGAAAAATGATATTTTCATCCTTGGAAGTGTTGAAGTTAATCTCCCAAGTTCAAAATGCTATTATTTTTTATTCATTGATGTCAGTTGGGAACTTATTAACACAAACAATATTATAATCATGAACTATTAAATATCTCCTTATATCATATAATTTATCTTCTTAACTCTACTCAATGTTTAATATGTGTTTTATTTCTCTTCGTTTAAGAAATTTTCATTTTAAAATATATTATAAAAGAAAAAAAAGATACATGTTAAACACTAGATAAATTTAAAAAGATAAATTATCTCTTATATGATAATATACTTTATTCTCTATACATGTATACACTTTAATGTTAAAGTTTAAGGGAAAAAATATAGAGTTTTATCACTTAATTAATGAAGCTTACTTAAATTATATCACATAGTGGATTTTTTATTATTCTTCCCATCATTATATGTCCGTTTGATGCCCTCAACTACAAAACTTTTGATACATGTAAGGTTTTTCTTTGTACTACTAATCACTATTTGAAATTTGTACTAATCTTATATGGAGTCTGTGATTATCTCCTAACAAATATTATTTTTAGGAATGTTGAATTTCTGGAAATATAGCATCATGCACTATTAGAGTAATACATTTTTGGTTGATATTTAAGGTTTGCATATAGAAAAGGAATATAAAATGATTAATAGAATATAAAAAGAATATAAAATGATTAATGTTATTTATACTATATATAAAACCAAAACTTGAAATAACTTCTCTCATAGTGTAATTTTTACTTCCTGTTTTGCTCTTAACATTATTTAATTTTTACAAAAAAACCATATAATCTCAAGCAATCACCGTCAACACATTAATTAACCACATATCCCACCTTAAATTAAACATTATCATAAATGCACAAAAATATAATATAAAGTACATCGAACACAACAAATACATTCTAATTCTAAAAAAATAAAATATATAAAACATCTCGATGAACATTTACTATTTCCATTTATTTGAGGTGTATTAATATTAGAGCACATAAATTAAGAAATATACTTAAGACAAAAAATATATGGATTCATAGTGTAAAAGTTTTACCGTCACTTTATTATTTACTACTATTTTAATTATTATTAACTTTTTAAAAAGTAACATAAATGAATGGTGATGATATAATGATTGTGAACAAATATTTACAATAATATTATACTCTATATTTAATACTGCAAATTGCATTGAATTACGTAATATTTTCCTAATTTATCATTTATTTCTCTGTAATAAAGATAGCCAATAATTCATTTATTTCTATGTAATAAAGAGACTTTTATAAATTTTATTCTTTTATCTAATTAAGTAGGGAGGGTGTATGAGTGTAACTATATTATATACAAAGATAAAATATGATATAAATGTCAGTTTAATTTTATTGTTTCGCATTTAACATTATTTAATTTATATAAAAAAATTCTCGGTAACCACCAATATAATAACTACCTCTTTCACCTTAAATCGAATAATATAATAAAGACAAAAATTATAATACTCTCAAATTCTCTTAAATAAAATACAAACAAATTAAATATTTAGTATCATACAATATATGAATGGATAGATATCAAATACATGGTGACACTAGTAAAAATAATAAATGTTAATTAAATATAGAAAATTATTACTACCTATCCATTATAAAGGTTTTCAACTCTTATAGTTAATAAAAACGCCATTTAAATGTTTGAATGAATTAAAGTTGATAGCAATATTTATTGAAATTGACAATAATTAATTTTTACGAATAAGGTGAGTGGATCTATGAAAGTTCACAATCATGAATTCATTTTCATTTGGATTTAATATGTATATACTGACAGTGTAAATATTATTTATACTGTCATACATATGTATATGCTGACAATATAAAAAACTTTATAATATTAGTGCACATATTTTAAACTCTTTTCATTTTCATAGCTAAACTTAAATAATCGCCGCTTTTTTTTTTGTTCTCCCCTTTCCTTGTCCGGATTAAACAGACTTTATTTCATAAAAAAATATTATTCAAATTTCCGTGTCTTCCTTCCATTACAAGGAGACGGTTTCTTTTTGACAGTGTTAGAAGTTCTATTTAAGCCTCTTACATTCTCCACTCACGCCATTCTATTTCCAGTTTCATTCTCTGTCAAATTCTTCTCTTTTCTTCAAACCCACTCACTCACAATGTCTCGCCGCGGTGGCAGTTACCAACCTGAGCAACGCCGTGATCGTCCCTCTCCGTTGCAACCAACTCCTAGCGAAGTCGCCGGGAGAGGCCGAGGTCGTGGCCGAGGCCGTGGAATTTCTGGTCAAGGCCGTGGAGCGACTCATGCTCCGGCACCGGTGACCGGTTCTCCATCTCAGTCGCCTGTGTTTGATTCTCAACCTCCGGTGATCGGTTCTTCTTCACAGGCGCATGTTGCTCCTGCCTCTAGTTCTGTGACGGTTCCTCCTGCCGCATCTGTTGAGGTGGCTCCGCCAACGGCTTCGACTTCAGTGGAAGCCCTGACATCAGAGGTTGCGGAGCGGCTGACATTGAACGCTCCGGCGCCGGCGCCGGCGCCGTCTTCGTCGAAGGCTATTAGGTTTCCTAACCGCCCAAACTACGGGACACTCGGAAAGAAAATCAGAATTCGGGCGAATCATTTTCTCGTACAAGTTGCTGACCGTGATTTGCACCATTACGATGTCAGTTACACAAACTTCTAAAATTTAATTTCACCTAAAATAAAAAAATATGTTGTATCTGTTCTTTATCGTTTACTGATTTATTTCTTCAATGTGGTTTGACGTTAAACTGAAAAGCTATGCAATGGGACTAAGTTTTGTTTGTTGTCTCTCTTTGACAGGAAAGAGTGAAGACAATTTATTTATATTAATGAATTGGTTTTATGTATTTAGGTTGCAATAAATCCTGAAGTTACTTCCAAGAAGGTTAATAGAGATATCATGACACAATTAGTTGAAACATATCGAGAGACACATTTAGGTAAGCGTACACCTGCTTACGATGGGCGTAAGAATCTTTACACTGGAGGTGCATTACCATTCTCATCAAGAGATTTTGTTGTTAAGTTGGCTGATCATGATAAACAAGCATCTTCTGAAGGTTCAGCAAGGTGAAACATGAAAACATGGAATTTTTTGTTACTAATGAAATTATGTCAATTTTAATTTTATATAATGTATGAGACTATGAGGTGAATTGATTCTTCTTTCTTTAACTCAGCAAAAAACGTGAACGTGAGTTTAAGGTCACCATCCGATTTGCATCAAAGCCCGACCTTCATCATCTTCAGCAATTCCTGAGGCGCCAACAGCTGGACTCTCCTCAAGAGACTATACAAGCTCTTGATGTTGTTTTGAGGGCTACACCTTCATTGAAGTAAGGTTTATGACATTGCATTTGGAGTTATTGTTTTAATCTATTTTATTTAATCTTGATTTTTTTAAAGTATAGGTATAATGTTGTGGGGAGTTCATTTTTTTCACCGGATTTGGGGATAAGTGGTTTACCTGGCAGTGGTATTGGTCCACTTGGCAGTGGTACAGAGTACTGGCGAGGATACTATCAAAGCCTTCGCCCAACACAGATGGGACTATCCCTGAATGTTGGTATGGTTTATATCCCTTATTATTGTATCATTTTCTTCTGTTGAGAGACTTTGTATAACGTTGCTTAGTTTGCAGATGTTTCGGCGAGGGCATTCTATGAACCAATTCTTGTGTCTGACTTTCTTGTCAAACATTTTAAATTCAATTTTTCAAGACCACTGTCCAATCAAGATCGTATTAAGGTATTTCTGTTAGATTTGTGCTATTTGATCTGTTCCATCGTATTAAGGTATTTGTGTTAGAATTATGCTATCTGTTCTGTTCCAAGTTTGATGCTTGTATATGTAAGTTGTAACCCGAGGGTAAGTTTTGCAACTATCATTGATTATTGATATAAATTAAAGAGTGAAATAAATCTTCATAGTATTAGTTTATTTGTGAATATAGTAGTTTATTTGTCTTATGCCTTTCTTTTGAACACTCCATAGTAAATTTTTATATATTCTGTATCCTGCCTGTTTGTGAAACTATTTCCGGTGTGCTCTTTACTTGTGAATTCAGGTTAAGAAAGCACTGAGAGGAGTTAAGGTAGAGCTTATAGGCATTGGGGCTTCAAGAAGTTACAAAGTTTCTGGTATCTCAAAAGAGCCCCTGCGGGAGTTAACGTAAACTTCTCCTTTTTCTTTCAGTTTTATTGATTGTTGTCCTGAGGTCGAGATAAACTGGGTATTTGTATTCTTTGATGTTTTTTTCTTCTTCTGTATTTCTGACTCTAATTCTTGATTTTTTAATTTGATTCCTCTTTAGATTTACCTTGGATGACAAAAATACAAAAAAGACAGTTGTCCAGTATTTCTATGAGAAATATGATGTTCAGTTGAAGTATACAAATCTTCCTGCCGTCCAAGCTGGAAGTGACACAAAACCAGCCTACCTACCAATGGAGGTTTTTCTCTTTAACTATTCTCCATGTGTAATGACTACAGTCCTGTTATTTTGTGCTCTGCTTATGTTTTCTTTTCATCATTTTAGCTTTGTCAAATTGCTGCTGGACAGAGGTACACCAAGAGATTAAATGAGGACCAAGTCACTGCTCTTTTAAGAGCAACCTGTCAGCGTCCCCATGAAAGGGAAAATTACATTAAACAGGTATATTTGATGTAATGGTCTTCCGTTATACTCCTGTTTTCTCATATTCAATGTCTTGCTACTTAGCAGATTTTGAGGAAGAACAATTTCAACACAGATAAGCTTGTGCATGACTTTGGAATTCAAGTAAATGAAGAGCTAGCGACGATTGAAGCCCGTGTCTTGCCTCCTCCAAGGGTATACATGTTCTTATGCTTCAAACACATTGGCAACTTAATTTATGTTATGATTATTATCTAATTTTCTTTTCTCACTGCAGCTTGTATATCATCAAACAGGGAAAGAATCAAGTGTTGACCCCTGGATGGGGCAGTGGAATATGATAAACAAGGTATTCACTATGGCTAGTTACCTATGGAAGTGTTTTTATGTATGATTTTTAGGCTAATGGAGAATTAGACATGATATAAGAAATGACATTGCTTGTATTTTATTGCCCTTGTGTGCTCTGTATGATTTTGTTGCATGTCCACATGATGCAATTTAATCTAATATTGTTCTAACCTTTTTTATTGCCCTTCTTAATATCACATTCCTTTTGTATTTCAAAGTTTATGTTGAAACCTTTTTTAATTTTAGTTGTCTACCATACCCCTAAGATATCGGTAGTGTTCTATGATAACCATATTTTTTATCAGAGAATTAATCTTTTGATATTTTACAGAAAATGATTGATGGTGGTAAGGTGCTACATTGGGCTTGTGTAAACTTTTCAACAAGAGTTAGCAGAGACTTGCCATCAACTTTTTGTTTTGAGCTAGTCAATATGTGTACCAGCAAAGGAATGGTATGATACCATTTTTATGCCATTTCATCAAATCATTTCCTTCCAATGGGATGCCTTTTACCTGTATGTATTTTTATGGCAGGTTTTCGCTCGAGAGCCTTTGATACCAATCATTTCAGCTCAACCTTCTCAAATAGAGAAGGCTCTTGTGGATGTGCATAAGCAGTCTGTGAGTAAGCTTGCGAACATGAAGCAGGAGGGAAAATTAAAGCTGTTGATAATTATTTTGCCTGATGTCAAGGGGTCCTATGGTGAGTGTTATCTAAATTCAAACAGAGTATCAAGATTTGGTTTCATCTCGTTTAATGTTTATCTTCTTACAGGAATAATAAAGCGTATTTGTGAAACTGAATTGGGAATAGTCTCTCAGTGCTGTCAGCCTAGGCAAGCTTCAAAATTGAGTAAACAGTACCTTGAAAATGTTTCCCTCAAGATAAATGTCAAGGTCTAGATTATCCATTCAACGACACTTTTCAGTAAATTTGTTTGATTGCTTCGAAATTTTATACCCATCGTTTTAAATAATTTTAATTTATATATAGGTCGGTGGTCGAAACACAGTTTTGAATGATGCAATGCAGAGGAAAATTCCTCATGTGAGCGATCTGCCAACATTAATTTTGGGTGCAGATGTGACACATCCACAACCGGGAGAAGATTCCAGCCCCTCTATAGCTGCAGTGAGCTATATCTCTTTTTTCAATCTTATTTAGTTATTTAGTTTTTTGTTTAAATTTTTAGATGTTGGTATAGGTTGTCGGATCAATGGACTGGCCTTGGGTCACAAAATACAGGGGAATTATTTCTGCTCAATCTCACCGCGAAGAAATTATTGAGGATCTTTATAAATCTTATCAAGATCCTAAGCGGGGATTGGTACATGGTGGAATGATCAGGTAATAAGTTTAGATTTGCATCTCTCCCACATATCGTGAAAGACTTGATTGTGCTATGAGGCTTAGATGTGCATCTCTACAGCCACATATCGGGAGAGACTTGATTTAGCTACCTGTTTTTCATTTCTCTTTCTGCAGAGAGTTACTTAGAGCTTTCTACCAAACAGCAAGGGTTAAGCCTGCTAGGATTATATTCTACAGGTCTGATTTGGTTTAAACAAAACATGTTAATATTGTCTTGTATGTTTTATATTTTAAATATCTTTTCTTTTCAACATTAACTTGTGCTGAACAGAGATGGTGTTAGTGAGGGTCAATTCAGTCAAGTTTTGCTTCACGAAATGGATGCAATAAGAAAGGTATCCAGTATTCATGTTTTGCCTTTTAGATGGAATTAAAAAAACTTGATTGTTCTATATAAGCTTCACAATTCTGTTTTTCAGGCTTGTGTCTCGTTAGAAGAGGGATATCTACCCCCAGTTACCTTTGTGGTGGTACAGAAGAGACACCACACTCGATTTTTCCCCGTTGATCGGTCTCAGATGGATAAAAGTGGAAACATTATGCCAGGTTTCACGTTTATTACCTGTAGTCAGATATATACTACATATAATATGCTTAGTTAATTTTCTGGATTGGTGTGTCAATATTACTTCCATGTCAAACTACTTCTCTTAACAATGTTTATTTTACCAAGTTTGTACTTTTATTTTTTCAGGGACTGTTGTGGACACTTCTATCTGTCACCCTCGGGAACATGATTTTTATCTTAATAGCCATGCCGGGATTCAAGTAAGATTTGCAAGTGCAACTTTATGCCTGGTCGACTGTTTGATGCTCTGTTGGTGTTTGAAAAATATTTAATCTGATTGCATGCAGGGAACAAGTCGGCCAACACATTATCATGTTTTGTATGATGAGAACAATTTCACTGCGGATGAGCTGCAAAGTTTTACAAATAACTTATGTTATACGTAATTCTCCCCTCTCTAATTGTGCATATACATTGTGACTTGTTAGTTAAGTTGTTAAATGTTGTACTTGTCCTTTTTTTTCTTTCCAGGTATGCAAGATGCACTCGATCTGTTTCAATAGGTTTGATACTTACATTTTTTTATTGCTCCTATCATAGATCACATTTTACAAATATGTTGTGTTTTTCAAAAGTTGTTTATTTGTATGTAGTCCCTCCTGCTTATTATGCACACCTGGTTGCTTTCCGAGCTCGCTACTACATCGAAGGGGAATCATCAGATATAGGTTCTACAAGTGGTGGAAGTGGAAACAGGGTTTCTAACGTGATGGTGACTATGCCCTCAGTTATGGACAGCGTGAAAGAAGTGATGTTTTTCTGTTAAAATGAAGATATATCTGCATACTAGTGATTTTGGGTTTTGACCAAAAACATTTAGGCACCCAATTTTGTCTCTCTCTCTGTCGGACTTTGTAGAGAGCTTTTTGTTTCTTGGTTTTGGTGGATCATAAATATGGAATTTTCATAAGATCTTATTAATTTGTGGTTATTATATTTATATGAGTGTGCTTTTTGTCTATCTTTATGTGGTTGAAGTGTTGGTGGGTTTATGAAGATTTAGAATTTGGAGATATGTATGAGGACTTTAATTTTGGATAGTGGGAAGAGGATTAGGAAGAAATTTTACCAACTTTCCACCATTGAAGGCGGAGGAGAAGATCAGAACGCCCCGAGGCATAATAAAGAGGTGAAAATGGTGGCGTTGGAAGAGAATGCCGCTGAGAGTGTAGTTTCAACGTTGCTAAACTGTGATCCATCACTCTCTTCCTTCTCTTCGCCAAACCCTCTCAAAGGTTTTATTTGAAGCATTTCTATATTTTCTTGTGGTAAATATGATCAAGTAATGCTTATATCTTCTCTCGTTACCTTCGACAATTTGCAACAATTTTGGGATAGTACTCTCTAAGTGCTGCACCCATACCTGCACTCTATTTCGTTTTTTTTTTTGAAGAGTTTTTTTTACCCTTGTAATCTTATCCCATTTACCCCTTTACCCTTGTAATCTTATCCCATTTACCCCTTTACTCTTGTTCCATTCTTTCACCACTAACTGTGTTTCTTCATCCACGAGCTGCCACCTGAATTACCACCACAAGAAGATCAACAATAAAATGAGCCTTTGGCGGTGGCCACAACTACCGCTGCTGCAGCTGCATTCGCCTTATTATTGCCTGTGTCCTCGTCCCCTGTCGCTTTTTAACTCGTTGGATGGACACAAAACTGGCCTTTATCTTCATGTCAGCCACCGTTGGAAGCTGTTTCTGATCCACCACCACCAAGCTTCAATTCTGCCTCACAAAAGATGGTGCGAACAAATGGCCCTGCCTTGCTCTTGTGTATTATAATATTTTACGACATCTTAAAAGATCTATTGTGTTATTTCACTAATGATTTACCAATTAAGACATATAAAATCTTTATTCATTTCATATTGCATGTCGTTTCTATGTTTTCAAAACAAAAAGATCAACCACAACTCTATTTAATCCAAATCAGTGTTTGACTTGAAAATTGTTGATTAAGATATAAGCTGAAAGATGCCAGCAGCTACCATTTGATCCGCCAAAAGCTTGTTTGCAGCCTCGGTAAGATGAACACTATCCCAAAATACATATTCAGATGCATTAGCACATGTTCCGATTGACTTCTCATTGCACAAAATAGACAACTCTATAAAACCCGTTCCGCAACAACCCCTCCTTGCTTCAAGAAATCCTGTGATGGTAGTGGGATGCATGTCACATATAAGAAACAAATAAATAGTGATGAATCTGAGGTTCATATGGAATAATAAGATTGGCAAACTAGGATAATTAGATTTTGTACCATTTTCAGAAGGCTTAGTTACAAGATTATATAAAGGTTGGTAGATGTCAAAGACAACCAAATTCAAGTCAGGAAGCAATTTTTGCAACTTCTCAGATGTGTAATTCAGCTTTTTATTGTAATAAATAGCATCTTTGTTTAGCCGGCCTACACATCCATTGCTATGAGAGCCGAAGAGAGTAATGAGTATTGGCAAGCAACCCGTTGGAGCTAAGTTTGTCACACCTATCCTCCTTGCTCCCAATGCATATAGATGCTGTCATGGGGAAGTTTGGAAACACAACTCAATATTAATAAAATTCTACAACAAAGTTAAATCTTTTTTTTCTTTGGTAATTTTTAATCAAAGGAATTCACTTCTATCGCATGCCTGAATGTATTTTGAATAGCTTTGCAATAGAATGTCTGAAAATTGATCAACCGTATGACCATTGTGAACCAGAACGTTTGTGTAATAGTTAAGAAAGTCACTGCAGCCAATAATAACCATATATATTGCACTTGATATAATTGATGAAGCTTTTGATTGCCCTGCTATTTCCACCAATTTACTCTGGCACTCTTTATAGTACTCGAGCTGCCTGTGTAATGGAATTGTATTCTACACCCACAAAGAAACTCAGTTCATCACTTACTAATATTGGTATATGATGAGGAAAGAAGTAAAAAAAAATGGAGCTTGAGTTTTAGGTTTTTAAATTGTATTTACATATAGCATGGGTATAACATCATAAAAAGCGGAAGCAGCTGAAGCAAAGTTGGCACCATTCAAGAGGTTATTTCCTTTGTCCTCTAAGTTGATGTAAGCTGGTTGGTAAGAAGTAAATCCAAGGATTTCAGCTGCAACAAATGAATGAGTTAATGAAAGAAACAAAGTTAAATGGAATGATGGAGAGAAAAATCAACATAACAAATTACCAATGAAGTCTGTGGCAAGCTTTCCATTGCAGAACCTTCCTGTAGGGGTGTGATTCTTGAAGTCTCTTCCATAAGGAGGGAAGTTTGCTTTAACAAAAGTAAGTAGTTGGTTATTATTGCCGTTGTCACCAATAGAATCACCAAATATGAACAATGCAGGGACCACAGGCTTTCCATTGACCACAGCTAGAAGAAGAAAGCAAGTGAAGAAAGAACTTGAATACCCCATACTCTTCAAATGAAAACACACAGAAAATAAACTCTGAATATGGTCTACTGTATTAGAAATGATTATGTTGCAGTATTTGTCTTTGAAACTTAACCCTAAAATGGAGCTGCTTTAGCTAGATTGTAGCTCATAGATTTCTCATTATTTAGCTTTATTAAAGAAGGCATAAGTTTATCAGGAAAGGCAAAATGTAAGGGCAACTTGGCACCTTAGTGAGTATATAAATGCAAGGGCAAAGCTACTCTAATAAGTAATAACTACCATAATATGAAAATTAATGGTTTGCACCACTGGTTCAAAACAATGTAATAATTTCTTCAAATATAGACAAATAATTTTCCTATTTTCCTTTTTCGGGGACAATGGAGACACTCACGATTCATGTTCATAACTCTCTACTAAGTTGACTTTATCGGGAGTTAGTATCTCTACACATTTATATTTTGCCACCTACCCTCAAAGCAGTTTTTGCTTGAGTTCTCTCGCCTCGTTCTCACTGATAAAGTTTCTCTCCCTCGGGTCGGTTCACAACATTCCTAAAACCAAAAACCTGACAATCAATTATTGTGATGTCAATTGATACATTATTATCATCGTTCTCACTGATCATGTTTAATAAAGGACTGTGATAACTTGCCAGTGCCACCGAGTTCCACACCACAATGAACTCAACTAAAACCATATGCTAAAACTATGGGAACAAAGAATATATGGTAAACAATGAAGAATCTAGACCACCCAGAAACGGTGTTATGTTGTGGGTTTCTAAACCTTAAAGCAAGTTGCACTACAAATACTAGATAATGGTTCATTTATAAAATAAGGAGGTTGCTTGATACATACATGAGGAAGATTATAAAATTATTATACCATGCTAGCATTTGGACTTGGAAATTGGGAATACTAATGCTGTTGGAGACTACTCATAGTTGTGTTGCGTGCCTTATTTACTCAACTTGTGCAGAGTCAACTTTGATCACTAAATTTATATTCAATTCGAGTAATGTAATATCTTAAGATTCAACAGAATTTTAAGTTAACTGTCGGTCAACTCTGCACCGAGATTAAGGGTGTAAGTTGTATTGAACAATATTATTACACTCAGTTTGGACTTATCGATCTAATCTAGAATGTACATGTGTAATTATCAATTTAACTCATCCAACCAGGAACACACTAATCTGATCATACTAAATTATTGAGTATCAGAATCATAATATGTCAGAATATGATATATAAGTGGCACTCACGCAATTTTATATAAGCTGAGGTGAAAATGTTAAATATAAGAGTATTACATACAATTTTAAGAGATAGTACATGTGTGAATACATATATAGGTAGTATACATGAGCGAAGGTGTGCACATTTGTATGATATTTATCTAATATTACTGTATCATCTATTATTTATGTTTAATTATCATTAACTCTTTAAAAATGATACAAATGAATGGTGGTTGATGCATTGAGTGTGTATAAATCTTTACACTAATAATACATAGATATTACACTATTTTTATATTTGAAAACCTATTATGTAAGTTTCATATAATAAACTGGGGTGGTTGATCTATATAAATAATATATAAACGATGAGTATATTAAAAAATTTAAAATTATAGTATTTTTGAAAAAGAGTAATAATTTTGATACATTTACATTATAATGGTCCTTCATTTTATTTATTCCTAATTTCTTTGTTTTTCATCCAAATATATTGCCATGCTCTTCTTGATCTTTGTTTACAATTGATTTTACATCCAAGACATGAAGTTAACCTCCTTATATGTGCATCCATGTTTGACATGGTTAATGAGAATTATTATTAGTTAAATCAAAAATAGGTTTCTCAACCAACAAGTCATTAATATTTGCTAGATATTAGGATGGTCAAAAGATCAATAGTTTGATTCTTCTGAGTGATACTTATTGATGGGAAGGACAACACAAATCACAAAGAGAATTAGGTAAGGGGATACCCTGGTAGTAATAAAAAAACAGATTTATCTTCACTTTTGGAATTAACATTTTTTCATGAAAGATGGAATATAATAAGTATGCCTAGGGCCATAATTCTAAATATTAAAGAGAAGAAAAAACAAATGTGAAAATTCATCAAGAAAAATTATGGAAATGTTTAAAGGTTAAGTTTTATTTAACATTTCACATTTTTTTGTAGTGGACGTAGGTGCAAAAAAACATCAACTTTTATTAATAAAAAAGTAGCAAAATTACAAAACATATGAGAAAATGAAAATTGAACTGCTCGTTGCATAGTTGGATGTTACATGTAGTAGTCCTTCCTCATTCTTGGGAGGCTTAGTTATGGATTTTGTCTAACGGGCTTGGTGGTGGTGATGTGCTGGATGGCATGGTGGTGGTGGAGTTCGATGTGTTGGATGGTGTGGTGGTGGTGGAGTTCGATGGGTTGGATGACGTGGTGGATGTGTTGGATGGCGTGGTGGTGATGAATGTGTTCTTCGTATATAATTTATACACAATTAGGATATTATTCATAATTGATTTATATTATTTTTTGAAATGTCAATATTAATTATATATGAATGATAAATGATACAATAACATCAAATTTTTTACAATTTCATTACCTACATTGTTTTCTCAAAATTGTTATCAATAAACCAAAAAATAATCGATGATTATGAAACACGATATAAACAAAAGATGAATTGTTGTTAATATTTATGTATTATTGATTTAAAGAGGAAATGATATATGTATTGATATTATAAGAAATTTTTATGATGTTATTGTATCATTCATTATTTATTAATAATTAATTTTTAAATAAAAATAATTTAAATAAATAGTGAACATCATTCTAAGATTATTAAAACTTGATCGTAATTATTAACTTTTGACCATGGATTCAATGAAGTTATTAAGTCATTAATGGGGTAAGTTTAGTTGGTTTACATTCAAAAGTTCTAAAATATGTGAATACTAACTAATATTAATTAATAATCGTATACTTAATAAG
Source organism: Lupinus angustifolius (assembly GCF_001865875.1). NCBI lineage: Eukaryota > Viridiplantae > Streptophyta > Magnoliopsida > Fabales > Fabaceae > Lupinus > Lupinus angustifolius. The sequence continues at coordinate 23,243,022 of NC_032016.1, read as the reverse complement.
GAAGATTTTGATATAACAAATATTACAAATAAGTAAACATTATTAAATAAGATAAGTTTTACATTTTAACCCAACAAAAACCAGACAAAAAAAATTAAAACTTAATGAAATAATTAAAGTTTTGTTACAACATAACTAACAAATTAGGAACAAAACAATTATAACTACAAACATAAATGGAGATAATTTGAGGGTAAAATATTCTTTTCCAGACGATATCGTTTGACATTTTATAAAATAAATTGAATGATTTGACCATAATGTAGTCATTGGTTTTATTCATAATATAGCTGACTCCAACTAAATCATATGTAATATCTTTCAGTTCTAATATAATTCCAAGCTCATAGAAAAATATGATGTTTGATGTGATGTCACTTTTTTTAAATTTGGTATTTTACTGCAGATTTGTTCGAGAATATAACCATTTATGAACTCACTGCACATAAACATTTCTCCATTTTGCTTTTCTTACGGTGGAGAGGCAGCCATTCTGTTTCAAATATGTATTGCCTTTTTCTTTTGAAAATATTGTATTTGCCTTTAGCTTTTGTTTTCAAAAATATTTATTGACATTTTCATTTAATATTACCATTGGGAAATATTAATGAATCATCTCAGGAAAGCTGATTAGGGAAGCAGAAAGGAATGCATTTATTGGAAAAACATTATATTAAATAAGAGTGAGAATCGAACTGGGCAGTTCGCCTAGTCGCTAATCGGATTTGAAAACAGTTTTGGTTTATAATCTTAACTGAATGAAAAGTTAGTTTGCTTTGAACGGAAGAAATTCAGGTCTTACTGTATTAAACACGGTTAAACCAGAATAATATGGAAAGTGAACTAGACGATTAACTTAAAATTTTAAATAATGAAACACTACTCTAATATTTTGTTTTACTTCGATCCAAAGAAAGAAGAAGAAATATTACTTCATTTAATTATACATAATTGTTAATTATATAAAATTTTATATTAGAAATTATTGATTATATATAAATTTAACTCCTACGATCAAATAATTTAATCATTTAGTATCCTTGCTTTTTGATGTACATTGTTAAATACATTAAAAAGTGGGGTGTACATGTTATAAATAAAAATACTTTTTATTGCTTCATTAATCAAGATACTCGTTAACATGACGTTTTTTCTCTCTCTTTTTTACTAGTCATCTCAAGAAAATAAAAAAATTCTGTTGATACGAATTTAATTACTATACATTTTTAATTACTCCTTCAATTACACTTATGGGACTTTATGGTAGAATTTTTCAGAACATGTATAATCTCCATTAATGGAGAGGTATGTACATGATTTTGTGTTTCCAATAATAAAAGAGTTATTATATCGTAAATAAAGGATAAAATCTTATCATATTATTATTTTCTTTATTTTTTGTGGTATTTACCTCATCATTAATGGGAACATCCTTACTCAATTTTTCTATATCCACCCATCATCCTCCTAATCTTTCTTATAAGTCAATGATAAAATAAATAGAACTAATTTGTTGTATAAAATATTGAGTACCCAGTTTTTGGCTATATATATTTATATAGATGGGTTGGATAAACTATTTTCCTATTAGCATTCTAATTTAAATCCATGCCATATTTGCTACCATGGTTAATTCTAGATAACTGAAACTATAATTTGATGGCACCCTAATTTAGTCATAACCACATGTAGAGTTGATGCATTAACCTTGTTGACTCCTACAATTCTTACATAACATAACTTTTGAAGAAATTGGACTACCAAGTGCAATTCAATCAAACCCTGATCAATATAATTTCCCCTAAACATAATCACAATGTGAGATTTATCCTCTCAGAAATCCTCATTATATCTGAAAATATCCTATCACCACCAATATCCTCACCTTTGGCTCCAGCAGCAACTCTTAAAACATCTTCAACCAAAGCAACATTTCCCATAACGTTGTCACTTTCTCCACTCTGTATACCTTGCTGCTTGTGCTTGTACTCTCTTAAATATGTAGCAATGCCGGATGGATTGAACCGTGTTCTTCCTCGCCACCCTTTCGCACACATGAATCCGGCACTTATAACATGCACCCTCTCATCACCATCCACAAAATAAACACCATTTTGTAAGCAATGATCCCTTTCTCCATCTGCTGAGTTATCAATTTGGAAAGGAATGCTATTACACTTGTCGGAATGGGACAACTTGTAAGCATGTGATCTTTCAGTAGGAGTTCCTACACCATATAGACAGTATATTTCCATATCCGGAGCATTAGGTAGTCTGAATAAGAAATTCAAATCGAAAGCGTCAATAGTAGTTCTAAACTAAGATATCTTGCATAAGGCACTTATGATTATGAATAACTGAAAACTTGTGTCAAAATGAACAAAATATGCCAAAGAGATTCTTCCAAGGAAAAACCGGTCAAAATGAATTTATGGATCTACATACATACCTGGTCTCAAGTGGATTAGACCAGTATTTGTAATGAGCATATTTAGGATCATCTAAGTTCTCTGCTATCCCGTGAGAGAAGTGTGCCTCGGCACGCTTCATCATTTTTGGAGCGACAAAATTAAGTAGATCGAATGGAGTTCTTTCTGTATAAACCTTCTTTTTACCAACTTTTCTGATGCTTTCTCTGATCATCTCATCATATTCAGTCCACAAAAGTAATTCTGATAAGTTGAAAGTATCAGAATTACTTTTCCACAAAATTCCCTGCTGATAGTGAAACACATACATTATTATTGTTCTCCAATATGTAATTACAATTACCAAAAGAGGAAGCGACACATCCATGTAAAAATTGACATGATTATACAGGTATAAATTATGATTCAATCAATGATGTAATGTAAATTTACAAAACCTATAACATACAATTATGTCTTGGATGCTCAAAGGATAAAAGGGCATTGCACTAGGAAAATTAAAAGCCAGCATTTCTTGATAGTAGACTATACTTCATCATGAAATTTGAGACATTTTACTTCAGTTCTTCTATATCAGCATCGCTAAACAGTTGAAAATAGAGCAAGTTCTTTTTTCTTCCTATAGTTAACGGAATGAAATCATATTTAGAACAAAGAAAGACATGTAAGTATGGTACCTCCGAATCAAGTGGTGTGACATGCGAATCAGTTAACTCTGAGACTGCATTGCCCAAAGAGAATATTCTTCCATGATCGATAGACTCTTTTAGTTGAAGGCCTTTCTGCATATAGCTGCTGTATTGACTACCGTCACTTGCAAAGTGCTTCGCAGGTCCCTTCTTTTCGTGATCACAGTTGTTCCGATCTTTAGGAGACCAATCCAAGTTACCCCAGATGGTTTCACCACCTTTTGGCATCAATGATATGATCGAATCCCAAGTTCTACATACTCGCATGACATGCTCTAGAGTTTGCAGACTAAGATAACCCAAATTTAAAATGCCAGAAGCCATGGATCTGCAAAGTTATGATCACTTCATCATCTGTGAATCATATTATAATTGGTAGAGATGATAAAAAAATAATGTAACATCATTCTATTGGTGTATGCATATTTTGACACATAGCACTGATAACAGCTCCAGTTTTCAGTTGTTTAAATGAAACCACGGAGAAACAATTCCGATAAGAAAAGGTGGTCTAGACAGGTTCTTTTTTTTTTTTTTACTTTTGATTTAGATAAATATACAAATAGATGGAATTGCTACTGAATTAGATAATGTCAATTCACAAGCAGATTAGAAAACAAAATCACCTACAAAAGTTAAAAGGCTTGCATAAAAATCAGCACTATTCCATTTTCCCCCACATTACTTGTGAACATCCTGTTCATTCCAACCATTGCTTCTCATTAGAGTGTGCTGATCAGTTGCTCCATATTCATTAAAGTGTAATTGCTTTCAATTTGATTTACAATTAAAGAAAAAAGTGGTTTACTTAACATTCATGGAACCTTTGACATTTTGCTGAAATTCATATTAAATTACCGCATTGATTATTGTAATAGTATTCCATTTCCTAATGATATACCATCTCTACAATTTCAAATCAGCCTTCAAATTTCACACAATGAAGAGAAATTGATATATGATTTTGTTGCAAGGACTAACCTGACAAACGCAACATCATTGTCTTCAGCCGAAAATATATTGCTAACTGCCTTTGGAACACCAAGAAAAGCTGGGTTAATATTCATGATTGCTTTGATATGCTTGTCACACCAACCAATACCGCCGCCACCTCCCATGGGAAGAGGTGTCTCAACCCATTTTAGGAAATGGAGGAAATAAGTAGCCCCCATAGCTTGAGGAACAACTACCACTTTCTTATAGCCATTTGTTACAAACATTAGCTCAATTGTACTCTTCAGTCTACTAAGAGCTTGGTCTCGAATCTGTTTTTTTCCAATTAAAACTAAATTAGTTGAAACTAATTTCTGCATAAAATACCAGCCATGCTTTTCTAAACAAATTTTAGCTGTGTGGTAGAACATGCAGGATATGCATAGGAAAAACAATCCCACTATTGATTTATCTGTAATTTAGTTAATCGTAAATGAACAAAACTTTCGATTCTTATGAGTAATCTTATAGGAATTGTATAAACACTAAGATAGTGAACTTTCTTGAAAAATAACCACTATACCTCTGTATTCTGGAAAGACAGTCTCCAATCATAGGCAACCATGTACAAGTTCTTACCTTCATAACCAATTTTTGCCAAATTTTCTATTAAAACTGCCCAACAAAGATAACCAGAAGCAATATTGTCAGCAGCAACAAGCCCAGGTACTGCCCTGACTCGAATGCCGGGTGGGTCCAGCCCGGTCTCATTATGCAGAGATAGATGCTCTAACCAGCATAAAGGTCTGAATGTTAGCACAAACAAACAAACAATGCTTATATACATGTTGATAGGATTCATATTTCACACACACAACTTCACCTAAAATTCAAGCTTCACTATGTCAAGTTTGAAGAACACTATATTCAATTTGCATAATATACTAACTAACCGGTCATTAGTCTATTAACCAAACAACAAAAATACAAGTATATGATAAAAAAGTAAGCATCATTAACAAGTGCAAATGTGATAACATTTAGTGTTCCACAATGTGCATTCTAATTGTTAAATAAACATGATATCTTATCATTTAAATCAAATGACCACTTCAATTTATCATACAAGGTTGGTACTTGTATTGTATAGTAGTTTTTTTCATACTACCAAGAGTATCTCGTGACTGCCCTCTCAACAAGTGTAGGTCATAGGAATCAAACACTTGATCTTTTAAGTCTTTGTGGAGATCTAGCAAGACCTTACACTTATGAGTGTGAACATGAGAAACACACCTTTTGAGGATTTCAGCAAAACTACCACGCCACAATGACTCTCTGAAAAGGGCTTCAGCACAAGGCCTCCCTTCCCAGAGTTCCAAACCCCCAGTCACAATGCCAGGTACCAAAACAACAGGGTGAAGTGCAGTGACCCCTTCACTGCTTAACCTCACCCCAGGTGAATCAGGTACATGTTGAAACCCAGGCAAGAATCGGCACAAGAAGCAGAAAAGCCACCAAGTGGTGCACACATACCCAATCATCCAAAACCAGTAATCAATGCACCTCCATTGCTTCTCTTGACTCCTCTTCTCATTCTTCACTCTGCTACTTAATATGTTCTGGCTCTCCTTCTTTTCACTATTTTTGGGTTCAAAATATTGAAAACCAAGTGAGGAACACTTAATGGGTTCCATATAAAGCATCTTCCTGAACCTCATAAGTGAAACCATTCTCACTTGAATTAAACACACACTGAAGGGTCAAAGTACCAATGGAGAAAAGTATATTCTTTCACGAATACCAAAGTTTAAAGGGTTCTGATTTGGTTTATGAGTGACACACTTGTCTTGAAATTTACATGCATGTCTGTATCAAATATCACCATAGAGTTCCACATGTTTGTATTCTATGCTTTGACGTGGATTCAGATGCACCTTTCCACCGCTATGGTCACAAACAATGATTCCTATGATAGAAATAGAAACAGAATATGTGCAGTGTGCATCCATAATCATAGGAAATCATTCATGTTTGTCTTCACTCTTAATTTCATAAGGCTCAAGTTGACAAAAGGGTTTCTTTCCTTCTTCTTATGTTCATACTATAATGTTTTCTTTTTAAAATCATTCACGTTACAAGTCAAATTAACATTTAAAGTTTTAAACCCCATGATATATTGCTGCTGATTTTTTAATGTTTTACTATATCTATATTCTCATACATAATCTCTCTACAAATCCACTTATATTATTATGAAACAAGGATTTCTTTTCAATGTTGAAGAGATAAATACATGTTTTTTCATTTATTTTTTGAAGCAATTTCTCAATTAATAAAAATGATCTTAATTTATTATAAAGTAATATATTTTACTTATAAATCAATCTTATCATAATAATGTATAAGAATAAGGGTTGAAAGTAAAATATGGAATCAAATATTACTTTTTTAAATTTTAATAAAATTAATTACATTTCTTAGTATATTTTTCTTTTTATTTTGGGATGTTTCTTTCCGGTTAATCACATGTTTATACATTATTAGTCACCAGTATAAAAAAAAAATTAAAGTATGGGGTTGATACCGTGCCACCTGCTAGAAAAAGAAAAATATAAAACTTTGATTCTAATTAATAACAGCATGAAACGTCAATATACACAGGGGATTAATCTCAATGCAATGGCAGATACCAAAGATTTCGTGGACAATAATATCATTATTATCATTGCTGCACTGAAGATTATAAGCATTAATATTCTATATCATATTTGCGTTTAATTATTCCACATTGTTTTATCTTAGTATCGATTTATTGGAACGTCCAAGAACTGTATGAAATAAAAGTGGATTATTTTTAGCTGGTTACCAACGTAAGTACGTAACCTACCATAAGAAAATTCAATTGAGGATTACCAACAAAATTTTACTCAACTACCTTCATCTGCAGTGCAACTTTGTTGGTTATGAATATAGAAACAATAGTTTGGTGTGGGAGGAGAGAAATTTTATACTTGAGAGAAGAAGGGAAATATATAAAAGAAAAATGTTTTCATTGATAGAATTGGATACTTGGATACAGGATCCTGCAATGATATTTAGATGGGAAGATTTATGTGGATGAATAAAGTAATTTATTATTTTTTGGTACTTCTGATGATATTTTAACATCTTATGTGAGAGAAAATAATTCTTTTCAGGGTCATGTGGTGTGTGACTATCTCTCTCCAAATATCATAAATACAAGTTCGATAATTCTCCATGCATAAAAAACAACGTTCTCCATTAATTGTAATTTTATTTAACCAAGTTTATCCTAAAAAGGTGTGGCGTTGCTATATTCTTAGATACACAAGAGTGGCTCCAGCATTTTCTGCATTGGGTTGAGCCCACTCAAGATCATAGTCCTTTTCAATTTAGCCCAGTGAGTATATGGGAAGGGCTCCAATATTATCACCATTATTGTTGATAAGATTTCTTTTTAAAAATTAAAAGGTGATATGTTTGGCTCTTAAACCTGAAGGTTTCAACAATAAACAGATTTTAAACCTCTTGACGCACCATATAGACCAATTACTTATATTGTATAAAAAATAATATGTTACTTACTCAGTCAAAAGTCATGAAAAATATAAAATCTTAGAAACAAATTTGTATATATATATATATATTAATTAAATGTAAAATAAAATTGTAAAAAAATTAATTAAATGTAAAAAATTAGAAATAATAAACCGATTAATAAATATTATTTAAATATAGAAATTAAATTCCAAATCAATTTTATAATAAATTAATGTGAGTTGTTAAAGTAATTTAGATGATTTGGATTGAGTTTTACTAATGCGTTTAGAGATCTTAATTTGAGTTTCAATTGACATGTTAAAAGTTTGAGTCTTAAACGAAGACATGCTAATCTTGTAGTAGAATTGGTGATGAATCAATCAATTACAGAGGTTGATGAATCTTGTTCTCATTTTAGAAAATTTATTTTTATTTATTTGTCTAGTTTATAAGTTCATTGTGCATTTGTTTTTACTTTTCATGTTCTCATTTATTTATTACTTTATTGATTTACGTAAATAATGAGAAAAACTAATGAGCATATAGAGAAATGATATAATAAGAAAAAGTTCCTTAAGTCCGTTATAAATTAACATAATCGTTATATATGTTTAGTTAAGAGATGAATTTTCAAAGAAAAATAAGAATAAAGTAATAAATACTTATTTTAGATTAAGAAATTATACAAGTTCTATATTCTATATAAATAGAAAGCATGGTCCAAGCAGCCAAGAATCGCTTGCACCGTTTGCTATTCACATGATGTCGGTGATGCGTTAGGTTGCGTGCAAAGCAATGGAATGGAATGAAACTCTTGAGCTATTTTTTTAGCCTTTCGTCCTACTCAAATCTAACTATCCCATTTTAAGGAATGTAAGGGGTTATTTTTTCAAAATATTTAATTTAAAAAAAATTGAAAATTTGGATTATTAAAATATTATTTTTGTCAAATGTTATAATCTTAAGTATGCGTTACCCTCTAAATAGTTAAGAAGAGTCACACTCCATTTTAAAGTACAAAAGTTACTAATATAATAATCTCTTTACTTATCAAAATCATATTTCACTAACTACAAAATCGTCTCTATACTAAATAAATAGTATCACACTTATATTGGAGAGACCAAAATTGATAGTATAATAAAGATAATTCAGATTAACTTTGTTATTTATTCCATGTTTGACGTGAATTGTGATTTTGGATTATTAATAGTATAGATATATATTATATATATGCATGATAATAATTTATAAGAATATAAACTTACTTTTTTATTACTCAGCCATGAACATTTCCTAATTAAATATAATGTCAAAGCGCGTGGCAAAGACGACGAATATTTTTTGTTTTATAATTTTTGTGAATGATGCGGCACGTGGGCGATAGCATGTACAGCTACATAACTTTCGTGTCCCGCTGTACATTGATAATGTGACGGTGATTGACGTCTGTTTTTCGCTTTTATTTGCAAGACAAAGTTTCAATTGGACGCGCTTTTTATTTTTAGTTATGTACCATGTCTATATATTATCCCAATGTTTTAAATAAATATCTAAAATTTTCAGCTATAGTTTATTACAAAATATAAATTCTATGATTATCTTGAATCTTATAATTATCATACATAATAAAATAAATTAATAATATAAATATTTATATGAATTCATATTTTTAGATCTATACTTTTAATATGTTTTAAGAGTTTGGTATGATAATCATTTTTAATAATACCTTGAATTTTTCAAAGATCTTCATTTTCTTTCTCATGAAGAGTAAAAATGACTATAACTTATGGGTTAAGATATAGACTCTATGTCAGTCATATGTATCAACTTTTAAATTTATTCATTAAATTTATATCAATTTGTAGAAATTAACATATCATCAATATTTGACCACTTAAAATAAAAATGAATTTTAAATAACAGAATATAAAATAATTTGGTGATGTAGGTAAACTCGCGTGGCTTAATGAAAACATAGTATTTTTAAGGTGGTGCTTTGGTAGATAATCTAAAGATATGAAGGGCCATTAATATTGGATTGTTAGAATGTCATTTTTTTTCGTGCAAAATGATCCCCATGCCTAATTTTTCTAATTTTTAATTAAGGGGATAAACAATCAGATACCCACGGATATTTTTATCAACAAATACGTTAACCAAACATAGGAATAAAAAAATATATGAGGATGCCATTATTGTATCAAGTGTTATCTAAAATTTCACATATTTATAAATAATGAGTTATTATAATGGTTGGTCAAAACTCAAAACTAGACTGATCATGTATAAATTCAGTTTCTTACTCATACCGTAGGATTCAGTAGTTGATAGAAAAAAAGACTATTAACAATTCAGATATTATATTAAATTATATTTAAATAAAATAAAATTAGAAATTACCAAACAAATATTTATCAAATATTTTTATTATTTAAGAGAATCTCTTAATGGTAAAAGTTTTATATTTAATTCCTGAAAAGGTCTACCATGCACCTCAATCCAAATAATAAGCTTGCCAATTTTATAATGGATTATTCTTATCATCAAATATCTATTTCATAAACTTCTAAAAAATAATATATTATTTCTGTTGACTAAAATATTCTTCTAGTTTGTATTTAGTGAGTTTTAATTTAATTCTTGAATTATTTATAATACTTATCCATTTTACAATTATAAACACAATAATTTCGCATTTTTTCATGACCCTTACAACAAAAATAAATATTTTATGATTTCTCCAATTTTCACAATAAGGAAAGCAATAAAGCAAGTGGTTTGGACGCAGGCAGAGAGAGTACACGCGCGTTGAATGAGAGTAAGAACTAAGAAGTAAATCCGTTACCGCAACGGTGTCACTATCTAAAAACATATAATCTTCTTCTGATTTCTCCTTTTCATTTTCTTCTTCCCACACCCTTTATATAAATACACATCACCACTTTCCATTCCATTCAATTCAATTCTTCACACCGAAACTCTCACTCTCTCACAACACAATCATAACAACAATGACTTCTTCATCGGAGCGCGTAGATCTTGACGGCAACCCAATAAAGCCGTTAACGATTTGCATGATCGGCGCCGGAGGTTTCATTGGGTCCCACCTCTGCGAGAAGATAATGAATGAGACCCCACATAAGGTTCTCGCCTTAGATGTCTACAATGACAAGATCAAACACCTCTTGGAACCCGATAACCTTCCTTGGCACGGTCGCATCCACTTCCACCGTCTCAATATCAAAAATGATTCTAGACTCGAAGGTCTCATCAAGATGTCAGATCTGGTTAGTTATTATTTTGCACGATATTCCGAAAGAGATTAGTTATTGATTATCGAGGAATCTTTTTAAATATTATAAAAATAATTGAAATTTGTGTTGCAGACTATAAATCTGGCTGCAATTTGTACTCCGGCGGATTACAATACACGACCTCTTGATACAATTTATAGCAATTTCATTGATGCGCTTCCTGTGGTACGTGTTCTTGTGAATCAGGATTCAATCTTTTTTTGTTGGGTGCATGTTGATGAATTGATTGAAGTTAAAGGGTAATAGATGTTGGTTTGATTGTGTTTTTTTCTTGTTTAGGTGAAGTACTGTTCTGAGAATAACAAGAGGCTCATTCATTTCTCTACTTGTGAAGTGTATGGGAAAACGATTGGGAGCTTTCTCCCTAAAGATAGTCCTCTTCGTCAGGTAAACTTTCCTTTTCATAATCTTTGCTATTTCTTTTGACCCTTTTCAATCAACAATTTTGTTTTCAGATCTGTGCATGTTGAATATTAGTTTTGCGTTTGCATGCATGTTTTACTGTGGAATCTATCGTTGGTTAAGCTCACTTGGTTTTCAGATCTTAATTGGTGTTGCTTTTTGGTTTAAATTACATTTTCTTGTAAGGAGATGTTGACTTTGTGCATTGTCCTAACATTTTAGCTTGTTTAGTAAGATGAAAATAGAATTGGTAATTTGAGACATTGTTTGTTACCTTCCTTTAAGGTATCTTAGTAATGATGGTGGACATTTTAAATCAAACTTTTGTGCTGTCCCTATCAGTATTTTAATCTGTTTCTTCTCATTTTGTATTGTTTTTTTGTTGTTGTTGTTGTTGTTGTAATGAGTTCAGCTGCATTATTTCTAATGTTACAATAGGATCCTGCCTACTATGTTCTTAAAGAAGATGAGTCTCCATGCATTTTTGGTTCAATTGAAAAGCAAAGGTGGTCCTATGCATGTGCAAAGCAGCTTATAGAGAGGCTGATTTATGGTTAGTTGATTTCTTATTTACCTTTTTTTGTATAAGTTGTTTCTGTTTTCCAATACTCACTTTGTTCACTAACATTCTATCATTAACAGCTGAGGGTGCTGAAAATGGTATGGACTTCACAATTGTGAGGCCTTTCAACTGGATTGGACCTCGAATGGATTTCATTCCTGGTGTTGATGGTCCAAGTGAAGGTGTTCCTCGTGTTCTAGCATGCTTTAGCAATGTTAGTTACTTTTTGATTTAGCGTCCCTTGAATTCTGTATGTTTTATTCAATTTTTTTGTTGCATGTTCTAAATTCTCTTTATTCTGCAGAATCTTCTCAGAGGGGAGCCCCTCAAGCTTGTGGATGGTGGCCAATCCCAACGAACCTTTGTTTACATTAAGGATGCTATTGAAGCTGTCTTATTAATGATTGTAGGTTCTTATGTTCAATCTTTCATGCAGAGTATTTGTTTTCAAATGGAGTTCATGTGATTTTATTGTAGAAGTTAATCTTAAACTATTATTGTTCTTGACTGGTTCACTGAACACTGTTACTTGTTAACAGGAAAATCCTGGCAGGGCCAATGGCCATATCTTCAATGTTGGTAACCCAAACAACGAGGTTACAGTTAGGCAGCTAGCTGAAATGATGATTCAGGTGAAATGATTAACTTTATATATCGACTCTAATATTATCAGAGAAATTATAAATATTGTAACCCTGAATGTATAAAACTTATAAATTGTCACTGTATCATTCACATCATTGATTCTTCAGAAAAGTAATACAAATGAATGATAGATAATATACTGGCCGTGTATAAATCTTTACAGTGACAATATATAGATATTATATTCATATTGTAATTTAGGGGTCTGGTTTCTGGACTCAAATAATTGTACTTATATGATCCTACAGGTTTACTCAAAGGTAAGTGGAGAACAAACTCCTGAGACACCTACAATTGATGTGAGCTCCAAGGAATTCTATGGAGAGGGATATGATGACAGTGATAAGAGAATTCCTGACATGACCATAATAAACAAGCAGCTAGGTAGGTTTTCTCATTCATCCATCCATACATAGTATTCAAGTTTTATGATTATAAGTTACTTTACACTAATGGGTTGTTCTTGTTGTTGTTGTAACCTGTTAGGATGGAATCCTAAGACCTCACTTTGGGATCTGCTTGAATCTACTCTCACCTATCAGCACAGGACATATGCTGAAGCCATCAAGAAAGTGATTGCTAAACCCATTGCAAGTTAATCTTTACATGTTGATGTAGTACCTTGGAGAAGAAGGTTATTCTTCCCTAGTGTTTTGCCCATTGTGGGCTTTGCATATTTTTCAATGGTTGATTTTACATATATGGTATGTTCCTCCTTTTGGTTTTCAGTAGCCAATAGGCAATAGCATATAGTAAGTCCATGCCTTAGATATGTTTCTGCATAATTAGGAATTTATCTACGGTAATATGTGCTGTTGCTATGTATTTTAATGTAGAGCTTTGTGCTACTAGACATGTTGGAGGGCCTTTTATATACGACGAAAGTTGTTTTTGTTTTCCATGTTATAGATCTGTCGGTCATTGATTTGTTGTCCTTCCAGGTCTATGTAAGTTGTAACATTTTCTTTGATCCACTAAGTCATGTGCTTTAAGTTATTTGTTATTGCTGTGCCACTGGTAACCTTTCAATAACATTAACAATTAGATATCAATTAAAGACTGGTTGTACTCATTGAAATCTGAAAAATTCTAGTTGAGTTCAACTAATCTGATAAGGGCTGATTAATGATATTTTTTTGTCTCTTTCAACAAATGTTGTTCCTATGAATGAAACTTTTGACCTTATAATCATTCTTGAGATTCAATAGGGTTATACTACTAGACTAACATCTTGTTGGTGAAATAAGAACTAATCAAATTGAAAGGGAAGCATTCCCTTCCAAACCATGAAATTCATTTATCCCCACATTGGGGTGAAACTACAGGAATATAAATTATTTTTCCCATATCATTCATTCCCTCTCTTTTCCTTTCCATTCCATTATGTTTATTCTGTTCCATCCCACTTTAAACTACAAAATTCAACATTAAAGAATCTTCATTCACATCCGTATGAAATTCCTGGAAAGCCAAGGATGGTTTTTAAGTTGTTGCAGCATTGGAGCAAAATAAGGACAATCCGTAAATGAATGATGCCTTATTTAAGGTAATTGTCAATAAAAGATATAGCACAATATAAGATATAGCATCTGAACTATTGCATTTGCCCCTGTACAAATTAATACTTTGTATTACTATATTACAATTGCAATAAATTGTAATACTTTGTAACATGTTTGGGTCACTTGTTAGTTGTGACCGCATCAAATCCTAAGGTTATCTAGTATTATTGTGATACTATTAACATTCATTTTTTATGCTTTACCTATGTACTCGGAATAATGAGTATATGTCAGCCCGATATTGAAAATGCTACATATGATTAAGCCTTGTCTTTGTCTTAAAACAAAGTGAAAGCTTAAAAGATAGTGTGATAACGAAATAAAAATGAAAAGACAGTTGCATTAAAATATATTGTATCACTCCTAAATCATTGCTTACATATTGACTCACACACAAGAGTATATAGTACATAATGTGGAAAATTGGTAATCATAAGACAAAATATTATGTGGGTTATAATGATTTTATTTATATTGTTAGTCTATTTATTAATAAATAAAAGTTATTGACTCATATAAATCTCATATACAATTGATGATACATTGAAAATATATATAGAGAAGAAATTATATATACCGATACTGTATGAATTTTATATATTGTTATTGTATTGTTCATTATTCATATTTAATCATTACTGCTCTTCAAGAAAATAATACAAATAAATGATAGATGATATATTAACTATATAAATTTTTACATTGACAAAAATACATATTACATATATTAAACTAAATTATCATCAATGGCAGATAAAATTTTGTCACGGCACATTCCATTTGCGCACACATGTGCTTGAGTTGGATCAAGCTGGACTTAATGCAACAACTAACATGCCTTGATGCCTATTATGAGTGCCAATTCTGTTCTTTATATATATTTCACCTGGTTATATGGTTCCATGCAGAACAAGGTTCTACCAGAACTTCCCTACCCATTTATATATAGTAGCTGTCTTTCCACTATTAGCATTTCAATATACTATTTCACAATCTTATATAACCAATTATAATTTCAATTTTGTTTTTATAAAATTAATTTTTAATGTGGATCAATAAATTAGAATGCCTCCCACCCTAACAGGTACATAGAAGTGTGTCTTTACATGAAAAGACGAATTGTATACAGTAAAGAAAAACAAATTCCATAGATGTGTACCTGCACTATAAAGGTGTTCTCTTTTTCTCTGTCTTTTGAAAATAAAAGAAAAGGACAAAGTAGAAAAAAGAAAAAGGAAATGGATCTGGAGATAAAGTGACTATAACCTAATTTACTTTATATATACGTACAAAGCAAATCGATTTGGTAGGCATAACAATCAAATTAATTAGTCCAAACAAATTTGTTGGGTGTAAGTTGCAAAAAAAATATATAGGAATTTTTTTTCCATTAGTTCCTGGAACTTTTCTCTTCCATTATATTGTACGAAATAGCAAGCATAAATAAAACCCTATATTAAATTCTAATAGTAGGGCCAACTTATAGAAAAGCATTATTTGGGCCTTTTGGGAAATAGGCCACAAACGAATTTTTTGTCTGAATCTATGGTCATAATTTAATTCAGGGTAACCTTTGTGATTGACATATAAAAGAAGAAATTATCTACAAGAGATTCCCCTTCTACCGGATTTGAATTGTGTTATGATAAAGTTTTAAACTAGTAATTGACAAATTTGATTTTGGCTAGAATTTTGAGAAGCTTATTCTCCTTTTTCAAATAAAATTTTATTTACATAAGCTTGATATGCATGATGTTTCAAAATCAACGGCCACCCCTTAATAATAGCAAGTAACATTTCTTTAATAGAAATAATAACTTTAGTCACTACAAATTGCACTATAATATTGCTGTCTAAGTTATCAATAGTTATAGTAGTAGTAGCAGATTGAAGAACTATGGCTATGGCTATTGGCAACCGACACTTTCTTTAGTAATACAAAACTACAATTACATGGTTCCCAATATGATAGGGCCAATGAAACCTTAAAAAAATAAAGCAATTGTAATATTTAAATATAAATGTTTTTTCTTTATGGGTAGTAGGGCCAAATAATGTGAGTTGATTGCTCATTTCCTTCTTTTTCTTATAATCAATAATTTAAGTCAATGAAGTCATCAAAAATAATAATTTAAGTTTGTATGAAAGGGCCCAAGAGAGTAAACATACAAAGAATACATACTGAAGAGGTGGTAGTTGGTTGCTTGATCATTGAAGTGGAAAATGATTGAGTGCCAGTAGTATGGTTTAGATTTTCTCTATAATTGATTTTAAAACACGAAGTTGCATGAATTGATTTTTAGAAACATTGATTTGTATTTGAGAATGATATCCCATGGTTAATTTTTTTTAGGAAATATACACTCTTAAATATAAAGAAATACAAATATATATTGTATTGTGTATTCACTAATTATATATAAATGTTTACTCATATATAAATATTATTAGAATAGTGAGAGACTTAACTTCTATATTATATGATATTTAGAATATAGAATACTAACCTAGTGGGAAAGCATAACAATTATGGGAAAAAGATATATATACTAATAATGTAAAGGTTTTTACATTGTCACTCCATTATTTATTATTGATTTTTGGTTATCATTGACTTTTAAATGAAGATATTACAAATGAATGATAGATAATATACTGACTAATGTATAAATCTTTATACGCGGTACACACATTTTAAACTCAACAATTATGTCAAATGAGATCAGCATCCTCTCAATTTCCACATATGAATAGCACAACTGATTATTCATGTCATAGATCCAATGTATAATATGCATTAATTGGTCACATGTGCTATAATTAAATAATATTATAATTTATCATATTCATATTATTAATTATTATAACTAGTTGATTAAAATAAAATATGAGTAATCCAACAGATAAAATACTTAAACTAACCTTGGGGGTAATAAATGAAAAAAAACGAGTAACACGTACGGTGAATGACTAATGCACGTTTTAGCAGTGCTACAAATGATGTAAAGTTGTAAACTACCGTAAAACCATGTTTGACAAAAAATCAAACATGATATAGAATTTATGAAGTTTTATGCTAATAACCAGACTGGACTTAGACAGTACAACCAATTTGACCCTGACCAGATTTGAAATGGTAATAGTTTATAATTTTAACTAAATGATGGTTAAACCGCTTTGAATCGGAGAAATTTTAGTTTGACTGTTTTAAACTCGGTTGAATCAGAATAACTCGGGAAGTAAACCAGACGGTTTACTTAAAATTTTAAAAAAATAAAACATTACTCTAATATTTTGTTTACTCCGATTCAGAAAAGGGTGGAAATATATTATTTCAATATAATTATTACACATAATATTAATTATAAAATTTTATATTTATAATAAAAATGATAAATTATATATAAAATCATTCAATCCAACCTAACAGTTTAACTGTTTAAATCAGTTAAACCTAATATGAAACATTTTCCGATTTGATATCCGACTCAGATTACACATCAGTGCTATGAACTACTAAAAATAAAACAAAGCACAGAGTGGTGAATTTATATTAGCATATCAGGAATGGGTCCAAAGGATATTCTTTCAATGCATATTGATTATTTATTTGTGTGGTTGGTAAGTCCACATAGTTATTTCAGCTTCACCAATTTTAGAGATTTTATATAAAAAAGGGATTTTGTGAAAGTGGCAGAGTGTGCAGTAGCCAAAATTAATAATTCCTCAATTTTTTTTGATAGGCAATTGTTAGTATGTTAGTATTTTGTTGTGGTGAGATTTTACCCTCAATCTTCTACACTCCATTCCTTACGACCGCTCTCTTCACCATCAAACCACCTTATGACTCTCTCATCAGACCACCTTATGACTCCCAATAAGTAGTAAACTTAATACTGATTAAGTGATTTGGGTGAACGATCCAAATCAAAACAGTTGAAGGCAATGCATAAGATAAAATGGAAGAGAAGATGGTAAAAGTTTTATATATTATTAATCTATTATTTATTGTACATTTTTAATTATTATTAACTTTTCAAAAAAATATTACAAATGAATAATAAATAATTTATTAATTGTATATAAATCTTTATACTGATAATATGAATATCACACTCAAACCACATTAAAGCATAGAGCAAAATTATGAGCATGTCACCCGGGAAATGACATATTAATAACCAATAACCTGAAGACTTGACAAAGTTGTTTTTGAAAGAAATGGATTTGTATGTATCTAATTGCAGTAATAATGTTTCATCTAATTTGGGAATAATAAAAATCTTTATTTTCGAGATAAGCCATCACCTCATTAAAAATATTCTTATACTTGTTTTTTGATTTTTTTTAACGAGTTTATTGTTTTTATTGATAATAAAGATAATAACATAGAATAAGTATGGAATATATATTTATGTTATAGAATAGGATATATATGTAGTTGGCCTTTTTAATAGTATATTGATATATTGGTAGATATAGATAAATACATATAATGTGGGATATAATGTTAAAAAATGATGTATAAATAATAGAACTTTTTTCATGCATCTCCTAGAAACTAAAGCTGTGAAGTCAGAACTTCTGTTTGACAAAAGAAAAAAAGAAGAATTGGCTTGTCCAATTTGAATGCAAAATATATTCCTCGTTTTTAATCTTCTTGGTAATATCAAACATTAGAGATTTATAATTGTAGTTAAGGGTCATAAATCTGAGAGATCAATGATTCAAAAGTTAAAGTTGGTGTCTAATAAAGGTTAGAGAACAAAGTGTCATGTTTTATCTAGTTCAAGAAACAACAACTCATGGATTGTAGGTTTAATTCCTTTCATCTTGTTCATTGAGGGTTATGGGAATGTCTTAAAAGAAACCCATGATATGTATGATTCTCTACATATATCCATGACTAACATTTTCACTTTTCTCTCTCCATGTTTTCCCCTTTTATTCTAGAAAGATATATAGTGTGTTATATCCATCCTTTTTCTTATATTCTGCCAGAAAAGAAAGAAAAAATGATAACTTTAATTAAAGCGAAAATAAAGATATGAACAAAGGTAGGGTAGGTGTTCACAGTAGCACACTCTAAATGTGGTAGGTCATATTGTCTAACCCCTTTTATCACATGATAGCTATGATCATCTCCTTAGAACATAAACAAAACTCCAAATCAAATGCCATATGGTTGAGAATCTACCTAGAAATTAAATATTTTACTTTCTAGCTAGGCATAATGGAATCTGCAAACTCAATTTTTTTCCACTCTTATGAAAGGTAAACTCAAATGACCATTCAAAATCCACCAAACGTTAGTCTAGTGGTATAAGGTTCCATTGATTTCTGAAAACAAAAAATTTGAAATAAAAGCTACTTGGTTGATACCTAGATTGGCCTTTCTGAAATTACAATTTAGGCTTTTTTCCAGAACCATTGATATCCTCTAAGTTGACAAAACACTATAACTTGATCTAGGTGTTTAGTGGTATTTTCTTAGTTTAATTGAGAGTGTATGAAGTGAAAGATTTTTATCTTAATCTGGTTTCTGAAGTGGAATAAGTGTTAGTTATTATATAACTTCAAATAACCCTCAGTTTATAACTCTGGTGTTTGTATTACATATTACTTTGCTATTGCTATTCTGCAACTCTAGTTTTGATGCACATGATACTCTTCCTAGAATGCTGAAGAATATAGTAGTTTGATACTGAAGCTAGCTTGAGTAGCTTCTTTTAATAAAAGTAACTTTGTCTAAAAAAATCAAATATGGCTCACTCAATTAAGCAAATTGTGCATATATCAGTGTGCTATCTGGATTAAGTATTAACTATTTATGGACTATGATAGAAGAGCCTTGTAGTTATTGAGCAATGAAATTCCCAACCAAGAGGGTAAAACTCAAATATTACTCGGTTCAATTTGACAAAGACAACCACAGTTCAATTTTTGGCATGGGAAAAGAGTGAATCTTTCTGCAAAGAAAGTGAAAAGGGATCTTTGGTCTTTCTAATTATAGATAATAGATTGGTGTCAGGGGCTCTAGGCATTCTGTTTCCTAAGCCTATATATTACTGGCATATATAAGAAGAACAATAATGATAGAAGATGCCCAAAACTTTGACAGCTCTAAGGGTTTGTAAGAGTACATTTGTTTTCTCCAAAATTATGTCATTTGTTACTTGCCATTGGTTAAGAAAATATATTTAAATTAAATGTTTATTTACTACATATTATTTTGAGGTAATTAAAAGTACATACAATGACATACTTTTTGATATAACATGTGTGGTAGCTAGAATTGGAGTAATTAACAACATACAGGTCCCATTGAAAATCAATATAAGAATTACTCTAAATCGCTATACATCATGTCCCTCATTAATAGCTCACATGATTAGTTGTTACAGATTGCGATGATTAATATTATTGTCTATATTAAAACGACTTAAGTTCTGCAAATTAATAATTAACTTAAACTGTGTATACTTTATATTATTACCCTGTTAAAATGATCTACATGTTAGTTGTCTTAGTCAGTGTCACTTTCTCGTTAATGACACTTTTAATAAATTAAGATCACAAGATTTTGCTGTTTATTGCCATTAACCTCATGTCTATGACTTAGCCTTCCAATTGCTTTTGGACTTTTCTTTGAGAAGAAAGAAGAGATTAAAATATGTACAGTGACATAATAATAGATAAACTTATGTATAGGTGAGTACTTTGATATTAAATCAAGGAAGTTGAAGAAAGTTTATAAGGAAGAACAATTTTCTTATTAACTATCATCCTTGAAAAGCATTTACATTCAGAAAAGTGGATCAATGATCTTGTCTGAGTGTGTTTCTGGTCTATTAATTGAATATGTTTTTCATATATTCCTTTGCTGCACAATTAAGAAAACAACAACTTTGCCTTGTGGTTGTGGATATTATGAACAACAAATTAATGTCTCTTTTAACAGTTGCACTTACTATCGAATTTAACTAATGCATTCATCATCTTGTATTGGTACTTAATTTGGCTTATTCATAATGCATTATTCTTGCTTGTATTGTATGATATCTTATTACAAGTTGGATTATATGAAATGCATGGAAGCCAAGAAAATGAAAGAAAATCCAAGAAAACTCATAGAGGATTGAATTAATGCAGAAACCAAAGCAACCACACCTTGCACTGAAAACTCGAAAAAATATATGCATCAATCTGAACAGGTTATGTTGTAAAGATATGCTCACAATAAAGCTTTTTCCAAGATGTTGACCATCCTGGGCCTTCATCTCTTCTTTTTAATGTCATTGTAGTTAATGCAGATTGCAACATCTCCTTTCTTTCTTCCAATTATACCTCCATAGCCCCCAACAGGTTCTTTGTCCACCTTCATTTCTTTAATGAATGTTCCTGCATGCTTTGGCCCAAATAGGTACAATTGTAGAGATTTTATCTTAGCTTTACTTATCAAAGTGTGAAACTCCAGCACAACATTATTGTATACTTTGTCAAATTGAGAACACTTATCAAAGAATCCACACAAGGTGTTAAACAAGAAAGAACAACTCATGCAACAAATAAGCATGACTTGATAAGAAAGATATCACCCTTGAAAATTACATGCCAAACCATATAGATTCATATTTGGTTGAATAGAAGGTTCAATATGAGTCAGAACAAAATGTCCATCAACAATCCCAAGAGAGAAGTAAGCAACCATGAACCTAAGTAACCATGAATGAGAATGATGATATAGTTATAAGCGAAAGCTATCGAATGAATAATTATGCTTTAATATTATGTTAAAATGATAGGAGCCATAGACAAAAGAAATCTTATTGATGAATAAGAAGGAATGAGAAATGTTATTAAAATAAATTTTTATAAAATTACATTGAATCATCTATTTTAAATACTAATTAACTATATCATTCCAAACCAAATTACCCTAACCAACTAACAAAAAGGCTCTAACTATTTTAAATATATTTGTCATATATTTGACTTACTCAAGTATAGAGACTAAAATATAAAATTTACTATGCTAATTATATTAAAGAAACAAACTAATAAAAATATTAGTCATCTTGTTAAACTAATAAATAACGAACCCCATAGTTTTTTTTAAATAGAAAAACAATAACTCAGAGAACTGTATTATAAGCTTTCTATGTATATTCAATAAAAAAATCCATATAATTTATTTTTTGATTTGTATACGATTGCTGGTGTGTTTTTATTCTTTACCCCATATGCTCCAATAATGCATGTATAGAACGGTGGAAATGAATGAGCATATAGAAAGGGAGGGAGCAAA
This sequence comes from Lupinus angustifolius, assembly GCF_001865875.1. Lineage (NCBI taxonomy): Eukaryota > Viridiplantae > Streptophyta > Magnoliopsida > Fabales > Fabaceae > Lupinus > Lupinus angustifolius. The sequence continues at coordinate 23,220,611 of NC_032016.1, read as the reverse complement.
AGGGATAACCATGCACGTTATGAACAGGTATATGGTATTTGTACACCACCTATAATGTTGGTTCCAGCCTTACCCTATTTATGTTAATTGGCCTTTCTCTTCACTATTGAGAACATGCATTTATCATAGACCCAAGATTTTTCTGATTTCCCAACATGGGTTTCATCACATTATTAGAAGACAATGTTGTCCCTACTTCACCTTTGTAAACCCCAGATCCCCATACCAACTTGTCTCCTTTTCTTTTATTTATGAACTAAAAAACATGTCTCTTTCACGAGTCATCACCAAAAATACCCCAATGCATTGCCAACTGATATGATGATTTGATTTATCTATATATAGTGTTTCTATGTTTTAGATTTTTTACAAAGGTGTTTTTACCATGTATAGCTCGGGTTGCACCCCAGCTTAAGGATATTTAGCTTAAAGTGTGAAAAGTACACATATTCAATTTTTATTTTAAATTTAGCTCTTATTTATAAGAATGAAGGCCAGCTAAGGAACTGATTGAGCATTGGTAAAAAAAATTCTTTCAGGCAGGTTTATCTTATTATTTTATATTTATGAGTTATTTTTATTTTGTTGTTTTGCCTATATAATATAAAATTTGTAGTTACCAACAAGATATTGATCTAGTAGTACAAGACTTCATTAGATTCTCAAAATCGAATGTTGATACTTGTTAAGAGGGCAACCACAAATCCGAAATGATTAGTTCCTTAACAACAAAAAATGAAAAAAAAATTTTGATAGTACCCAAAAAAAAATATATAATTTATAGTTTAATTTACACTTTTTATAGAACATTCAATTTTTGGATTGAAAATCAAGAACTGATTTATAGGAAATCTGAAGTCCATAATGGTAAAAACAGCAAGGGCAATGTATCTATTGTTCAATTTGATAGCTTAGCAAACATAAAGTGAAGCTGTAGTTGCAATCATACGGATAACCAAAAATATGGGTAACGAACGGAAATTTAATTATGTTGAGGAAAATAATTATTGAAAGTTTAATTAAATGACGAGAATGATTTGGTTACATCAAAATTAAGTTACATTATTTACACTCAATCTCAGTCATTTATTTTCTTAAATTAAACGAATCAAACCTTATTGCATTCACTCATTTGGTTTGTCAGATTTAGGAAAATGAATGGCTAAAATTGAATAGACAATAAAATGATACACTTTTAGCCATTATGAAATTTAAAAGGATAGAGAAATCTATCTTAATAAGTATGTAACCTTAAATACAAGAGAAGTGATATAAGAATTTAAAACAGGAAACAAATATATGAATAATATTAAATATTGGCCAAATGAAGAGAACGATGTGAGTGATTAAATATTGACTTAAAAAAGATAGAATGATGTAGCCTTCTTATAGCCAAACAAAAGAAGTAATTTTGGTGAAGATAATATACATGAATTTTCTTTTGGCTATATAATTTTTAAGAATTTTGACTAGAAATGTTTCAAATCATTGTAATAGACTAAGAGATATTAATACTTTAAAGTTAGTGCACCCTCTCTTTTTCTATTCTATGTTATCATAGTGAAATTATTTTAGCTGTTCTTTATCCATAGAGATATACAAATTGTCAAACCATATTAATTTTTTGATGTCATTTTTTATGTTATATTTTGTGAATGGGTCTTCCATTGCAACAAATAAATCACTTGTTTTTACATAACTTGGCTGTCACAGTCCAGAATGAGCAAATATACAATTTCCAAAGGATTTATCACTCTAATCTAAGAATAGAGCACCGATCTGTTTTGTTTTGAGGTGATGGAGAAACTATTTGTCTTGCGAAGATCAATTTGTTAGTTTTCATCAAATTGGCACCACATTCCATGTACTATATAGCAGCTCTTTAAAAATAAGGAAAAGGTTGGTCCATTCACGTTTCTTTAAATTCAACATACATTCTACAAATATCGCCTGTACTTCACATATTTCACCATTCAAAATGAAAAACTTAATTTGGTCAACAAATTTTTTTAATCTAGGTTGAAATATTCTCTTTTGGGTATTTTTAGAACTTAAGAGGAAATATTTTTACTCACATTTAATAAAAAAATATAATCAATTTGAGATCTTTTATTTTTCAGGAAAAAAATTGGTACACAAAATCAAAGTTGGTCTTAATTTTTATTGAATATGATTTAAATAAAAATGTCATATATAATATATTTAGGTAGAGATATTTTATTTAAACGACAAATAAGAAAACTATAATTTCATTTAGAAAAATCTAATTAAATAAGGAAACAATTTAAAAATAAAATACGTTGGGATTCCTTAAATGATTCTAAAATATAATAAAAGTATTTGAAGAAAATTTTCAAATATTCAAACACCAATTTTATGCTCTCTCAATTATGGAGTGAATTGCGGTAATACCTCTCATACATTACATCATACAATCACACTAAGTTTATGACCAAGATCTTATAGACAGGTACAATGTAAACATTGGATTAGACTATTAATTTTTGAAAATGATAATGCTACACAATAATACAAATCGAAATCAAGTATATTTCCTAATACCTATAATAAGACAAGCTTTACTTTTGACTAACATAGCACACATAACATGGGAAATGCCTCATAGATTGGCATTACAATCGGAGTGATTGCATATTAATGAAATTTGGAAGCAAATCTTTTTTCCTTTTTCTCTTTTCATAATCACCTTTACTCCTTCATTGACACTGATATTCATATATCACGCATTAGAAGCAGAAAATTAATTAAACTCGTTTTTGGTAAAGGAAAGTTTTCCTTTTTTTTAAGAAGGAATAGACGACATTTTCTTCCACTGCGAATCCCCTAATTAAAATATGATTGATTCTATAATATATGTCGAATGGAGAACAATATTTTTATTCTTATTTAGGTTTCATATATTATTTTATAATTTATTATAAAACAACATTTATTTTTTTCCCACAATGACAAACATTATTCTTATTTGGGTCTTACAACTTACCTAAGCTTCTATATTTTATAATAAATATAGCAAAATATTAAGAATAATTACTTATTTATTAATAAATTAAAAATTGTTATAAATATTAGAAATCAATTATAAATAAAAAAATATAATTTTGTTGTTGATATATATGCAATTAGTGAAATTTTCGTTTAAGAAAGACAAATTGGGGTTCTTCGATTTTTTTTTTAATTTTCGTTTCTGCAAAATTTATTTTTTTGTAATGATTCTAGATATTTTGATGTTTTTGTATATGTTTGTGCTTGTATTCATAGATTATGTATTTTCATTTCATTGTCTTTCTCTTCTAACAATGAGTGTTCTCATTTAAGAACAAAATGCAAAGAATAACAACAACATAGTGAACAGAGTAAGAATGTTCTTATTTTGTTAACAACAGCCTTAAGAACAACCGTGCTCTAACTATATACATTATTCTTGCATTTCTTTTTCTTTTTTTAATAATGTGAATAAGTTAAAAAAATAACTTCAATTCAGAATGAAAAGTGGTGTATACAGCCAACTTAATTTCCAAAATTAACTAACTAAATTTATATTTCTTACATAATATTCTTACAAGATTACTTGTACAATCTTAAAAATCTTTTCCTTATAAACTATATTCTTTACCGTCGCAATTATAGTAAAAACATCAAATACTTTTGGTCTAAAATAACACTTTTAATTGGAACAATAACACTTTTTTTATTAAATCTATTAACTAATTTGGTTAAAAAATAAAGTCGTATTTTCTATGAGACACAATCAACGTAACTGTATCTGACTGAAAATAAAGAAAGTTACTCGTCGGGTGAAAGAGAAAGGAAGATCCTAATTGAAATCATAATTGCTTCTGAATCATCCAAGTATTTTAAACAATAATATCACAGGGTTTCAGATAGCACCAAAACTCCAAAAGTAATAAAAACAGAAATAAGTTTCTATCTCAAACAACCCACCAATGGAAATAAAATACATAAATATCAATAATCAATGGTAATTGAGTCAAGACTAAAAAAGACAACGGTAAAGACCGAAGACATTTTTTTATTCGTCATTAATTCTTTTGGACATATAGAAAGTTTAAGTAAAAAAAACATTTTCTCCTAATGATTAAATAGTATCAATTTTTAGATGAGTTTTAGTCAATATTTTAAGGGCATTGGTTAAGATAGTAAAAAAATTATGTTTGAAAAAAAAACAGTCAATTTAAAACTTTGACAATTACTGGACTCAATAAATATTCAAAATTTTCTTTTATTGTTAACAATTTTTTTAAAATTGCGTATTGTAATAAGATAATTTTTCACCCAAAAGACGCAAGTAATGATATGTTTAGGTTTTGGGTTTTCAGATGTGTTATTTTTCTTAATGCTGTTTTAATCTTATACCAATGAGAGTATCACTTTTCATATTGAAATTCCCGAAATATAAAAAAAAAACATTTCATCTTCTGCATATGCCACCTAACAATGAAGTGGGCTAATTTTATTCAAAATGATACATTAGGAAAGGTAGATATAACTTACAAAATAGAAGTTGCACGTTTTTTTACTTATCTCTTTATCGCCCTTAGTTTTTTTAGAAAAAAAAAATATATGCTCAAAGTATAAGAGTATTTTATATTATTATTATATCATTTATCATTCTCTTTTATTTATTTTTAACTTTTAAATAAAATTAATGCAAAAAAATGGTGAATAATATGCTGATTGTATACACCATTTAAAACTTCAATTAACCTTTATGGTAATGCATAAACAAGTGTAGTCATATTTTAGACATCAATTTTAGGAAAATTGAGTGATTTTAATGAATTTATTAATTTAAATCATTAGATTTCCTTAAAATAATAGGGAATGAAATATCTTCTGGTATAAGGAGATAAATTATCTCATTCTGTTAGTGAAATTATGACATGTTTTATCATTTTCTATAAAAATATTTAAAAAAAAAACAAAAAAAAGCACACATGTCATATTTTTACTGGTTAGAGGAGATAAGTTATCTTCTGATATGAGGAGAGACATTATTCTCAAAATAATAACTAACATATGAAATAAAATTTTAAAACTCATTAAATGGATCTCCTTCCAATAAAATAATATATTTTGACATAAGTATCTATAATAACTTATACTCTCAATCATCACATTCCATTTACTTTGGATTAGTAATATAAGAAAAAGAGATAGAGGTAAAAGGGTAATTATTATTTTATTAAAGCAACAAATGTTATAAAAAAACACAAAATTTATTGGGGGTGATATATTTAACAAGTAATATATGCGACTTTATTTCCTAGTACAAAACTTTATTTTCTGGATTCATTAATATGTTTAATTTATCAAGTAATTGATCTTGTTATTAATTAGTTTTATTAAAATTCAGTCAATTTCTCAATTAAGTGTTAGCTTTCAAATTATATCTTGTAATCTTTCAGTTATTGTATCAACAATTTTACATCCAGCAAAAAGAGATTGTAATACTCTATACATGAGAATTGTGAAAATGGAAAATAATAATAATAATAGAAATAAAGATACGGTTGGAAGAAAATCTAACTATAAAGCAACCCCGCTATCTCTGCATCTATTGCAATTTTCACAGTCTCTCACTCACAACACTCTTGAATGCTTCACTTCTTCTCTGTCTCTCTGCGATAGAAAGAAAGAGAAGAAAAACGAAGCATTCTTTGGCTATTGTTGGTATTAGCAGTGTAGAAAGTAGTGTGCTTTTCTACATTCTATATCTGGGAAGAGAGAGATCTGAAATATTGAGTACCTTTCCATCTTAGTTTCCAAACAAATAAAAGTTTCAATCTTTGTGTCCAAATCAACAACCCCATTTGTTCCAAATCATATATAAAAAGGGTTGTCTCTCTATATCTCATTACTCTTTGTGTGCTAGTTTTTACTTTTGTGAGAGAAGTGAGTTTCAAATTTGACCAATTACCAAAAATGGGTGAATCAGAACCCAAGTTTTTCATACCAGAAGCAATTCATGGTGTGAGTACTGATCTATTTGCACAGGTTCAGATGATTTGGGATTTGATAAAAGCACCATTGATAGTGCCTATGCTGAATGCTGGAGTGGTTATATGCTTAGTCATGGCCCTTATGCTTTTCTTTGAGAGGCTCTATATGGGTATTGTCATTGTCCTTGTTAAGCTCTTTTGGAAGAAACCAGAACAAAGATATAGGTATGAGCCAATCCAAGATGATGTTGAAGTAGGAAGCTCCAATTTCCCTGTGGTTCTGATTCAAATTCCAATGTTTAATGAAAAAGAGGTACTAATAGTAGTAGAATAGATTCTATTGGTTTTTTGTATGGTTGTGTTATTGGATTATACTATTTGCCTAGTGATTATTTCTTCATGGATTTATACAAAAAGAGTGAACTTTGAAATTTGTGCTTATTATTTCAGGTGTACAAGGTGTCCATTGGTGCAGCTTGTGGGCTTTCATGGCCTTCAGACCGTCTCGTAATCCAAGTCCTAGATGATTCTACTGACCTTGCCATTAAGGTAGTGTATATTTTTCATTATCAAATCTTGATATTTTTCAATTTTAAACTAAGGTTTGCATTTTTGCATAACACTTTGATATGAGGCTTAACTTTGAGATTCACTGCTATACCATGTATACATTCCTTTTCTTATTCAATATATGATTTCAAGTCCCAATAGAAGAAATTCTTTCCAAGTGCCACTTTTCATTATTTCAATTTCCAAAGCATACAGTATCATGTGTCAACACATGTACTCATTAAAATTTCTTCTACTTTATATTAAATTTTAATTTGAATCCTACCAAGTAATTTATTACTAGCATTAAAATGTTATCACAAATTAAAACCTGGTTTGGTTTTTGCAGCAATTGGTGGAGATGGAATGTCAAAGATGGGCAAGTAAAGGACTAAACATAACATACCAAATAAGAGAGAATAGAACAGGTTACAAAGCAGGTGCCTTAAAAGAAGGACTAAAACGTAGCTATGTGAAACACTGTGAGTACGTGGCTATCTTTGATGCAGATTTCAGGCCAGAGCCAGATTTTCTGAGGCGTGCAATTCCCTTCTTAGTTGGAAATCCTGACATTGCTCTTGTTCAAGCTCGATGGAGATTTGGTAACCCAACTACCATTTTTTTAATGCTATGCTTTACTCTACTATTACTTATGCTACTAATTTATTTTACATCACTCATTACTACACCTTGGTTTTATTTTAACACTCATTTTGACTCCACCAAACTTTTTAGTTTTTTACTTGCTCAATTTCTCTACTTTCATAGTGTCGGTGGCATCTCATTTTCCAATTTTTTTAGTTAAAATCTTTTGTAGATTTTTTCTTTCTTTTATTTTATATAAATTGATGTAGATTGGACTTTTGCTTTCCCATTTTGTCCTTGTTTGACCTGTGCTACCCCACGAAAAAATGCCCTACAATCACGGGTGGGGACCACTAACGACCTCCTTGTGAAACTTGTTGAGCCCACCCAAAAGGAGTGTTATAATAAATTAAAGTGTAAACTATACTCAGCACCCTAAATATTTAGCTTAATAAATAATTATATTCATTACAAATATCTCTTACCGTAATGCCATATATGTATTAATATAAATTAGTGGGAAGTTGTTTTGCTTTGAAGGAGAAATAATACCATATATACATTCACTAAACATCAGGTATTAGTCTATTACATCCTAATTTACTCTTAATAAAATAAAAAGTGAAAGATTGTAGATAGCAAGAAACAAATAAAACCACCTAACTCCAACTAGTGTCTGTAGCTATAATTTTATTTATATTTTGTAATACAATTCATACAAAAAAATATAATGTGCTTAGCTCAATGCAATTGTTAAGTTAGGTGATACCAAAAGGATTGAAATGAAGATGAAAAGAGTGGGAATTGTTTGGCAAAGAAAATGGTGTGTGGGTGTAAAATTTGTCATTTAAGGACTCCAACCAAAGTTCTCTAAATCAAGCAAACCCACTTCCCACGTGCCTTTGCAGTATTATTTTGGGTTTTAGATAAAATATAATAACTTTCTCACTTGTCTTAGTACCATGTGCTGTGATGGTGCATCTTACCACTTACTTGCCGACACTACCATTTCTCTTCCCCTCTATTTCGTCACTTCATCACATAAAAAAAACTTACCTAGGAATTTTATTTCAGTAAATTAAATCCGTATCCGTACGATTTAGCTTAATTATTTTATTTAAAATATTATAATAACCTTCTATTAGCTGAGTGTACCCCGAGGTCAGAGTTAAATAAATGTATATAATTATATTACCATTACCATAATTTTTATATTAGAATTCTTCTTATTTCCAATTCCATGTGAATATTGTCACGTGCGTGTGTGAGGGCCACATGTGACCTTTGCTTATATTGTACCCTTCACCGTAGCGGTATTGGGTCATTTTTAGTGCAATTGTGTACTTTCTGACAAAAGTTAAAAACTTATGTCATTTTAATTTTATTTTAACTTTCTGCTATTGTACTTTTTTTCATGATCTATTGATAAAACTGAACATGAAGAAGTAGACATAAATTATTGAGAGTTAGTTAATTTTGTTACAGTGAATTCGGATGAGTGTTTGTTGACCAGAATGCAAGAGATGTCATTGGATTACCATTTCACAGTAGAACAAGAAGTTGGGTCAGCCACTCATGCTTTCTTTGGTTTCAACGGTATTTCATTTACTTTATACTATTATTCTAACATGTCCGACTATCTATTTATATGTTCTTTAACTCATCCACTTTTATATCGGATGCTAATAATTCAGGGACAGCGGGTGTTTGGAGACTAGCTGCAATCAGTGAAGCAGGAGGGTGGAAAGACAGAACAACAGTGGAAGATATGGACCTTGCTGTTCGTGCCAGTCTTAGGGGATGGAAATTTGTATACCTTGGAGACCTCCAGGTTAATATTCTTTCTACCTACAAACTTAATTAGTTTTATAATAAATGCATCAAAATGGTCTTTTTTAATGTCAAATTTTGTCATCAAATTCACCCAATTTAATGCTTATAATTAACATGATAGTGTAGGAAAATTTTGCTGGTTTTTTGTAGAAGGACCAACTTATGTATGACATTTCTGTTTCCAGGTGTTAACTGTTATGTTTTTGGCAAATCTTTCTTGAACATTGAATTAGGACACAATCATATGATGTCTCTTTGCCTTTTCGATATAACTTTGAATAATTAGACTCTGTATTGCGCATTACAGTAAAAGGGGATAAGATGGTTTTGCTTATTCTAAGTATGATTTGTATGACATTTATTAGAGAATAAAATATCTCCTCCAACTACAAAATTCATGACATGTGTCCTATTTTTACGTCTGTTAGTAAGATTGGTTGTTTTTAATCGGAAACATAAACTTTATAGGCTAAAAGTGAGCTTCCAAGTACTTTGAGAGCCTTCAGATTCCAGCAGCACAGATGGTCTTGTGGACCGGCTAATCTGTTCCGCAAAATGGTGATGGAGATAATAAGGAACAAGGTTAGTCTTTTCAATCATATAACTCAGATACTGAGGAAGAAAAAGGAACTTGCTCACATTTTCATATATTTTGATGCTCTCTTTTTATGTACACAAATCTGCAGAGAGTGAGGTTCTGGAAGAAAGTATATGTTATATACAGCTTCTTCTTTGTTCGTAAGATCATAGCCCATATGGTCACCTTCTTCTTCTATTGTGTGGTGCTTCCCCTTACAATTTTGGTCCCTGAAGTTCATGTTCCAATATGGGGAGCTGTTTATATTCCTTCCATCATCACCATTCTCAATTCAGTTGGAACACCAAGGTCTGATTATTTGTTCTTCTCTCTACTTGCCATATGATGTTCTTACACAATTCATTAATTTGTTCTAAAAGCTATGTGGAACTTTGACAGGTCAATACATCTCTTGTTCTATTGGATCCTTTTTGAGAATGTGATGTCTTTGCACAGAACCAAAGCTACCTTAATAGGTCTTTTTGAAGCTGGGAGAGTCAATGAATGGGTTGTTACTGAAAAACTTGGGGACTCTGTCAATAATAATAAAAAAGATGCTGCCAAGAAGACTAATGTCAAAGCCCCTAAGAAAAGATCCAAGTTTTTTGAAAGGTTAGTTTTATATATATTTTGCTTCAGAACAAATCATTGTAGCTGTATTTACTATGTAGTATTATATTTTTAAGATCTGCATCTCTATTGTCACATACACACTGGCATCATGAAGGACACAGGTTCTAGATTGTGTGGATAATAGTTTAATGATTTCAAGGAAATGATACATGGCACTCTGAATTATTGGTGGCTTCAAGTTATTAATTTGTTTTGTTTTTTCATCTTTTTACTAGTTAAGATTCTTTGAGTGGTAAACAATTATAATGACAGCAAAGGACTTGGAAATCTATATTCTTCCAAGTTCTTTTTAATTCCCTTTCCAAGTATGCAGCATGCTACTTAATCAAAACGTTTCTGCCACATGCACATGAGAGAATATTTTAGAAAGCCACATGCACATGAGAGAATATTTTAGAAAGCCACATGCACATGAGAGAATATTTTAGAAAGCCACATGCACATGAGAGAATATTTTAGAAAGCCATCATGACATGTGTCCTATTTTTACGTCTGTTAGTAAGATTGGTTGTTTTTAATCGGAAACATAAACTTTATAGGCTAAAAGTGAGCTTCCAAGTACTTTGAGAGCCTTCAGATTCCAGCAGCACAGATGGTCTTGTGGACCGGCTAATCTGTTCCGCAAAATGGTGATGGAGATAATAAGGAACAAGGTTAGTCTTTTCAATCATATAACTCAGATACTGAGGAAGAAAAAGGAACTTGCTCACATTTTCATATATTTTGATGCTCTCTTTTTATGTACACAAATCTGCAGAGAGTGAGGTTCTGGAAGAAAGTATATGTTATATACAGCTTCTTCTTTGTTCGTAAGATCATAGCCCATATGGTCACCTTCTTCTTCTATTGTGTGGTGCTTCCCCTTACAATTTTGGTCCCTGAAGTTCATGTTCCAATATGGGGAGCTGTTTATATTCCTTCCATCATCACCATTCTCAATTCAGTTGGAACACCAAGGTCTGATTATTTGTTCTTCTCTCTACTTGCCATATGATGTTCTTACACAATTCATTAATTTGTTCTAAAAGCTATGTGGAACTTTGACAGGTCAATACATCTCTTGTTCTATTGGATCCTTTTTGAGAATGTGATGTCTTTGCACAGAACCAAAGCTACCTTAATAGGTCTTTTTGAAGCTGGGAGAGTCAATGAATGGGTTGTTACTGAAAAACTTGGGGACTCTGTCAATAATAATAAAAAAGATGCTGCCAAGAAGACTAATGTCAAAGCCCCTAAGAAAAGATCCAAGTTTTTTGAAAGGTTAGTTTTATATATATTTTGCTTCAGAACAAATCATTGTAGCTGTATTTACTATGTAGTATTATATTTTTAAGATCTGCATCTCTATTGTCACATACACACTGGCATCATGAAGGACACAGGTTCTAGATTGTGTGGATAATAGTTTAATGATTTCAAGGAAATGATACATGGCACTCTGAATTATTGGTGGCTTCAAGTTATTAATTTGTTTTGTTTTTTCATCTTTTTACTAGTTAAGATTCTTTGAGTGGTAAACAATTATAATGACAGCAAAGGACTTGGAAATCTATATTCTTCCAAGTTCTTTTTAATTCCCTTTCCAAGTATGCAGCATGCTACTTAATCAAAACGTTTCTGCCACATGCACATGAGAGAATATTTTAGAAAGCCACATGCACATGAGAGAATATTTTAGAAAGCCATGAATTGAAATTATGATAGAATGCACCAAAACTATATAATTCCAAGGTTAATCTAAAACAGAAATTGTAATATACTTTATGCCTTGAACCAAATAATAGTTAAGTGCTGACTTACATTATTTTGAAGTATTATCTATTACTTAGGATGTCTTAAATTTTCTCATGTTTTCTTTTCCTTCTTGTTTGAACATGACCAGGCTGAACTTATTGGAGCTGGGATTTGCAGCCTTCCTCTTCATCTGTGGTTGCTATGATTTTGTTCATGGGAAACACAACTACTTTATCTATCTCTTCCTTCAGACCATATCTTTCTTAATTGTAGGATTTGGCTATGTTGGCACCATAGTCTAAGGTTGCTTGAGCCAACATGAGTTACTTAAGTTTCATCGATGCTGTGTCCATATCTTTCTAGTTTCTCCTCTACAAAATAAATAAAGGGGGGTCGATTTCTTACGGCGACTATGAAGCATTATACCAAATCTGCAACAGCTAATTTAGACAGATCTTATTCATTTTGGAAAGAGGAGTTCTTTCTAAAATTTCATTATCATCATTCAAGAAGATCTAAACAAACCACAGGCAGAAGGATGTTATTATCAGAATGTCATTTCAAGTGTTTAAGTACAAGCAAGAAGATCTACCAAAAGAAAATATTTAAGTTAGAGTCTGAGGCAACAAGTAGATAGTGTGGTTTTGTTTTCATAGATTGCTTTGTGAGATTATATAGTTATATATTTCATGGGTCCTTTATTTGTTCTGGTAGATAAAAGCTGCAGTTCTAATTCATGTTATTTGACCTTTTCCCTAAGGAATGAATTTAATAATTGGTTTTAATCTGAAGTTCTAATAATATGCTCAACTTCTATTAGTGATTTTTCTCCCTGGCCTAGATTTTCTAAAATTGTTCATAAGTTTAACCCAGCAATTGTTTCAAGTTATTTGGTTACAAAGATTGCCAATTATGCAGCTCTCTCTAACAGACTCTGCCTCTGTTCTATGCCCAAGTTCCAGTGTATGGTTTTAAGTACACGTACCATGCTTGATTTATTTATAATTTTCGTTTTTTAAGTCACTATCTTATTGTTTCTGAACCTTCCGACAAGAAAACAACCAATTGCATAATTTCAGAAGTCACTTTCAATAGTTAAAGAAAAGCATGGGATTCCATATTTCAGTATTTGTTCACAGCTTCTTTGCCTTAAGAAAAAGAACACTAGGATAAGACATCACATGTAGTAGAGCATGTGCTGTTTGTTGTATTCTCTAAAACACACTATCAATCATAATTTCATCTAATCAGTAGACTTTTTGATGCAACCACACAATATTCTTAAGCCAAATGTCTTTTACTGCAAAAGGTTCAATTATAACCCTATCACAACCTTGCTTCACAATGTTTTTTTAAGGCATGGTGATCTTCTTGTGACAGCAGTAAAGTACACTAAAAGATTAAAAAAGATCAAAGTAACCTTTTTTGGGAACACTTTCATGTTTTCTCTCATGCCTTGTGCCCAATCATATGTGCTAATCTGTGATGACAACAATCATGAATTGTCATTTTCATTACTTAAAAGCAAAAGTGTCATGATCTGTGCAACATTTTTACTTATTTTAATATCAATTTAACTTCCTGTCTAATTTTATTAGCGCAGTAAAATTTGTAGGCACATGCAATCCTAGCACTAATATAATAAGGTGGGTGGCAACAAATTAATTTCTTCAGATCATTGGAATGGCCAATATACTTTTTACCCATCAGTTAAAAAGGTATAACACAATGATTGTTCTTTCTATGTGATGTTTTATATTAGCAGGACAAGTTTTTGGTTAAAACAACCACCAAAGTTTATATCTTTGTTCAATGTCATCAAATTCCCTCACTTCTATTGTATAGTTTTACTATTTGAATACAGCAACAGATCTTACAATCCTAGTACCCTTCTCCTACAATGAGATGCTCTATTGCTACCGTAGGACTTGTACACCTTCACCACATTTGATGACATAGCTCAATATGAACCATTCAAATTTTTTTTGTTAATAACAAGGGTACCCGTTTCCCTATGGGTAAGGAACTACTCTCATTCTGGGTGCGTGATTGTCATTGACAACAAGTATTATTATCAGGAATCGAACATTTGACATTTTGTTGAATTGACTAGCGGGACCTTACACCCCTAAATTAACACGTTAATATATAAACCCTTCAATTGAAAAAGTCATTTGAAATAAATTGTGAAGGATGTAATTGAAATAATTTGCCAATGATGTATTGAAATGGTGGACCTTACACACTAAATTAACACGTTTACAATATCATCTATATTCATATTTAATTATTATTGGCTGGTCAAAAAAGTAATTGAAATAAATTATGAATGATGCGCTGACTGTGTATAAATATTTATAATAATAATACATGTTTATTACACTCTAAAAATAAATTAAAAAATTTCAGTTGAATTCAATTATTTTGAAAACATAGGTTTCACACAAAATATCTTTTAATATTGCTTAAACCGATAACAGACTAAACTCATTTGATGTGATAGCTTTGCTTTTAGCATGAACACATCGGGGCATTAGATTGAAGAGTCCATCACATAATTGGGCTTACAATGAGCTTTATTAGGCCCAACAAAGCCTAGTAACGAAGCAAGTAGAAGGTCCTAGAACAAAAAACAAAACGTAATCATAACAGGTAGTAGTGTATTAGTGTATTATGTATTTCATCACCTCTTCCATTGAATCAGAATAAAAATCAAAACCCTAATCGGAATCCATTGAATCAATGGCGGAGCATTTAGCATCAATATTCGGAACAGAGAAGGACAGAGTAAACTGTCCATTCTACTTCAAAATCGGCGCGTGTAGACACGGCGATCGGTGTTCTCGTCTCCACACAAAACCTACCATAAGCCCAACCCTTCTTCTCTCAAACATGTACCAGCGCCCTGACATGATAACTCCCGGCGTTGACGTTAATGGAAAACCAATCGATCCTCGTAAAATTGAGGAACATTTTGAAGATTTCTATCAGGATCTGTTCGATGAACTCAACAAATACGGTAAACTTGAGAGTCTCAATGTTTGTGATAATCTCGCTGATCATATGGTTGGTAATGTTTATGTTCAGTTTCGAGAGGAAGAACATGCTGCTAATGCACTTAATAATCTTACTGGAAGATTTTATGCTGGGAGGCCTATTATTGTTGATTTCTCTCCTGTTACTGATTTTCGTGAAGCTACTTGTAGACAGTATGATGAGAATTGTTGCAACCGTGGCGGTTATTGTAATTTTATGCATTTGAAAAGGATTAGCAGGTATTGTAGATATAACGTATTCCATGGTTGATGTACTGTGTAAATGAAGTGTTAGAATGTGATGTGATATGAAGTGTGGCTTCAATTCTATAATAATACTGCCTTGAACTTTTCATTTGTGCATCCAATGAAAAAGTTTTGATTTATTTTATATATGGTTTTGCTCAGGGATTTGAGGCGACAATTGTTTGGGAGCCATCACCGCAGCAGGCATAGCCGAAGCAGGAGTAGGAGCAGGAGTCCTTACAGGCACCGGAGCTATGAGGACCGGTCTCATCGTAGTCATAGAAGGTATGATGATAGGGACTATGTTGAGAGTCGTAATAGGAAACAGAAGACCATGAGCCCTGAACATCAGAGAGCAAGAAGTCGAAGTCCTGGTGGAAAGAGGAATCGTAGCCCGGTCAGAGATGGCAGTGAAGAGAGACGTGCTCGAATTGAGCAATGGAACAGGGAGAGAGACGAGCGGGTGAATCCAACTGAGGTTGATACTGAGAGAAAGGAGCATGATAACAATAACTGCATGCACAATGGGAATGAACAACAACCTTAGAATGGAGGATATGGATACTGATCTTTTTATGTTATTCTGGTTTGTGTCCTCTTTCTTTTTCTCTGAATGTTGTTAGTCTTAGGAAAAAGATTTTATTCTAGAGTAAACCACCCACTAAATAAATATAGCTTACCACGCATTTTCCAATGTGCAGGGTGTACAGGTGCACTGTTCTGTCATATGGAATGTGTTTCCTTCTACTCCCCCTTTTATTTTCCACACATGATGCTTGATTGTTTGTAATTGCTTGTTCTGCTTCATATGATAGTTTCCCCTATAGGTTTCTTAACTGAATTTGACGACTTTTCATATTTTCCCAACATGGTCAAAATTGGTTTTGATTAACTGATAGGATGTGTGTTGCTAGGAGTGCTCTTGTTTGCATTTCATGTAGGAAGCTCCGCAGAAAAAGAAATCGGAAAACCCGTGATTCTACAAATTTCTATACTCTAAATAATAATATTTTTCCAATTTTGTCATTCCTGTATATTTCTCAATTCTGGTTAACATGCAAGGGCCCTTTCCTATAAATAATAACTATAGGCTTGTGAGCTACTATAATGTGTACCTGTTTTACCATTTTCTCTAAGACACTGTTTCCCTTTTTACAAGTGTGTTGATATTACCATTCAGTGGATTATGTATGCTTGTTACCATGGTTGAGTTGCACTTGTGCTTGCATTATTTTACAGTCAGGAAAACTGATCAGCACCATACATGAAGACTTGTGAACGACCAATTTCAATGGTTCTGTATGGCTTTCTGTTTTCAATGAGCTTTACTTTAACCTTCAAATTTGAAGACGTTGTGTTATGAGTTTTGCAGGTTCAGGTATCCTTCCTTCTAGGAATCGAGTTATTGATTTAATTGTAGTTTACTGTGGAATTTGTGTACAGGTTTTCTCGTGCGCTTTTGCAACAGACTGTTTTAGTGGGATCTTTCAGGTTACTTTTTGGTGCTCTTCAAAAGCATTTACAGATAGCAAGCAACCGTGTTTGGATGGATTAGTAGGTGAGATGTCGATTTTCTTGTCAGTGCAGGCAAATAGTGACAGTGGTATTTTATGTGTATCTGGTAAGCATATTAATTCGGATGCTTTCTTCTTATGTAAGCCTTAGATAACTACTGGAGACTTGCGTTCAAACCTAGTTAGTAGTATCTTTGGATTGTAATATTTATATTCTGAGGAGCCTTGAACATTTCAAACATTGTCTTTGCATTTAAACTAATTGTTGAGTTGGATTAGTACCGTACAAGAAGCAGTTGATATCAATAGAAGTTGTTTCATTTGTGATCTTTATCAAAGTTTGGGAAAGAATAAAAGGAAACTGAGCTTTAAGTAGGAAATTAGGGAGCTTTAACATGGTTTTTATTCTTTAGCCTAAGGATTTGAATTGCACCGGATCCAAACTCTGAAATAAATCTGGGACAAATATGATTTGGGGAATCAGTTTGACATTTAAAATAAGAGGTAAGACTCGGCGGAACAACTTTATGCCTGAATGTTATGAGTTTAATTCTAGAGAATAAGGTTGCATATATTTATCATCTTCAGAATTCCTCCAGCCTCCATTTTAATGATTTAACACACATTTTAGCTTCCCCAACCTTTTTTTTACCTAATAGTTGTACCTAAAGGTCAGGAAACAAATATATTTCTTCCCTACCTAAAAATGTGTGCCTAATTTTTTTATACCTAATAGATGTACTTTAAGGTCAGATTAAAGTGTGTATCTTGTCTTACTGGGGAGGCTCACGCTGTGAAGGGAGAAACTATTATCTACCGGGAATCGCCAAACCTGACAAAATTAAACCTATTCATCCTTTCCTTAGTTTCATGCATCGTTTCTGTTTGCAAAATCCTTGTTCCATTACTTTGGGAAGGTTTGGTCAAGGTTGCTGGCAATGTTATTATTAATAAGAAGGATAATTTTTATCTCTATTTTCTTATAATTCTTACCTCACCAAAAAGCTAAAAAATCACTAGATTTTCAATTGACAGTGGGCAGAGGGTATTCAGTAAAAATTTTAAACTTATTTCACATCATAATCATCAATTTTAAAGAAATCCAATAATTTGAATCAGTGAGTATATCTAAACTATTATATTTCCTTAAAATTGATAGCTACAATAAAAATTAAGTTTAAAAAACTTATTCTTGGAGTAAGTAGATACTCATTCCACCAAATAGGTTAAGCAGTCACATCAGATATGAGCGCATATTGTTTTGAAATTTTACATTTAGGTCCCCAAGGATTTTTTGGAAAACAGCAAATGTTATTAAAATAAAACAAAAATTAAAACCCATCGAATAGAACAACAGGCACTACATTCAACAAAGTGCATTGAAGTTGTAGAATTTCATGTGATTGTACATTTGTACTCCAAGAAGAGGCAGCAACTTTCACAGCGTTTTTAAGATGTAAAAATATAGGGACAACTTCAAACTTAATTTTTTTTAAAATCAAAATATCCTTCACGTGTTTCCCATAGCTCAAAATACCATATAAGAAGGTAAACACATTGAATGACTGAAAAACAAAATTAAAACGCTGCAATTTTAATATATAGGGACAAATTAAAACGCTGCCTATCAGTGTCTAACACTACTTCCAAACCAAGTCATGCGTTCAACTTCACTCTTTCACCCTAAACCGACTCTGACTATAACTACAGAGAAAGTGAATAAGGTAACTAATGCAATATCAGTGGCAGCCACATAGCTTTTTTATGTTGTTCCAAAACACTTTTGAAGGTGAAAGACCTGGCCAAGCCAAAAAAAATAAGCCAATACTCATAATCCATCTTATAATCATACCGTTTGCAACTTTTGCATGAAAATTGTACACAAATTTAGGAGCGTTGTCCTTTCTTGTTGGAATTCTTTCCACCCTTCTTCACAGGGTGAGGAGAAGCTGTATGCAAGCTTTTCTTACCACCTGTAAGACAAATTGAATCAAATTTTACCCGCGTCAATAAAAAAGAACGGCATGTCAAATGTATGATTTTCTATGACTAGGTATAACATAAGACCAACATGATTAGATCAATCAACAACGTAAAGTAAGAAAGCATTAGTATAGACTTAGCGGTAAGCACTAAACCAAGCATTCAAGAAGCATGAGCTTGTTCAATTTGTTATATATGGAAACAGAAGACCTGAGGAGGAAACTGATACGAATGCAATGCAACGTATAAATCATAGACTAACCGTTGTTCTCAGGAGTAGCATTTTTAGCTTTCTTGATAGAAACTGGATTTTTGGATGCAGATCCATTGGGTCTCTTCTTGCCCTGATCCACCTTTTTAAAACAAAGTCATATATAAGAGCTTGCAAACACCCATCACAAAACCATAATACATTATATGACAAAACAAAAGAATAGCTGCAATACCATTACCTTCTTAAGAGGGGTCTCTTCATCATCTTCAGATTCATCTTCATCTTCATCACTGTCACTATCATCATCAATATCACTATCATCATCCATCTGCAGTGATCAGTGCCAAAATGTTACCAAACAATAAATTATAAATCATTGAATAACAGCAAGTAAAATCAAATATATTTCTCATTGAAGACCAACTGCAATGGTTCACATCATCAAACAGAGTCTTAAACAAACATGGAAGTACTACGAAAACAAACTTCTGCAAAGAGATCTTGTTTAATCATTTTGTACACAAGGAATTACAAAAAGTAAATCTTCACATTTTCGAGATAGAATAATAATTTGCATCGGAGAGTGAGTTACCACAAAAGTGAGTAAAATACCTCATCAGAGCTTCCAAAATCATCTTCGTCATCAGAATCGTCGTCGTCATCAGATTCATCTGCTTCATCTTTCTTTGGAACAGCAATCTTGGCTTGTTTTGCAGATGCACCAATTGAGACTGGAGGTCTCTTAGATTCAACAACCTTTATATCGTCACCATTTTTTTCAAGTTTTCCTGAAAAGAAGATGGTCATCGAGCACTTATTATAATGTGTAAAACCAACAAAATTTCACATTAAGAGAAAATGTATACCATCATCTTTGTTCAAAATCGGTAGATCTTCATCACTATCTGTACAAATAATACAAAATGCAACAATGATTGAGCAACGGACTTAACGAAAGTATCATTAACAGGGTAAAGAGAAAATGATTAATCCTCACCAGAAAAGTCAGAAACACTATTAAAGTCACTGGTATAACAGGGAACATAGCAGAAGTTAAGGGATAATAAAATATTTAGTAAAAATTAAGACCTCTAAACACATTTGGAATGAAAAAGATTGTGTCAAGGATACTTTTCAACTTTGTATCCACTAAAATAAACACTCGAATTTTTCGAATTATGCGAAAGCTCAAACTCCGAGTGCAGAAATAAATCTACAGAGAGTTGAGGAATATCATTCCTAATCAATGTTCCCAAAACAAACTTTCGTTCACCAACTTTCAAATACAGAACCACAGGTTCATTTGCTTTGTCTTTCTTTGACTCGCCCAACGCAATCTGAAGGCAAAATATGACAATTTTTTATAGCTAAAATCAGCAATAACATGATAGAATAAATAATCACAAAATTTCTAACGTGGGAAAGAAATTATCTAACTTGAGAAAGGTGAATGGTTTCGCCAAGTAGATCATTTCTGTCAACTTTAACCGCTTGTCCTACCTTTACCTCAACGCCTAAATTTCAAACAAATAAGATCACAGAGCCATTAAAATTCACAAATAAAGAGCAAAATAATTAGTAAATAGAATTATGATTTTGGAATGAAAAGAATCGAAAAGTAAGAAAAGGAGAGAGAAAGTAAGATACCCCAAAACTCCATTGGTCCAGCCATAATGAGAGATGGAAGCAAGGTTCAGGTGAAGAGTGAGTCGATTCGGTTATGATGAAAATTTGGGGTTTAAGGGTTTAACATAAATATATTCCGACAATTCCCTGCTAGAACCTGTGTTTTCTTTTACTCTTCTTCTAATGGGCCTAAAAACTCTTCTGTGACACATTTTAAATGGGCTTTCATTGAGTATAAATTTTTGGATAATTTATATTACTAAAGTAAATTATACTAATATTTCTTGAGTTTCAATGAAATTATACAAATCAATTTTCTACCTTGTGGTTCACTATTATTTATTATATTTTTATTAACTAAAAGAAGTAAAGAAGGGAAAAAGAGGTTTACAAAAATTTAGTTGCAACATTTAGAATGCCAAGGGTAAGTATGGAATTATATATGAAGCATCAGCACATTTTTTTAAGAGATGTTTTTATATTCAATATCCCATCTTAGATGTCCAATTTAAAACTATATATCCATTGACTTAGAAACTTAACCGACACCCTCTCCTACAGATTTCTCCTTTTTTCTCAAACGGATTTGAGCTGAGCTATTTTAGAAACAGGATTTGTGTGGGTTTAGGAACATGTTAACAAACAGGATTTGACTTGAGAAGTAGTGTCACTAATATATACATAGATCATTTATTCTAAATAATGTTTCATTCTCTGTTCCATTCTAATAAGATATTGTAACATGATAAAAGAAATTTTTTAGAAACAAAAAATAATAATAACTTACATTCTAATGGCCCAAGATAAAAAATTAGAAACCACATGAGACATGTAATCTTTCTTCTCCTAACCTAATGGAAATATGTTCTTTGCACATTTCAGGTGTCTAACATCTTTCACATGTTAAGGTATATGTGCCAAAATAAAAGTATTGAAATGGTCAGGTGTGCATGCAAATAGGCAAATTCACTTTATATGATACACATTGAGTGAAAAATTACGATTTTGGTATACCTTTTAGAAAATTATAAATCTGGTGTAAATTTTCCTGAAATCGGCAATGGAAATGTCAATTTCATTTTTTTTTCTGACTCCCCCCAAAATCGGCAATAGGGAGAGTTTTATTTAGTTCTAATTTTTTTTCTCTCTCCCCTAAATCAACACTGGGGGAGTTTTATATTTTTTCTCTCCCCCCTAAATCGGCAATCAGGGGGAGGTTTATATTTTTTCCTCTATTCCCCCTAAATCGACAATGGTTTTTTAATTGTTTTTCTCTCTCCCCAAAATCGGCAATGGGAGGAGCTTTATTATTAATTTTAGGGTTTAGTTTTTTCAAGCCCTAACCCTAACAACATACAACACAATAGTTTTTTCCAACCCTAACAACACACAACACTATAATGAAATATTTTTTTCCAACTCTAATATTATTCAAAAAAACAAAATATTACACTATTAAATTTTTAATTTGTTAAATCCCAGAAAACTTTAATGACGTCTGTGTGATGAAGTGCCACTTGGAGGTGGTGGTCTCCTTCTTGGCGGTTGAAATTGTTGTTCATTCCGCTGCAAGATTCTCCCTATACCACATGTCTCCAACTGTGGCTCCTCCTCATCTGAATCATCTTCATCTTAATCAACATCCTCAACCACAACTTCGTCATCAGTATGTTGTATACCAAAAATGTTTATAGATGGCATAATAAGACGATAATATTGTTGAGAATCGTATGTCGACAATGATGTACTTGAAGTAGTAGCAAACATTGATGGTAGTGAGATTTGAGAATTTGATGATAAATAATTGTATGAATAATTATAATTTGTGAACCCATACGGTTGTTGTTGTTGAAGAGTAATTGATGAAGTATGTCCTTGAGAATGACTATCTTTCCAGGTATATGATAATGATGAGTAGGAAGAGCTTCATCAATGTGGGTAGAGTATGCATTGAGGTATAGTTCAATCAATGCTCCCATCATTTCATGACCAGATGATAAGACGTCACATAAAGATTGTGTGAGATTTATAAGTGAAGTTGGAGGACGACTCTGATCACAAATTCTTTATGCATATGTGTAATAAATTTTTTAGAGAAAATTAGAAGTAAATAATATGATTAAAGATAAAGTTTAATTTATAAAAAAGTTACCATTCTATCAGAGTGTGCTCAATCTCCAGATATGTATCTTCTATTCCTTTTTAAGTATCACCGCATATACTCAGAGTAGTGGTTCAAAGGCAGGCTATTTGCGGGTAAACCATCGACCACATAATTATCCCAATTATTCCATATTTGAATCCAGCAACAATGCTTATGTGACCAGTCACAACCAGTTTTGCCACGTAAGTTAACTTTATGAATTTTTTCAAATTCACTGGATCTTGTGAAATTGGTTTACCAAAACCAAATTGCCTCAAAACCAAATTGCCTCATAACCGGACCAGTAGGGTGTCATTCCACAATTGCAAAACAGATTAGTGACACAGATGATCGGCTTCCGAGATGTTTGGCAGGAAAGACAGTTGGTAATATGACATCCACCGAAACTGGTAATAATGTTACTAAAAAAGTTAATATATAAAATATTCAAACATAAATATACAAACAAAATGAAAGTTTGGCTTATTATTTCTACATAAAAACATACAAACATAAATAATATACATTTCTACATAAAATATACAAATATAAATATATCTGATCAACGCGCATACAGTCAAACATTGTATGTATGATATTAAAAGCATGTCCATGGATGTTGGTGGTGATTAAATATTGTGACCACCTATTATTAATCCTTGTTAGTTAGTAAAAAAAATTGAATCACTTTTCTTAATTAAAATTTTATATATAATGATAAAACTAATATATATTTTTTGACCAATGGAAAATAAAGTATTGTTGGGTCGCACGGTCTTGGTGCAAGATTTTCAATGTGATCATATGACCATGATTGAAGAAGTAGTAGACATCCTCCAATATCTTTTTGATCACTAATTATTGTTGCACGACATAGTCCACGATAAAGACAAGTCAATACAGTTGAGCCTCAACTGCATTGAAATGTCTTCGTTAAGTCCTCAAGCAATGGGAGATACATAAGGTGGACTCGGTTACCTGATGTATCTGGCATGAGAAATCCACCGATCATTCTTAGAATAATGCTCTAGCGTGTTGTCCAATAACAACTTCATTAGCATTCTGAGGGAGATCACGAAACGTCCTCTCAAATCAAGTGAGTTTCACACTCTGCCCCATTAATTCGTTACCTACTGGAACAACACCCAATAACTGGATACAAAGTGTTTCCCTATCCATACTTGTCACTCCGGTAACATCTTCTCCTTCTATCGGAATGCCCAGTTGATAAGCCACATCCTCAAGAGTGACGGTGGCCTCTCCACATGGAAAATGGAAAGTATGTATTTCTGGTCTTCATCTCTCGATCAATACTAATAGTAGATAATTGTTGATTTTTACTGCTCGAAGTGTCAACAAGTTACCAAAAGTAGTGTTGCGGATAACTTACAACACTGATTCAGAAGGTAGTGATTGTCAGAAACAAGATCTAGACCGAAAAACACATTCAATGTCATTCCACACATTTTTTTGATATATGGTCATTTTGCATTGTAAGTAGTGAAGTGTCAATTTGCCCTGGATTAAGGTACTCTGTTAGAAACTGTGTATATGTGAAGAAAGTGTGAACAAAGTATGAAGAAGGTGTGAATAAAGTTTGAAGAAAGTATGAAGAGTAGATGTGAGTTAGTGAAATCTACATGCCAATATTTATAATGAATGTGAGTGAGTGAAATGTATATTCAAGTGTAAGATGTTTTATTTTTTTAATAGTGAGTGTGAGTGGGTGATTGTGGCTTGCCGTTGGAAAACAATACAAAGAAATCGACAACCTCTTTGTCGATTTTTAAGTGAGTAATAAAATCCACCAAAATCTTCCATCCATTGACGATTTTTGTGTAAGTAGAATATAAAATACACATCAAAATCATCCACCCCATTGACGATTTTTGTGTAAGTAAAATACACATCAAAATCGTCCACCCCATTGACTGTGCAATGAATTGTCGTTGGTCATTCATTGACTTCAAGAATCTCTGCCACAATAAAGAACTTTGAATGAGTTTTAATAAGTTTCAATGATGGAATCTCTACCACAAAAATTACATTGAAACAATGATAAAATCTTTATCAACTACCCCCTTCAATGCATTGAAACAATTTAAATATATGGTCATTCAATGAGGGAATCTCTGCATCACACTCTTCATGCATTGTCACTCACTATTTTCTCTACACCACACTCTTCATGCATTGTCACTCACTATTTTATCTGCACCACACTCTTCATGCATTGTCACTCACTATTTTCACTCACTATTCTTTGTATGCATTGTCAATCAATCTTTGTTTGTATTCACTTATTCATTCAATGAGGGAATCTCTGCATTTGTTTGCTTTCACTATTTTCACTCACTATTTTCTGCATGCATTGTCACTCACTATGACCACACTTTTTGTTTGTATTCATTCATTCAGTCTTTGACCACACGTATATATATTGTAATGAATAGTTATAATGCATTCAAGTTAATGCATAGTTATAGTATATAGTTATAGAATATATATGGGATAATATATTTAGTTACATTATATAGTTATATTATATATATTTTATAGTCTATTTATTTATAGTATATAGTTATAGTATATATATTGTATAATATATTTAGTTATAGTATATATAATATATTAAGTATCTCCACTACACACAATTGAGAGCAGATGTTATAGATCAATAGAATTACATTGTAAAAGTCAGATTAAAATATAAACTACTCTTGGGAATGTTGCCTATAACTCTCCCCCAGTTCTCTAGATCGCAATGGACATATCTTCCTGTTATGCCCTTCGGTTCTACACCATCCACATTTTTTAAGTTGTTCACCTTCAACTTCATCCATTTCATTGTGAATGTGTGCAATCTTTGGTCTTCCACTTCTTTTCCTACGCATAACATGATTCAGAATGAATATTGGACCTGAATAAGGAGGCCAATATTCTTCATTATCAATTGGTTGAAACTCATATCCATAGACCTTCTGGAGATTATCTAGCCGATAAATTGGTGAGATAAATTGGTTGCAGTCTAAATTTAAAGAAGCGCATGTTGCAATAGCATGAGAGCATGACAATCTTAATGATTGAAATTCTTTATAGTCACACCAATTGTCGACAAGTTTCACTGTATACAACCTCACTTGGCGACCAACAGTTCTAGATACAACTTCAACTTCAAAGACTCTAGTATCTCGTTAAAAATTTCGAACTAGTTGATATGTAGACTTTTGTTGATTTTCTTTAATCATCTTTGTTAAGTCTTCGCAATATACATGCCCTGCCATAATCATGTTATATGCTTCATTTCGATGTTCATTGAACCATTGATTTAGCATGTAGTATGTTGCTCTGACAAGGACAGTGATAGAAAGAGCTCTAGATCCTTCCAGAACACAATTTATGCATTCTGCAAGATTAGTAGTCATGTGACCATATCGTCTTCCTTCATCATATGCCTGACTCTATTTCTCTTTTGGAATCTGGTCCAACCATGCTCCAACGCTCAGATTTTTTGACACAACAAATTCAACATTCGCTGAACCGTGGTTGCATCAACTCATAACCTACAAAATCAATACAAACCTATTAATATCCATATATAATAATATTTCTAAAATTTAAAAATATAAATAACACATACCCATTTCTAAAACTTTGTCTTTCAGATCAGAATCTCGGAATTCCTTATTGAAATTACTAGCAAGATGACGAATACAATAAACTGATTCTACACTAGACCATCGTGTCAGCTCACATCGGAGTGCAGCTAATAAACTTGTCCCCCTATATGATATAATACACATGTTTGGTTGAGGGATAACATAATTCTTAAGGTTGTAAAAGAACCACTCACAAGCTTCTTTCATCTCTCATTCAAGAATGGCAAAGGCAACTGGAAATACACGTATGTTTCCATATTGTGAACTTGCTATTAGCAATGTTCTAGTTTATTTCCCAGTAAAAAATGTCTCATCCACTTGTAGGATTGGTTTACAATATGCAAACCCTTCAACACATGGTTTGAAAGTCCAAAATATTCTATCGAGAATGATTCGACTTGGGTCTTCCATGTCATCTACAATTTGGTGACGTGTTTCATATTTTACAATTGTGTCGGGAAAAAGATATTGTAGAGCATTCATCCAACGTGGTAAATTATTATATTATCCTTCCCAATCACCATAAATTTCGGCCAAGGCCATTTGTTTTGCAGTCCACGCCTTTCTATATGTGACTGTATAACCAAAGCGACTAACAACCTCCTTCGCTAGTGCCTTAACTGGTATACTCGGATCTACATATACTAAATTAACAACAATGTCTGAAATGAATGATGAATTTAATTTACTATGATCTTGGGAAACTAACATAGATACACAAGTGTGTGTTCCACTAATTTTCCTAATCTCCTAATAATTGCGCTTAACGTTATAAGAAGTGCGAATTCGCCACTAACATCCTGCACCAAAATGTTTACATTTGACAACGTATCTGTCCGGTCTAGACTCTGCAATAACATAGTCGAACGAATTTTTTATATGAAATTCTCTAATTGCATTTATTGTGGCTTCTTTAGATTCAAATTGCGTATCAATAAACAAATCATTATCAATAATATCCGTTAAACCAGTGGTATGTCCAAAATCACGACTAACTTCAGAATTTGTGTTCAAGAAAAATGATGATGGAGTAGTATATGTCATACTACGAGATGAACCATCATCAAACTGAATGTAATAATTGAATGATATACATTTAACAATTAATAACATTAAAACATATAAACTTACAATTTAATACCCTGAATCTATGTGGAGTTAAGACTTGAATATTAAAATAGGTTAATCAATAAAATAAAATTAGAATTGTTGTTGGAAAATGTAAGAAACTATATTGCCAATTTAACTACATAAAATTAATGTTGGCCCACATTTAATTTATAATGTTACAATGTTAGGTAGGTTACTTTCTAGCTCCCAAACCATCATCATATAAATTCTACCTTGTTGACCTAAGACATTCTTTTAAAAAAATGGTGTATTCATATATATTATTTTTGAATATTTGTATATATTCATTTCTACACCCTCGAAATCTAGCTACAGATAGAAACTGGGTGATTCCTTGTGGAACCTCCCATTCCATTAGCCTGGAGTCGGCCATTTAACCTCAACAAGATTTGTTAGATATTTCTTCATGATTGATGAAATATTAATACTTTAATCTTGAATCTCATGATTCTCACACATTATATATAAAACAAAGGATACAAAAGTCATACATGAATCTCTGAATTTATGTTCTCTGATATATTCCTTTGATATATATTTTGAGAGAGTTTTGATATAATGATATTCCTCAACCAAATCCTGAATTCCTTTTAGAACCTTCATTATCTCTAATGGGGAGAAGTGAAAACTATTTGTGATTTGGTGTATTAGGAACCATAACCGTCTCTTACATGTTAACTTATAGAGTTCTCATTATCCCCTATAGGCCAACCGTTTGAGTATCCACTCATTAAGCTCATATTCGTTATCATTTTCAGAAGTCTTATAGGTTGTTAGTAATTAAATCACTTGTTTTGTAACCCAAAAATAAATAGTCGATATAATTGTATTAAATATATGGTACTCACCTTAATTAGAAATTATGAATTTCTAACAGGATTATCTTCTCAAATAGTATGGTTGAGGAGAGTCATACTTCTCTGGATGGAGAGAGAAGTACTATACAAAACAATAAAAAAACAAAATGAATTATGATTATATTCTTCTACTTATACTTGCAAAGATATTTTAATCTCTACTCAGTTGAGATAACAGTCAAGACTTCACTATTCAAATTGGATAAAGGCTAAAAAAATATTGAATAATAATAAATCATTAGTTGGTTAATTATTATGTTAATAAAAGTTGTTGAAGGAAAATATAAGAGAAACATGTCTAGCATACTTCATGTCATTTTTAATTCTTAGATAACAAGAGAAATATAAATAGCCTAGTTTCCCTACAAATAAAATATAAATACTGTAAAAATATACTCTTTCCTTTCCATATATTTTGTTGTTTAATGTTAATATATATTCTGAACGATCACTAAGGAGTATTATATTTTGATTCAAACACTCATATTTATTTCCTCACAAGAAAAAGTAGGATTGACCAAATGCTAAATGATATGAAATAGGAAGAGCAATAGGTGCATTCTGCCTTTTACTCTTTTTAATCCAAAATAGTGAATGACATAGGAGAACAAAACTCTTTACTTGTACATGATGGAATAAAGACTTCGATAAGAGGGGATCCGTTAGAAGCTACATAAGCTCTTATTGTATGAGGTGTTTGGTGTGTGCCAGATAATTATTATATTGATGTGTAGTTTTAGTATTCATGATACATGATAGTATAAAAAACTTTTACTTTGTCAATTCATACATTATTTTCTCAATTATTAACACAATAATATCAAGTACCTTCGTTTAAAAGAGAGTAAGTTCAGTTAGTGGACCTATCAGGCATGAAGTTAAAATCCTCAAGTTCAAATTTCCATTCGGAAGATTGTTGGCACCCTTTAAAAAATGTATCTACTAATAATGTTAAAATTTGTTATATTATCTATTATTTATATTTAATTATCATTAATTTTCAAACAAATATAATACAAAATGAATAATATACTGACTATATATAAATTTTTATAATGATAGTGTATAAATATTATACTTATATTATATATACAAAAATATCATTAACTTCAAAATCGTTTTTTCCAACAAAAAAATTGTTGGACGCCCAATCCTACATTTCACCCAACCATTGTGCCCATTGTCCCCTTACTTCCATGGTGCTAATTCCAAATATCTATAATATTGTTATATGTAATAAGTTAAAATCATGCATTATCATTGTCACTCATAATTTAAGCACCTTTTCTTCCCCATGTAAGGGCTACTAGGCTACCATAAACTCAAAACTATTTAGTTGGTAAAAAACAACAAGTATGAAAAGCATCAACCATGAAAACACCTCACAAATCACAGCATTGATTATCATTTTCTAAAGTAAAGAAAGGAAACTGAGGAGGGGAAACACTACCAATACACCATTATCAACTATAGAACTATTTCTTGTCTTGAATCGTGTCATTAAATGTGTTATTAGTTATGATTGATTAGAAATATATCTTACTACAATTAATGACATGAAGTGATATAAATTATGAGAAAATAAATTTGTTCCAATTAACTGGAGTAAACATAAATCGAACTATTGTCCTATTTTGAGGAAGAAGCATGTATTATTCAAATTCGGTTCGAAATCCAATTCAACAATTTCAGCAGCGGCACCACTCAAGCATGTTCGATACTTTCGATTTATATTTTCCATGCCTACGTAAAAGCTACTACTGTAGCCATCATTAACTTCAAAAGCGAAAAATATTATAATATTAAAAAAATGTCCTGAAAACTGTGTCAGTAACCACACGCTACAATACGAGATGTCGTTTTTATCATGAATCTTTTTTTTTTGAATAAAAAATAAAATAAAAAAATAGGTTTTTACCGTCGTCGTTTATTGGTATTGGAGGTTGACAACGGTCTCTGCTTGCGTTTCAATGGCTCCACCACCGAGTCTCTATACCGATGCGGCAACACACGATTCCTCGTTCTCCCACTCCTCAACTCGTAACTCAGTACCCTTTTCTCTTCCTCCGAGTTTGACTCGTCTTTTTCTGATATCACTTTCGCCGCTTCAATAAGCAAATCAATGGAATTACTATCTCCGAATGACGACGCCGTTTCCACTTTGCTACCCTCGTTTCCCTTTCTATCTTCTTCAGATTCTGATTCCACGTCAGCAATTTCATTGTTTTGAATCCCAAAGATTTGAACTTGGTTATCAGTACCCTGTGAAACTTCAACGCTCTTTTCTTCAACAGCGTAAGCCTTAGTTTCTTCTCCATCTTGATTGATGATAAAAGATTCAGATTCTCCACTCTCCGTGGTAGAATAGATACTCACATTCAAATCAATATCAATCCCTTTGCTGTTGTTGGGAAAAGTCGAAGAATTTGGTTGATTGGTGGGTTGAATTGATGTAATTGTGTGGAGAATCTTGAAGAGACACATTTGGGATTTGGAACAATTGAGGTTGTGATAAGAAGAAACCATTGAATTTGACGATAAGGGTTTCTTTTATCCAATCTGCACGACGATCAAAGAGTATTTCAAAGAGAAGAAAACAAGTGACAGTGATGATAATGAGTAGCAAAAGAAAGGAAGCTTTTTTAGGGAAAACAATTAATCAGTCAAAAATAGATAAAGAACAATGAATCAGTTTTAGTATTTCTTAATTTCTTTCTATATATCAACCTAATTATTAATTTATGTATCAAAA
Organism: Lupinus angustifolius; assembly: GCF_001865875.1. NCBI lineage: Eukaryota > Viridiplantae > Streptophyta > Magnoliopsida > Fabales > Fabaceae > Lupinus > Lupinus angustifolius. Next base: position 23,189,556 of record NC_032016.1, on the reverse strand, counting down.
ATACCTAATTATTAATTTTGTTACAATTAAATTAAAATAATTAAGAAAATATATACATCTTATCAACACCAAGCAAAAATATAGTTAAAAATTGGAGGGAATTTACTTAATCTAAGAATAAGTTAAAAGTTATTTAACATTTTAGTCATACATTCTATAAAAATCTTATATGTATATCAAATTTCTATCTATGATTAAGATAATTTATTTTCATATATAGAAAGTAGGAAAAAAGTTTATGTGTATGAAAAAAATTATAGGTTAATCTTAGAAGAGAAATTATAATTTTATAATATAAACATCAGCTAAGCAACTCTATAAAATATTTGTGAATGATGATGTTTGGGTATTGTAAGATTGTATTTTATGAAGTTGTGGCCTCTAATGGAGTGCAGACTCAGTCACTAGTCAGGATTGTCTTGGAGTGAGAAATATATAAAAAGTAAAAGAAAACACAATATAAATCTTCAATATATAATGATACAAGGCTTCTATTCTTAAATTGGGAAGTAAAAACAACAATCTCATACAGAGAGGAATATGATTCCATGAGGACTGTTTCCATTCTTGCCATGCGACACGTGGCTCGATGGGATTACTAATTGAATTGAAAGGTCATGGCATACCTGAAATGGGATCACTTATGTCAAAATGAGTGTATCTCTGTATCTTAACTAATGAGATTTTTATAAATAAAGTAAAAATGTTATTTTATATTTTTAAAGTTTTTCTTTTTAATTAAGTGTCATTTTTTTCATTAGATGAGAACAGTAAATGAGTGAGAGAGGAATAGACACAGATGATCTCTTTCGTGCCCAACTCCACCTGCATGCACAAACAAGCTGCATCTTCCTTTGTCTGCTATCTGCAGTATTAAAAAGGAATCTCTTTTGTTTTCCATTGTCGCTTACAATTATTTTCCTTTCCTTTTTTGTGTGAATGTTCACTTTAAAATAAACTATTGTATTTTATTAGTTCATATACTTTTAAAAAAATGTAGCTCATAACTCCTACAAATAACGTAGGACAAGTTAGTTTTCTTTCCTCCTTTTTACTATGACCTCAAATAAAATTGTCCTTTGCAACAAGAGAAGGAATGGAAGAAAGAAAAATTACAAAATATCTGGTCTTCTTTGAACAAAGGGTGGTCCTTAATCATCAAGTCTAGTCAATTAGGGTTGAAATGGATGTAAGAAAAGTCTCCATTTTCAGATTCAGGCAAAATATGTAACATTGTTTTAGTGATAACCAATAATAATTAATATGTATTGTTCTCACATCACATGCATTAGCTGCTTGTTTGATTTCAAAGGAAAACTAATCAATTATATTTTACTGCAACAATAAGATTCACATTTTTATGTTCACCCAATCTTGAAGGATATATATGATCATAGTAATGTATACTTGGTAAAACCCACAGCTACCAAAGAGGCATAGCAAATTCCTCAATATTACAAATTAAAGAACACCGCAGTCCTTGGGATAAAAAAATGTGGCTTGGTGCACTTAGTTCTCATCTAATACAATGGGATATGAGAAAAGTAAATAATGCAACTTTACTCAATAAGTATAATTTATATAACTTTACTCAATAAGTATAATTTATATAACTTTACTCTGCAAGTAGAAAGGTCTTTTTTTCTAGTAAAAATGCCACACAAAAATTCAAATCCAAAAACAACAATCTCTACATGAAAACTTTAGATAGATGTTGATAGCATATAACAAGTTTTTTAATAGTATTTGAAAAATATTAGATTTATAATTTATTTATTTTTAAATAAATAATTTTGATATTCTATAGAAACTAAGATCTGATCGACTATAGAAATGAAGACATATAGAGATCCTCTCTATTAATGGAGAGACAAGTATTTCAATTTACTTGTATTTTCATTATTTTTTGTTCATTACAAAATAGTATAAGAGTGATTTAAATAATATTTTATTAGAATCATTGATGCATTTGGTACCAAAAATAATGAAAATGTATTGACTCGTATATTATTTGGATTTGTCTCCATAATATATTATATTTTGTTTAATTTAATTACATTTATCATCATTTTTAATTTTTTTATTTAAAATATCACACTTATTTATCATGCAATGACAACCAATATAATGTATGTGTATAAATCAGGAGTTTTGCATGTGTAAAAAATGAATGAACGATTTGTATAATTTCACTAAAATTGAAAGGATGTCAATGTAATTTATTCATAATATTAAACACATTCTTAATTTACACAAAACTACTAAAATAATCTTATTAAAGATCAGAGAGTATTCTACTTTATTCCATATAAATATAACATTTAGTTAGAATTCAGACTTTCAAATTGAGTCATGAGTGACAAAATCATGATACCCTATCATAATATTCAATCCAATAATTGATTGGATTTTATTATTGATCAGAGGAGGAACATGGATTGGGATACTTGAACTGGTGCCAAGGGCTTTTGGGTGCTTTTTTCCTGGTCAGATGGTGGGACAACATAGTGGACCAGAATACTGATAAATATATTCTGATCCCTAAGCAAAGAAGTGTTTAAATTGATGTTGATACCTACTTTGAAGCTTTAATTATGAATCTGAATCCAAGTTATAAGGCATAAATACAATCTCACTCCACTGGATTCTGATATTAGATCTTGAGGAAGGCAAAGCCTATTTATAGTTGTTGGAGCCTTGTAGCCCATAACTCGAAATAGAGCCAGGCCCACTACAATATTCAATTTTTCTGTAATTTTATCTGGAACCCTAAGTAAATAGACATTGAATACGTTACCAACCAAAAAGAAAAAGAAAAACTCGAGTATCTTCAACGAGCACACCCACGTTGCTTCAGGTTCCTTCTCTACCTTCAAAGAATTTTAGGTTTTCTACTGAATTCTTTTGATGTTATCCCTTATTTAGTTATTGAGAGAAAGAAATAGGATCTAATACTTTATGTTTGTTCACTTATATGGTGTATATATTCCTGTCTTCGATATATAATTGATAAGCGTTCAGTTTGCTTTTCTTATATGATTCACAATTACACTTCAAATTAACAATATTTGCTCCTTAATTTGTATTCTTCGAGGGACTATGGCAATAATATTGAATAGTTTATCATTTTTTGGGACTATTTTGTTGTAGTGAAGTGTTGCTTCTAGTCTGGAGAAGCAATGAGATTGGAGAAATGCTGGTTCTGTTCTTCAACGGTATACCCTGGACATGGAATCCAATTTGTTCGTAATGATGCTAAGGTAAAATAAAAAAACTACTTCATTATTTCCTTTAAAAATTGTCATAGTGTTCTAGATGTTGAACAATGACTGAAGGTAGGTTTAGTTGTCTATCGAGGGGAAAATATTTTGTACAAACTAGTTTTACTAGTTTATTGTATAATATTTAAATTATAATTGCTAATTAGCAGCAATTGAGGTTATATGTATTGTCACCATAATATATTAGTGTGAGTTTTTATGTGTGTAAACTAAATTAGTTTTGGCAATCTAATTATCGTAATAGAAGCTTATCTGAACCAACTTGAGTAATGAGATCTCCATGGAACTGTGGAAGTGACAAGTTGTCAGGTAAAAGGAGTCACCAAGTTGATGTTGTTCTACCCTTCTTCCTCTGGTGTCATGTATGTTACACTCATTATGATTTATGAAAGACAGGCTTAGTTCCTAGCTACTTTCTGAAGCTATACAGTGTAACTTTAGTCGAGAAGGAAAAGTCATTTGCATTGTACTCTGAGATTTCCACGTTCTTGCTTATTCTCCCATGATGTATACGTAGATTCTGTAGTTTTGTGTCTCCTGGAGTCCCTGCTTGATTTGATTGCTTAGATCAGATATATCAAGTTCACGAAGTTTATATATTTTTCTATTTAAACTTCACTTAATATCAAGAATGTTAAGTGGCTATTTATGGTCATAGGTTCACTTCACATGGCATATATGTGGTTCGGGTTTCTGATGACTGTTGTTGCAGATTTTTCGATTTTGTAGATCCAAGTGTCACAAGAACTTTAAAATGAAGAGAAACCCTCGGAAAGTAAAATGGACTAAGGCATATAGGCGGGTGCATGGAAAGGATATGACACAGGTAAATGAAATTCCCTTTTATCTCTTTCTTGTATGTGTGTTGGTTACTCTCTTTTCATGGAGAAACTGACAATTGTATGTTGTTTTAGGATTCAACCTTTGAGTTTGAGAGAAAGCGAAACAGGCCTGAGAGATATGACAGGAATCTTACTGAGAATGTTCTCAAGGCCATTCCTAAGATTGATAAGATCAGAGTCGGCAGGGAGGAGAGACACCATAAGAATAGGTAATTCTTTGATTCCATTTCTAGTTACAGCAGAAAGCTTTACAAGTGTTTTCTTTTTGTTCTCTACTAACATTTTGTCAAACCTACCATTCCTATAGGATGAAAGGCAAGAAGCAGAAGCTGCAGATGGAGGCAGCTAAGGAATTGGAGCAGAGCATCAGTTTGGTCAAAGCTCCTTCTGTTTTTCAACAGGATCAGTCTCTCACTCTACCAAAGATTGTGGTCAGTGTTTCCCAACAACAATCGGAGAATCGCATGGAAGAGTGATGTTAATGCCGGACTATTTCCCCCCTTTACTTTTAAGTTTGATGTTTGTGGCAGACTTTGATCTGGTAGAGCTTATAAGGTCCCGATTTGTTGATCAGTAATGTGAGTGATGTGCTTTTGAGACAAAAGTTTTGGCCTTCAAGAATATGTTAGTGATTTTGTGTTTGTATAATGATCCTATGGGATAGTGAACTATCAGACAAAGCAAATCAAAAAAACTTTCCCATACTTGAATTCTCTTTTGATGCAGTAGAATTGTCATGTTCATGAATATTCAATCTGATATTCTCAAATCAATTACACGGTAGGATACTTCATGCTTGGGAAACTATAATTCTGAATACTTGATGCTTGAAAATGCAGTCATTCTATGACTACTTGCTGAAATCAAAACTTGCAACACATGATGTTTGATTTTTCTCAGATAAAAAATAACATAATTTAAGCGAATAACTTTATTTCGTTTTTCCTTCACCTATTCTCTGAGACGATTATTTCTCATATGTTTAGCTTGTACTTTCAATTCACTATTCCCCCCCTCTCTCTCTCTCTCTTTATAACCGCATTAAGTAGGGGTCAGCATGGGCGGGTTAAGGCTTGTATTTACCCGATTCTAAATATTTATTGGGTTACTTTTTTGAATCTGGACCCGGCCCTAGACCCGAATTTAACCCGACCTTAAATAGCGATTGAGTCAGCCTTTAAACCTGACCCTAAACTCGATTAAATATAATGCATACTCATTTTAAATAAAGACTTCTCAATATTATTTATTTATTATGAATGTAGTTTGTTATATAAAATGATATATGTATATATATTATTAATCTATATGTTATGAAAAAAATTAAAGAATAAATGATACTTTCGATTAAAAATGTATCATTACTCTATACAAATTTGAATAAAAACACATACAAACATGACGAGTGAGTGACCCTAGGATGGGACGGATCGGGTCATGCTTGGTCCCTACCTGACCTAAAAATTGACTGAGTCTATTTTTGGAATCCAAACCCGACCCTAAACTCGATCAGACCCGACCTTATTCAAACCCGATTATGATTAGATCGTATCGAGTGAGCGGTAGGACCGACTACTCACCCTTAGCATTAAGGTAATGACATATAGATTAGAAAATACAATTGATGTGTATATTTGTATTACTTATGTATTTTATTTTCTTAATTTATTCTATCTCTTTTATAATAGTTACTGTCATTCCATTCTATTTACTATCTCTTTTATAATAGTTACAGTCATTTCATTCTCTTCACTATCTCTTTCAAGACCTTACTCTCATGGTTTATTGGTTGTGTGTAAAAGTTAGCTGTAACTGTAGATTTTCGGATGTATTATCCTAGTAGTATTACTCATAACCTTACTCTCATGGTTTATTGGTTTACCTTTCGTATTACATATCAAATTTAGTGTATACTGCATATTATTGTTGGGATGTCAACAAATCTTATAATAATTTATTTATATTATATATAAAGCCAAAACATGGATAATTTTTATCATGATATAATTTTTACTTCCTATTTTACCCTTCATATTATTTAATTTTTACAAAAAACCATATAATCCTAATTAACCACCATCAAAATATTAATTAACCACATCTCTAATCTTAAACTAAATACTATCATAAACACACAAAAATTATAATATATAGTATACCGAATATAATAAGTATATTCTAATTATAAAAAATTAAATATATACAAATTAAATATATTGTACTATACAATATTGAACCGGTAGACACGAAGTACAGCGTGCCTGTACTCGCTAGTAATAATAATATAAAAAGTGATAATATGACTTAGCTTGCAAGTCAACTATAATGATTAAGTGTGTTGGTCCAGTAGTATAAGGCTCTGCTATATTTCTAAAATGACCAAAAAATCCAGGGTTCGATTCATATAAGCGACATTTGTCAAAATGGATAGTCATATACCCCAATTAATTCCTTACATTAAATATATCATTTGATCCATTCCTGGTTTGTTATATTGCAGACAGATATGAAATATAATTTTTCTTTCACGCTGACAGAAGAATTTGAGGGAAGTAAGATGATCAATTGTCGTTGTCATCAAATAATTAAATGTAATAATGTAAGTTTCTGTCAGCAAGAAAATGGACTGTTCACCAAACTTCGAAAGAGCATTACAAAATCCAATCAAAATCTTTTTGATGATGCTTCTTAATTCTCTTTGAAACAAATATTCATTAATTATTCATGTACATCAGCACATCGCATTTTTTTACTCATCTTTGGAGGAGAATGACATGAAATCTTGGTTAGGAATTGTTTAATTGTAAAGAAAATAGAAAAAATAATAAAGAATGTAGGTTTATTGACTTTGTCTATGATTTCTATAATCAAATATCATTCTTCTATCCCTTCATTGAATATTTCAATAAAAGAAAGTCAAGGGCCAAATTTAAACTCACTCATAAGTTAGTTGTAGGATGATGCCTACCTACAACTACTTAATTCAGCTTAATCTCTTATCCATGAGCCATAACAAAGACCTTAAGCTCTTGTCATCATCACGTATCATAATTAGAATGATGCTATCTAACATCATCTTATGCACATTTTTTACTAGTTTCACATTATTTTATACATACTTGCACTTTAATTTTTCTAGAATCCCCATATATTCAAAATGTTGATTTTAAATAAATTCTTATAATTTTAATATGTAATGATTATCCAAACGAATGTATTTGAGACTATTGGTACGAGACCATGCTAAGATTTCGCCTTACATGGTGTGTCCAGTAATTAGGTATCAAATATTATTCAATGGTATATAAGACTGTTTTTCATTATATTTCATTTTTTATACTACTGAAGGTATTCTCATCTTTTAGATAAATAACTAATCCCTTTGAAATGTGTGACTGTCCCTCTCAATAAATGTCATTTCGAGGAATCAAATCATTAATTTTTTAATCATTCTAAAGATATAGCGCGATCTTAAATCATACATATTCTTTTTCAACAATAATGAACAGTTTTTCTTACAAACAATAGTAGATAGATGAACAATGGCTTAAAAGTAAATATAAAAAAGGGTATGAGAAAAAGGTGTTAGAACATGGTTGCTCTTATTATTAAAGGAAAACAATTGTTATTACTAACTTTTTTTAGTTTACTTGCCAGCTGATACTATTGATTTAATCTCCTTCAGTTTCCCCCCTCGTGTTCCTTTATCAGAAATTATTGTTAAGTACAAAAATCACATGATAATATCCTCCTGACAAACGTATAACTGAAGAAATGCTTAGTACTTATTTATTACTGAAAGCAGAAAAAGTTCATTTTGCATCTGTTCTTCTCCAAATTTTACTTTTATATAACATAGACATCATATATAAACATGTGTATTTCAATTAGTTTTCTAAATTATGGTCTATAAGGTTCCATTAGATCCTCAGGATGACTAAAAGGTCTAGGATTCAATTCCTGTGAACGACACTTGTTGGGAGGAGCAGTCACCCCCGAAAGGGAGTAGTTTCTTACCCAAAGAGTAAGAGATACCCTTGGTAGTACCAAAAATTATGATACTAACCACTAGTCACTTTGTTTTGTACCTGCAACTACACCTGAAAATCCTTCTCCATGAAAGAATGTGGTCCTTAGTAGAAGTCACTGCTGTTAAGCATACATCTATATAATTGAATACCATATTTAAAACCCAAGTTCATTTAAATGAATATGTACTCCCTAAGGTCCAAGTGACTTAAAATATTAATAATCTAGGATAAGTTCAGTACTTGAATATCAGCCATAAATGTTAAATCTAAAGCCAAAATTGGATTATTCAGTGTATTATATTGTACAGTCCATGAAATAGCTTATTCCTCTGATATAAGACAGTTTTAGACATTTGGAAAAAGAAATTTTGCAAAGCTATTTTTGTCAATAAAACATGTTATAGTTTTTTTCTTAATAAAACGCGTCCCTTTATCATTATCATATGCAGCATATTTAAGCATAATATCAGTATTGCATTTTGGAATAAATATAACACTGTTTGAAGTTGAAATCACTAGAGGACAGTGATAAAAAGTAGAGAGGAAAAAAGGCAAATTCATGAGCTAGCTGGGTGGTCCAATTGGTCGATCTATAAATATTTGGTAACATGGTTGCTTCAAGTTTCATCAAGAAGTTAAGAAAATTCAAATGAAATTTGATCAACTTTGTCAGTAAAAGATGCCCCCATAGGCATTTTGGTTCGAAAGAATTTCTTGGTATTCTATAAGGCAAAAGACACAAGATTTTCTTTTCAGTTGGATTCCATTTTGCATGCCCTTTTGAATTGTCACCCTCACGTTGCGTTTAGTTGTATATATCATCCTTTAGGAATCTTAATGTAACTAATGTTAAGCATCAAAAGAGAAAGAAGAAAACACCAGAATTGAACTCTCTAGAATAAAGTGAATTGTGTCACATACAAGTTAAAGTTATTGTCTTTAACGGTAGAAGTTTGTGATACATCATGCATGGATTATGATTAGTTAACAATTAACATGTAGAACTGATTCATCAATTCCTGCAAATGGATCTCTAGTCTCTATTACTAGCAACCACCATAAACTTTACAAAAGTAAAGATTTAAGAAAATGATAGAATAAGCTAGATATATGGCCTACAAGTTTAACTAAACAAAAAGGCTAAAGGAATTCTTGGTAACTTAAATGAAAACAAATCTTTGTCAATTCCAGCTACCTTGGTGGTTAAGATCAAATGCTTAAGAGTGAGACTTATTATAATTTTGGAAGGGATTTGTTTTGTATTCTACTTTGTTAGGGAAAGATAAAAGTGGCCATGAAAAGAAAATAAAAGAAAAGTTAGCATTCCTTCTTATAACTCAGGAAATTCATAGGAAGCTGCATTCTATCATTCACCTTTTATATATTGTGATTTAAATTATATAAAGTTACAAAGATGTATGTTCTTTAACAGCAAGGCTTAGAAGATTGTTTTGCTCCTTTTTGTTTATTTTGTACGAGCCAGTTAAACTTGAAATGAAAACATGCAAGCTAAGAGCATCTCATACATCAACCACAATCTTCATTTTTATTTAACTCTCACATATTATTTTATAATTTATTATAATTCTATATGAAACAATAATAATATCTATTTTTTCTCACAATGGTCAAATTATTCTTATTCATACTTGGGTCACATAATATTTATTTTTGTCTCCAACATCTATTTTTTTCCTCAATTTCCTTTGACTAAGAATAATCAAAATAGTTCTTATTTAATAACAAAAAATAAGAATAATACAGCAGAGAATATAATAAAAATATTTTATTTTGTTAAGAATAAGATTAAGAACAACTTCATTTTTGTAAGTTATTCTAATTGTTCCCCTTCTTTTCTTTCACTCTCTCAACCTTTAATGCTCTTTTATTTATGTTACTACAAAATTCACAAATTAATGATGTTCTGGTTTGGTTGGACAAAACTACTGTACTATGTACAATACTAAAGTGATGAATGAGGGTAAGAGGATTGAAATTGGATCTGTTGACCAAAACTATAATAATTCTTTTCTTTCCCAACTGCAACCACATGATATTTTCATTATTTTATATTGAATTATGTAACAAGTTGACCAGAACCAATTAAAATATTCACACTCCTCTAAAATGACATTAAATACTTTATGCCTTATTCTGAATTTTATTATCTTTGAATGTCAATAGATGGTGATAATTAATTAGACAAAGTCATAAGATTCTATAGCTCTTATAATATTATTCCCCACTTCATTTTAATGAATTATGCCACATTTTACTAAAGAGAAAAATATGTATATATTAATTGTATGATGCATTATCTACTATTCATATTTTATTATGAATTTAATATATATATTGACAGTGTAAATATTTTTTATATTATCAGCATTTATAATTCGTATGTTAATTAACATTCATTCTCAAACAAATGTCATACAGATCAATGGTGAATGATGTGTCGATTGTGTAAAATTTTTTACATTGATAATGCAAAGATTTTAAACTCTTTTATTATTGTTAACTTTTAAAAAAAAAATAACTATATTAACTGTGGTATATATATATATATTATATTATATATATTGTTTACTGAGTTTGAAAATAAGTTTGTGTTGGAGTAAGTGGATCTACTAGCTAAATTTATTTTGTGGGCCAACGTTTAGTGTCAGATATTCATGCCTTCCCCACTTCACTTTTCATTTTGTTGGTTATTACAAGAAAGGGGTAAAGTATTTTTTGGCACCCGAAAGAAAGAAAAAGTAACAACATATCTATCCCATCACATTTTCTTCAATATAATGGTCCCCCAATGTAAGGAACCCCTCAATTTATGAAGGCAACTTAAAAAAGCTCTCAAATCTCTACCAATTTTTTGTGAGTTTGATTCAAGCTAATGGGTCCTTGGATAAATTTAGCATATATAGTTTCACTATCTCTTTCAAGTGTCTTTAATTTTGTTTACCAAACTAGTATAGAAATTTATGGTTGAAGTGAGGTGTGAGACTCACATTGAAAGATAAGAGTTTGAATCACAATATGACACCTAGTAGAGCGTTCCAACGAAACTGAAACTTTATGGTATTATTAATAAACACTTACAAATGCTTAATAAATAGTATTCAATAAATCATTTTCCAATAAACACTTGTTCCTATTAAGTATTCTTAATATTTGTCCCATGGCACGGACATTCACGCATGCACCTAATAACTCACTCATAACATTTTCTACTTAATTGCTGTTCTTCTTTTTTTGGTTATCCTTAATTGCTGTTCTTAATCACCAAGTACCATGTACACAAATTAAAAGGAAAAGAAAAACTGGATCGTGTCACAAATAGTGATCCAAAGGTTCAATTTTTTTTAACTCTTTTTCTTTCCATTTTTTAAATTATTTGTATTACTTTTTAATTCAATGATGATTGAGTATTATGTATTGACAGTGTATAAAACTTATATATATTTTCCAACTTATCTCATTTGGGGTGTCATGTTTTGTTCATAGTAATCGAACCCTTAACATTTTGGTCATACTCATGATCTAGCTGAGCTTTATACCACTCTACATGTTGATACTCATACATTTTTTCAAATAAGATATTAGAGTGTGTGTGACATGATAAATGGCAATGGAGCTGTCAGAAAATCGAATTGTCTAGCCTTCATCCTCGTGATTTCTTGATAGAATCCCAAAAACAAAAAGGACCCTTCACCCGTTTCTCCATAAAGTTCTGATCTTTGTAATCAACAACATTTTTTTATTCAAAATGAGAGACATAGTTTCATGTTTCAGCGAGAACTCAGTAAATGTGTCTCGTTCTTCATGTTCTACCTATTCAAAAAACGCTTGTATCTCTCCAAGCCTTGTACCTTCAACTCAAAACTCAGTTTCCAATGTCTACAAACTTGTCCTCTTCAACCTCAAACAACTCTTGATCACTGTTACTTGGTGTAAGAGTCATTCCAACCAAGGATTCAGCATAAGCTTTGGTGATAATAATCATGACCCTTCAGCTTCAGCACCCTTTAGACTCAACACAAATTCAAGGTTTTTCAGGAAGAAAAAAGGTAGCAAATTGCTTGAATTATGTGATGATTCAAAAGTTGAAGTCTTCTGGGACCTCTCAAATGCAAAATATGAAGCTGGACCTGAACCTGTTGAAGGGTTTTATGTAGTGGTTATGGTTGATTCAGAAATAGGACTTGTTATTGGTGATAACATAGCAGAAGAAGCATTTTTCAAGAAGTTCAAAACCAGCACCAACCATGTTGCTAAAGTTTCTCTTTTATCAAGAAGAGAACATTGTTCTGGCAACACACTTTACACAACCAAGGCGCAATTCTGTGACACTGGAACATTCCATGATGTGATGCTAAGGTGCAGTGTTGAGAATGAAGGAGGAGGGTTAATGAACTCATCATCTTCACCAGTTCTATCTGTTTGCATTGATAAGAAAACTGTGATCCGTGTGAAGAGGCTGCAATGGAATTTTAGGGGTAACCAAACAATTTTTGTTGATGGGTTGTTGGTTGATTTGCTTTGGGATGTTCATGATTGGTTCTTCAACCCTGCTTCTTCTAATGGCTATGCAGTGTTCATGTTCAGAACTAGGAGTGGTTTGGATAGTAGATTGTGGTTAGAGGAAAAGACTGCACATAAAGATAAAGATCGAGTTGAATTCTCCTTGTTGATCTATGCTTGTAAGTGTTCATAAGGGAAATGTGTTCATCCTACTTTTTCTTACCACCTTTTTTCTTTATCTATTTAGTTTTTTTATCTTCCCCCCTCTTGTAGTCTTGCCATGAAAGGATACTTACCCATTCTATATGTTTTAATCATAGAAAAGAGAAACAACAATGATTTAGGACTTCAGAGTTATGAGTTTTAACTGAACAATTAGCTATTGTTAGTCTTTTGTTTCTCTGCTTTTTCTTGTTTTACTTGTGTGACAGGTGTAGAATTGATTCATTCAATTCTTTGAAAGTTACTAGAGTACAAGAGTTAAAAAGAGATCTACCATCTCAAAACATGTTCCATTTCATGTTTGGTGTTAATAAAAACATGCCATTACAATTAAAAAGTTTAATTTTTATTTTATTTTTTGGGTCTATTTTTACTTTATTATTATTATGGTGAGACATACTTTAAGTAACAGGTATTTGGTTGGAAGAGTTTTAGTACAACCTTAAATCTCTAGGAACATGAGTGTGGCTTCATGGATAAAAATAAAAATGTCCAGATTGTTTATAAATTTTGGTTTTAATTATTTCTTTCTTTTGAAGAAAAATGGTGCCTAAACAAGCTTTTAGGATGATTACATGGATGTCAAGGAAAACTTGCTAAAGATTTTGATTGCCATGGTTGTTGATTGGATAATTGAATGATCAATATCTTTACCACTATTCTCCTTTGCTGTTTAGAATTTCGTTTGTAACTGTAATCTTTCTATATATATAAAGTGTTTTTTAATAATAATCATCCACCAATGAAGGCAAGTAGGGAAGACTTATGTGCCATTTACTTTCATATCAGTTTAAAATATAATCAAGCCTTTAGGAATTTATAGAGCATTTAATCATATGAATTAACTTTAGTAAGAAAATAACTTTGATATAAAAGTATTAAACATTTTAAATAATCAGTTTGTCTTTACTGGTATGGTGGAACCTTTGATTGCCTATGATAGTCTATTCCTCTGTCCTGAGATGCCTTGACATGTGTTTATGACTACTTGGTCCCTCCATTTCTCAAAGTTCACTGCCAGAAACAAAAATCACTGCCAAACACTGTGGTTCATGGCATGGTAATAGCTATAGCATTGGCAAAAACAATGATTGTAGTTCTATATATATGGAAAATTGAGACATTTCTGCTTTAGATATAATCTCCACGTCTCTTAATACATATGAGCATCAATAAAACAATTTTAATTTCCATGCTTTTGCTACTATTCTGCTTTATCCTTTGTCAGAGTAAGTGCAAAATTATGTTGTATAAAAGTGTAAAGATGTATGGTTAATCTGGATCCTCTTTATTATATGAGAGTTCGGTATTGGATGGAATTACAACATGTATTATTTAAAAAGTTTTAATGACTTAGATTTTAAATTATTTTTAATTAAAGTTTATTTTTAAATCATCAAATAAATTTGGGTCATATATTCCTGTACTTGACCTATCCAATATAGGAGAGGATCTCAACTCCTTAAGTGTACCATCATAGTTTCATCTTTAAATTATATTCACTTTTCTTTTTGACTGAGGGTACAATTATTTCTTAACTAAGGTAAGATTCTACTATGCTTTACATGTTATGTTATGATGGTGGCAAGGAGAAATCAAGAGATATAGCATCTTACTACAGCTCTTATAACTGCTTTTGCATGTTAGGTTTTGTTTGGTGGATGTTACTTTCAGTAGTTATTAAAACTCTTACATACTCTTAAGAAGACTGTGCAAGCTTATTAAATTAAGTGTTGGTTAATCATTATCAATGTGTAGGTTAACAGAATCATACTCATTGATTTAGTCTTTGCTATTTTTCAAATGTTGAGTATTAGCCACTCCACTACTCTTGGAAAAATCTATGCAAGTTAGGTTTGTTATCATCTTTAAAGTAGAAAATGATTGGCATTACTAAAAATGTTTGATATTTATGCATTATTAATATAAAAATTTATATACAATCAGTATTGTTCACTATTAATTTGTATTGTTTTTTTTAATAGTCAACGATAATTAAAAATAAATAGTGAATGATACAATAACAGTATACAAAACTCATACAGTATCGTGTATAATATCAATCCATTCATTTTTTCCTCTTATATATTCTGATAACCATATTGTTGACTTGCAATTAAACTGATTTCCTTATTAGTTATTAGACTAGTTCTAACATATCAGACTTAGGGTCAAAGTTTATCATGTATGAAACTACAATCTTACATGATCATTCTGGTTTGGTGCACATTTTTCTACTTTCAGCAAGTTGTAGTAGTTGAGATTTGAATTTGAGCTCTGCTCTTAGCATCAAAATAAATTATAGAAAATCTTTAACAGTGACTTTGTACAATCATTTAATTTGTTAATTTTAAATGTTGTCCTTTCCTTTTTACCCTTGTTTCATTCAAATCATGGGTGTCACATTACCTTAAGTAAAATTGGAAAATAATGATGGGTAATTTCCTTAAGAAAGCAGAAAACTTAATCAGTAGATCTCTACTTGTTTCCCCAAAGATACAAGTATTATTAATTTCATTTAAAGAATTTGGACTTTAATTTAGTCTCACACTGATTTAAAAACAAAATCTAATGTTGTAAAAAAATAGCATCAATTTAGTCTCTTAATTTAGAAAAATTTCTCAATTATACAAATTTGACATTAATTCTAGTCCCCTAACATGTTTTGAAGTAAGACTAAATTATTTTTTCCATAGATATGTTAAAATCAAGAATGAAAAAATTGTTGGAGGAACTTGAGTTTATTCTCTGCCTAAAACAACAAGAAGACTAGGAAGAAGAAGAAGGAGATGAAGAAGCCGTGAGGCTGAGTAATAGAGAAGTGGAGATTTGGAGTTTTGAGAAGAAGAAGAATGAGTTAAAGAGTTGAAGAATTAGTAGAAAAGAGTTCAACAATGAAAATGATCTTGTTATTCAACAAACACAATGCACAAACTATTTATAGTAAGTTCACAACTAACTACCAACTAACTTTCAAAAACTATCTTTAAAAGGAAACTAACTAACTAGTTATTTCTAACACTCCCCCTTAATTCTAAATCTCTTGTTACAAGCAAATCACACACAATAACCTTCTCAACATTCTAAATCTATCAACTTTAACCGGTTTTGTCATCACATCAGCAACTTGCAATTCAGTTTTGCAATATTTCAAACATATCTTGCCTTTTTCTACTTGATCTCTAAGGTAGTGATACTTCCTTTCTATATGCTTGCTTCTGCCATGGCCAGCCGGATTCTTAGCCAAGTTAATGTCTAATTTGTTATCAACAACAAGCTCCACATTGCCTTCAAACCCAACCATCAACTCTTCAAGTAAAGAACTCAACCACAAGGCTTGACAAGCAGCATGACAAGCTGAAACATACTCAACTTCACATGTAGAGAGAGCAACAATTTTCTGCTTCTTTGAGCACCATGACACTAGTGAACCACTCAATGTGAAAACATAGCCCATAGTGATCTTTCTCTCAATCAAATCCCTAGACCAATCTGAATCAGAGTATGCAGAGAGTTGTAGCCTGCATTTTTCTGGTTTATTGGAGAAGAAGACTCCAAAATCAAGTGTACCACTAAGATACCTTAGAATTTTCTTGGCTGCTATGAGATGAGGCTTCCTAGGATCACTCATAAATCTACTTACCAATCCAACATTGAATGAGATTTCAGGTCTGGTATGGAAAATGAATCTCAAGCAGCCAACCATTTGTCTAAACTCAGTGTCATCTATAGTAGGTTCAGTGTTTCCTCTGTCCAGTTTTAGGTTTGGCTCTGCTGGTGTCTCAGCTGAGTTACAATTAACCATGTTGAACTTCTTTAGGACATCTTGTATGTACTTTCTTTGGTGCATAAGAATTCCTCCTTCAATCTGTCTAAACTCTATGCCTAGGAAGTAAGACAACCTTCCTAGACCAGAAATTTCAATCTCTGATTTCAGGTTTTGCTTGATCAACTCAACTCCATCTGAATTGCTTTATGTAATCAGGAGGTCATCTACATACAGACAAATGATGAGAACATGGTTGTTGCTTGTGCACTTAACATAGACATCATGTTCAACATCACATTTCCTGAATCTTGCTTTTAAGAAGAAAGCATCAATCCTTCTATTCCAAGCTTTTGGAGCTTGTCTCAATCCATACAAAGCCTTCTTCAATCTATAGACTTTGTCCTCACTACCTCTGATCACAAATCCAGGGGTTTCTTTATGTAAACCTTCTCAATTAGTGAGCCATTAAGAAAGGCTGACTTCACATCAAGTTGCCACATCTTCCAATTACTCTTGGTTGCTAGAGCAATTATTAAGCTAAATGTCTCAAGTCTGGCCATAGGAGCAAAAACCTCAGAGAAATCCACACCTTCCTTCTGCATAAAGCCCTTTGCTACTAATCTTGTTTTATACTTGCTAATGGAGCCATTTGGTTTCAGTTTTGTTTAAAAACCCATCTTACTGAAATTGGTTTTGGATCATTTGGAAGCTTAACCAACTCCCAGGTCTCATTCTTGACAATGGACCTCAAATCTTCCTCCATAGCTTTCTTCTATACTTTCTTATTAAGGGCTTCTTCAACTGTGATAGGTTCAGTATCTGCAAATAGTGCAGATACTAAACTAGCTCACCTTCATTTACGATCGCGTTATCAGGTAGGATTTCACAATCTCTTAGTCTGGCTGGTAGGTTTCTCATTCTAGAGGGCCTGTTTGCTTCACTATCATCAATTCCAGCTTCTGATTGAGGCTCTATTCCACTTGAATTCAGATCTTCTATGCTAAGAAGTCACTTGGATTCCATTCCAGGGGAACTTGAATTACAGGTTCTGCCATATTCTGTTTTTCAGTCTAAGTGCTTGATTCATTGAAGTGCACATCCCTATTGAATAAGACTTGATTAGTCTTGGGATTGAGTAGTTTATAAGATCTTGTGGAATGATAGCCTACAAAGATCAACAACTCACTCTTGTCATCCAACTTTCTTCTTTTCTGGTCAGGGATGCATCAGTAGCAAGCTGATCTAAAGACTCTAAAGTGTGTAATTGAGGGTTTCCTACCAGACCAGACTTCCTCAGGCACTTTAGATTCAAGTTTCTTTGTTGGATAAAGATTAAGAACATATGTTGCTATTGTTGCAGCCTCACCCCATAAGCCATGTGTTAAATTTCTAAACTTTAGCATGCTCCTAATCATGTTAAGAATGGTTTTATTCCTTCTTTCATCTATTCCATTATGTTGAGGGGTATAAGGTGCAATCACGTCATGCATAATTCCTTTCTCAGTGCAAAACAACTCGAATTCTTTAGAAGTGAATTCACCACTCCATCAGTTCTCAGCACCTTGATTGATTTTTATGATTGTTTCTCAACCATGCACTTGAAGGTGTTGAATATACCAAACACATCACTCTTGAGCTTGATCAAGTAGAGCCAGATCTTTCTGTTGAAGTCATCAACAAATGTGACAAAATATCTATTTCCACCAAGTGAGGGAACCTCAAAGGGACCACAAACATCATAATAGACAATGTGTAGAAGATTAGTAGCCCTTGAAGCAGTGAATTTGCTAAAGGATGATCTTGGTTGCTTTCTAATCTGGTAGCTATCACAGATCTTCTTTGGTATCTGAATTGAAGGCAAACCAAGGACCATTTCCTTTGTTTTGGCTTGTCACTCTCTATGGCCTGTCATGTGATTTGAGCACCTAGAGTCCATATACCATATTTCTTCACTACTATTGCCTTGGCTTGTTGTCATCATTAGCAAGATGGGTGAATCATCATCAGCATAGATATTATCTTCCTTCACCATGTGAGCATCAAAGTATCTTGGTTGTGTTTGGCATTCATAAGAGAAGTGGCCCAATTTACTATAATTGAAACACTTCACTCTTTTTCTGTCTACTTTATTCTTTCATCCCCTCCAACTGCTACCGCCTCCTCTCTTTGAGTAGGTTGATGCTTGATCAAGATCGGTGCTTTCTTGATCTTGAAGTCCATAAATGCTTGAGTTCTTCCCCCGTAGTCTATCCCCCTTCCTCGGTTTCTTTCACTATTCTTACCAAAGTGTCTTCCCTTCTTGTAAGTCTGAGCTTGTAATGCTTGACTGACTTTATCAGTTGATCTCTCAATGAGTCTTTGCTTATGAGCCTCGAGGGAGCCCTGAAGATCTTCTAGCTTCAAATCTTCAAGTCTTTTTTATTCTTCAATAACAACAACTATATGATCAAAATTTGGGGTAAGAGTTCTTAGGATCTTTTTGACAATGGCTTGATCAGCTATGGCTTCACCACAAGCCTTCATCTGGTTTGTAAAACAGATGATCCTGTTAAAGAACTGAACAACCTTTTCATTCACCTCCATCTGCATCAATTCATATTAGCGCCTCATGGTTTGGAGTCTAACTTTCTTCAATTGTTCTGCTCCCTTGTTACATTTCTCTAAGATTTGCCATGCCTCTTGTGAAGATTGTACTGAAGCAATCTTCTCAAAGTATGCTTCATCAACACACTGACGTAGAAGACACATGACTTTACAATCCTTCATTTTGTTCTCCTTGTGTGCCAATCTTTGTTGTTCTATTGAATTTGCCTCAAGTTGAGGGTAACCAAGCTCAACAATTTCTGAGATTTCTTGAAACCCCGTGATTGCCCTCATTTGAATGCTCCATCTATTCCAATTTTTGCCATCGAGGATAGGTAGGCTAGCTGGAAAACTTGTGCTTGTGTGCCCCATCTAAAGAAAGCAGAAGAATGAAATTGGAGGGGATAGAGTGCATAGGATCTCACTTGAGCTCTTGATACCAATTTGTTGGAGGAACTTGAGTTCACTCTCTGCCTAAAACAACAAGAAGACTAGGAAGAAAAAGAAGGAGATGAAGAAGCCATGAGGCTGAGTAATAGAGAAGTGGAGATTTAGAGTTTTGAGAAGAAGAAGAATAAGTTAAAGAGATGAAGAATTAGTAGAAAAGAGTTCAACAATGAAAATGATCTTGTTATTCAACAAACACAATGCACAAGTTATTTATAGTAAGTTCATAACCAACTACCAACTAACTTTCAAAAACTATCTTTAAAAAGAAACTAACTAACTAGTTATTTCTAACAAAAGCATGTAACAAACAATAAATTAGGTTGAGGCTGACATGTTTATAGGTCTATTTTATCCGGGTGTAAATACTTTGGACCCAAAATTTAAATTTTGGACCCATCCATGTTATACATTTTCCATAATGTTTTTTCCTCTATTCCTAACTCCATACTCAGTTTTCTTCAAATTTCGGTATCCTTATAAACCATAATCATCATCTTCTTTACTCATACAGTTATCCTATCACTATAATAACGATAATAATTCACTTCATTCTGAGATCCTATACATTTTGAACTATTGGAATGTGTTTATTAGAGGTACCTCTTGAAGTGTAATTGAGAAGTAACAAACCAGATCCTTGCATGTCATGGTGTGTGGTTTCAGATCCTATATATTTTGAACTATTCATATTTTATTATTATTGATGACTTTTAAATATAAGTAATTCAAATGAATAATATATAATATATTAACTGTGTATAAATACGAGCAATAAGGTATATAGAAAAATGATATATGTAGGTTTGTGTAGGACAGTAGGACTGTATCCCACATCTGCATTTCCTTCATATCCATTCGTGAGTTGGATTGAGGTTGACAACATCATCGCTCTTTTATTTACTAATAAAAGTTAACAAGTTAAGATATAATACTGCCAATAAGGTCTACCGCTTTCAATTTTTTAACAAAAGTTGTTAAAAATAATAATCTGATGATAATGTATATTAATGGAATTTCTAAATTGTTTTTAACAAAAACTCATATGATTAACTGTATAAGCAGAAATTGTGCAGTGAATAATAGTGTAGAGATAAAAGATAATATCATGTCCCTTATATTCATATTATAAACATTCGACCAAATTTTATCTTGGTTATCGACCGATTAACATAAAAACTAACACATGGCATTTAAATTACCTTTATTTGTTTGCAATCAGTTTGATTGGGACATTAAGAGGTAGTTGTGACAGAAATTTTACAGATCATTTCAGGTTCCATTACTAAGTTTCAATCTGCTTGCTTAGAAATCATTTACATATATGCATGAAGAAAATAATCATGCATTAAGAAGGCTACTAAACTAAGGAAACAAAATAAAGAGAGAAAAACACTACCAGTAGATTTTATGGACTTGGCCTTGTTGATGACCTTATCTGCTGCAAAATTATCATCAAAGTCACTGAGTCAGAGAATCACCAAACAATTTCATGTTTTCCTTATATATTAAAATGGAAGCAAAATAAAAATATTATGCATGTCAAAGATAAAGGTACTTAGTTACTTACTGCACTCTTTTGCATGGCATAAACACTTCAATCCAGCACCACAACTTCCATTAATCCTTTTACAATCCTTACAAATATCTGGTACATGATCTGTCATATCAAAAGAAATCCTTGTTCCTAACTTATATCCTTCATAATCTCCATCATTTGAGGAGCTTCTATGTATCCAGCTATAGTGAGAGCAGTTCAATTGTTCAGGATGAAAATCCTTATCCAATTTTAACAAATCTTTAGCAACTAAACATGAATAAGGACTTTTCTCTTGCTGATGAATCCTATAAGGTGGTGAAGAAGGAGAACCACATTTATATGAGTATCTGCAGTTTTGCATGAATGGTGAAATGGAATCTCTTATGCTTGAGCAGTTGAAGAGAATAAGCGAGTTGGGTTGTGGAGGAGAAGGGAAACCGGCTGTGACAGCCAGAGGAGAAACATATTGGAGAGAAGAAGAACAAGATGAGTGTGAGATTGTTAGTACTCTAGCATTATAGTTAACTGAAGAAACTTGGAAAAGGCCAAGGGATGTTTTAAAGTAGAGATTTTGAGATCTGCATAGAGTGATGCTCTCTAATAGTGAAGATATAGAAGAATTTTGATTCAAGGAATGTGTTTGAGTTCTGAAATTCTCACAGTTATTTTTATGATTATGATGGGCTATAGAAGAGCCTAATATGACATTGAACATGAGCAAAGAATGAAGGAAATGTTGTTTCTTGAATGGTTTCAAGATCAATGTAAGGTAAATGTTTTCTCAATGTTTTGAATCTTGTTGGATTTCTTTCAGGAATATACTAGATAGGAAGGCATAATGTTAGAAGGTTAAGAAATCAATACATCCAAATTGATTTCCAAGTTGGTCCTATGTTGAATCAATTACTTTTCTTTTTCTTCCTTTTTTGTACTATCAAGGATATCTCACCTTTTGGATAAGGAATTATTCCCTTTCTGGTTCGTAGTTACATTTCCCAACAAGTGTCACTCCTAAAAATCGAATCATTAACTTTTTGATCTTTCTTAGAATTTAGCATGACCTTGTACCACTAGACCAATGACTCATTGGTCTTCTCCTTCTTTTTACTTTCACTAGAAAAAGGTGACATTGCTTTTGGCAATCTTTGGGCTTAAAAGATCAATCTTTTTTATGATTTGTCATCCCTTTTTGACTTGGGATGGAACTTTCGTGGTCATCCTTCATAAAGTATTGTTAATTATTAATTATTTCCCATGGTTCATCAGGGTATGCATCATTCAAATTCTTTTGACCACCATTAACAATCATTCCTTTCCACCCCATACACTCCTAAAGTTGTTTCCATGTTAAGATTTTTTATGGCAAAGTAAATGATGATATTCTCTCACAGTAACTATTAGCTGTAACTCTGAATCGTTCAATTTATTAATCAAGAAGCCAAAAGGTAGATGCTACTGTTGTTTACAGAAGGCCTATTTAGAAGGTTTTCAAAGTGAGTAAGAGTTTTTCATTCTTAAGTAGTCACACTCAAGGAGCCAAAAAAATAAATCCTAGACAGTTTAGACCAAATCAAATATATACAAGGAAAATTTTTATCCAAAGAACATAGAAATAAGTACCTTAGAAGATTATATTTTTAGGAAATTACACTCCCTCCTCAAAAACCAACCAGAAAACAAAAATACTAAAGGGCTCTATTTTGTTCTTATTAAAAATCATTATTTCAAGTCCAAAGCAACAAAATTAAGTGAAGGTAAGCTTTTTGATTTTTGGGTATTACAATTGTGCATGTTTTACCTTTGGACCATCACGCCTTATACATCTACTCTTCCCGAAGCTTATTAGGTAAGAGTCTCGTGCATTGGGTTACCCATTTTTATTTCCGCTCGTGGGTGGTTGGATGTCTTTTACCTTAGGAGATTTGAGGCCAAGAAAATGTGCTGGTACAGATCAGAATGTAGTAGAATTTGGGAGAGAATTAGTATTACCTAATACTAACTCCTAAACATTCCAAAATTAGAAGGAAAAATAGCATATAAAGTTGAAATTACATGAAAAATGGTAGAAACAACTCATAACATACTACAAATAACCAATGCACACTTAAGCATACACTTCAAAGAAAACTTTAATTGGTTGAACATCTTCCATGATCATGCTGGTGCAGGTGCTTTGACAAGATTGGATGGGAAATCCAGCACCACAATGTTCTCAACAGCAGGTGAAAATATTTTGGCGAACTCAATATGATCTTGGTGAGTCTGAAATGCATTGAAGTCCTCTTTCCCATTGAATCTCATCAAGAATGCATGAGTGAAACCTTGCCTCAGCATCTCATGGTTTTCAATGTCCTTTCCCCTGTTAAGACAAATACAAGCATATATAATAGTAACTATGCTAGGTTTGTTTACACAAAAACACTAACAACCAAAAACTTGTCTGCTACATGGGTCAAACTTGAAACTAAGAATTCTATACAATCTTTAAGTTGGTTGTGCTTTATTTACTATATCATAAAATTAGCTTGTGCTATTGAAGTCTAGAACTACTTCCTCTTCCAATTAAGGTAACCAAACATATAAATGCACAAACCAAGGTCTTTATGTTAAAGGAAAGAACATGACTTTAGTCGGGTAATAGAAAATTGTCCCACCCTCATTTTCGGTTAAGCGACTAATATATAGTAGGTTGAGTTGAAGCAAAGTAAAAACATACCATTCAAAGGACTTGACTTGGTCAATCCCTGAGACCATTTTCTCCAACCCTTGGACAATCTCTTCAACTGCTACACCATCTTTGAACTTAACAATTACATAGTGATTGAATGCCCCCATGGTTACAACTTAGAAATATTACACTAACACATATGAAGCAATACAAGTTACTAGTACACTAATATATATATGGACACAAAAACTTATAATAATTAATATGCAAAATTTGGTCGTCAACAATCACAGTCCCTAGGTGTGTACTAATGTCAGATCCTCACGAGTCATGACCCATTTCACACAAGGTGATAATCAATTACCCCAAAAAAAAGTTATAGGAGACAGCATTTACAGCTTAATTTTAGGAAAGGTGATACTTTGTTTCATGCACAGTGTGCAACTTCTTATGTCCTTCCTATAGTAATATTTGTCATTGCACATGAATAAGAGCCTTTCTATCTAGAAGTTTGAATTATGGGTTGGCCTAATTCAGAGTATATAATATAATATATATGGCAGGCATGCCCTTTTCAGTAGTTTTTTTCTTTCTATATTGCTTAAGCAGATATGCTGGATTTTTCTCCATGTCCTTGCCATGTGCATTACCAAGGTAAATTACTGAACTTTAATATATGTGTATATATATGACATGATGATGTGTCTTATCGTTAAGGAATCCTAGGGGAATAGAAAATGTTATCTAATATTTACATCCACTGATACAATTTCTGAAGGTTAGAACTTGCAGTTCAGGCTATTTTATTCAAATATTAATATAGTTTTTATTTTACTTTAAAATACACTAATTATTCTTTTAAATCATGTCACTTCTCACCTTAATCTGTCATTTTTAAAAATTTCTTATTGAAAAGTAGCCCTAATAATATGTAATCAAAGTTGAAAACAAAGGACCAGTGATTCAGTGAATATTCGATTCACATTGATTTTTTAGAAGGGAAAAAAAATACACCACATGATAGTGTAACTTCTTTTATAAAATTTCATAATCACCGACACTGTCCTTTTGAATAGTTGTGTAATTTACCTTTCGTTCAGAAACCCTACTTGATCTATATTCAAGGAGGAAAAGACTTTGTTCATCTGACAAATTGATGAAAGTTCTCAAAATATCTAGTTATAACTAGTGTAATATCTATAAATATTTAATACACAGTACATCATTATTACTTTTATTCATTTGTATTATTTGTGTAAAGAGTTAATAATAATTAAATACATGAATCATTTGTATATAAAACTCGTTGACAATGAATATGTTATTTTCTCTTACAAACATCTATCAGTTGAGGTATCCAACTAGTGTTTTGACTAAGTCACACTTCCAATATTAACAATAACCATGTTATTTATTTGTACATCAACGGCTCCACAATTTCTCTTTTTCATTACTTTTCAGTTTTCACCACTTTTTACCCAAAAAGATACGTAATACACTATTGTGATCACATCATTTCATCACTTATATGGAGATGGTTAACACTAGAGAAGGGGAGACTTTTTTTTTATAATTTTAAGTTAACGAAATAAATTTAATTTATTATATAAAATAGGAATTACTTTTTTGATAATGTTATAATTTTTTGTGTTATAATTTTTTGTGTTGCATGCAAGAATTAAGTAAAATGAATGGATGGATTAGCTTAACTATCCTTTTTTGGAGTATTCAATTTGCATTTGATGACAGAATCTACTTATATCATGATATTAAAATAAAATGACAACACATTTTGTAGTATTCAGAATTTAGAAGTCTAATGCACACTTTTTACTGGACATTCTTTCCTAATTAAGTCAGCAAAATACAATGAAATCACACACACAAAATCATGCCATGTTCAACCATATACTGATTCTAGTTACTTTTTATTAGCATTTCAATTCAGGGTCTCTATGTTTTTGCTTAGCTCCTCCAACTTCTTCATCCTCAGCATCTCACTTTCAGTGACAAGCTAATACAAAGTTCAATGTTAGGAACCATAATTATAAATTTTGAGTACAAACACTACAAAATTTAACAAAATGCTTCTAGAGAAATCCTTTTAGGTTTTTTGTTTTGAGAACATAATGAGTCGTAAATAAGTATTGAGAAAATATGTTATATATAAGGCTTAATTTCATTCATCAATGAGACATAAGATACATAATTTATATAGCATAACAAAGAAAATTTATATAGCATAACAAAGAAAATTTATATAGCATTCATCAATATTCCTAATAGTCATAATAATTCTTTATTGCCTTGTAAATAGAAAACATAACATCTTACCGGTCATACTAATCTATGAGTAAATAATAATAAATTTCTATAATTATAAAGATAAAACAAGAGGGAAATGTGAAGAAAAAAAAGTGAAACATCACTGTCCAAAATTTCTAACCTCCATTAGTTTTGTAACAAGTTGAGCTTTTTCCTTGTTTTTCTCATTAAAAGCATCAAGTGCTTCCTTGTATTCTCTCTCCTGACCACAAAAAATATTCAGAAAAAATAAATACAGAAACAAAAGAGAGAAATTCAAGCTAAGATATATATTTCCCTTCAATCATTTTTATCCATTAATCTTATTCTATCATTTTCTAAGTGGACACCAAAACACAGTTATTATGAATAATCACCTTAACCACTAAAGTGGTCATGCCCATATGCCCCTAGGATGAGACAACATGGGACCAAGAAGGAAAACAACTTAACAAGTTTAATTGATTAAATTCTGTATCAAAAGTTGTGTAAGTAAAGAATTTAGAAATAAAAAAACAAAAGCAAACAGTTAAAAAAAACCACCTTTCTTTGGCAGGTTTGGCCCAGTGGCTTTAACTCTTTGTTAACACTGTCTATCTTCTTTCTAACTATTCCAACTTCCTTCCTCAATGGATCTGTGAGACCCTCAAGCTCCTACAACATGATATTCATATTTTCAATCAAACATTACTATTAGCTTTGATGCAAAGGAAGGAAAAAAATTGCATTTAAAACATGTAACTTATGTATGTGTTTGTTAAAGAATCAGGCTAAACAACTTAGTACTATATATGCACACAACAATTAATAATCCCTTGCTCAAACTAGTATGAATTGGATTATATACATTTTCCAATATCATAAGTGTATATTGATTAGTATATATACATAACATAATCTATATAATATATGTACATAAATCAAAAACCAAGTAAAGCATGAATGCTTAGAGCAAAAACCAAATATAAAATCAAAGGAAAGTGTCAGTATTGTTTGAATTACCTCTCTAATCTCAGCCAAACGCTTAGTTTCTTCCTCGACTCGACCGAGATAAGCATGAACCTTACCCCTCACCTCCATTTTCTTCCTCTCAATTTCTTCTTCCTTTGCTCTGAACATTGCTAGAGCTGATCTTGACATCTCCTCTTCCTTATCATCCATAATTGGGCTCTGGTTAGAGCTGACCATCCCCGAGTTCCTCACTCGCGGCACGATTGCTAGTTGTTGATGCTCATATGATTGTTTTGGTGTTGCCATTGTTGCACCAATAACCAATATGCACTCTTTTATTCTACCTTGCCAACTCTCTTTTCTTCAGAATCATAGCACTCTTTCCTCTGCCTTAGATGCTTTATAAACAAGACTAACTTTTAAGGGTAATAAACCAAGTAGCTTATTTTATTAACAACCGTAGAATAAGATCAAATCACAGTTAACAAAGTATAGATTGTAATATTGTATAGTTAACAGTGAATTTATATGTTATGAACAAATACTTTCTTATAGTGTTTTATACCTGCCACCTTTACTCAAAAGCTATCTTTGATTATGGCACCATCCAAGTTCTAGTATTGGAATTGAAGGTAGTTATACGTCTGAGTATTAAACTATAAATGTTAAGTCTTTGTCTACACATTTCAGTTTTATTTATTCTCTGAAAACTTAGTGAAGAATCTTGATGAGCCTACTTTGGTTAGGTAGCTATTTTCTTAAGTTGGTATATTGGCAAATTCAGCTAACTATTGCTTCTCAATTCTCAATAAGGGCATCAATATTTTAAAATAAGGATCACATGTCAAAAAATTACTGTCATATCTCAAGTCAATTACATTACAACAAGTAATCAAAAAAAATTGGTTTTTATTTTTATGATTTTTTTCTTAACTAGTTGGCACTTTTTAATAGGATTGATATATAATGAGACACCAAATCTTGGGACACGTGATCTCCATTCCAATAGTTTTTCTCAAAGAAATGTATATTTATATACCTGCCACCCCACCTTAACACATGGAAACAGATCCCCCTTTACCATTTATTTCATATTCCATATCTGTTTGTAGTTAGAATACTTGTATAGTTAAATTTGTTTGAAAGTTTCTAAGGAGTATTGGTGTAATTATATAAGGTGCTTTTTTGAAGATGGAAAGGTGCTTGGAGGAGAAGTTTTGTTGAGGAGTGGACAGAAAAGGCTCACCTACATAAAGCATGAATGTGGGAGAGCCTTAGAAAACAAGACAGAGTAGGAGAATTTGGAGCAGCTAGTTGCCTTTATGGAAAATCATTACCCATATAGCTGACCCGGCCAAAAATGTATTCTAGGGCAGAAAGTGATATACCACAACATCTTGGCTCTTTAAGAAAGAACTTCCAGCTTGTGTTCCAAATATTTGGTCTCTCTCATAAAAAGCATCATCATCGAATCTTAAATTCATTTTTAAGGTGTTATTTTACTATATGAGGTTGCCCTTATATTCTTCGTTTAGCATTAAAAAAATTAATATAAGAGGTTGCTTAGAATCTACATACAAATACACATAACCTTAATGATTTTAGTAGGGTTAGTAGGAACATGTACAACACATAAAATGTTCATGCCAAAGACTTTCCAGGCTGAAATATGATCCATGATTATTAATAAGTATTCCTCATAGGTTAATTTTGCAGACCAATGGTAAAAGAATGACCCACCATGAGGCTCTCACGGTCTCACCTAATGAGGATTGGAAAGGGTAGATATATGCAAACGAAAAACGAGGAAGTTGTTTACAATATTTGAACACGAACTCAAGTATGTCCATTCAGAAACAACAAAAATGTTGATTGCAGGCATTTGAATATTATACTGTCCTTCCAGCCTTATAGTTTCCTGATGGCTGTGGTAGGTGTTGAGTTCTTGACTCTTCGTGAGGTTCTAAGCATTGTGAACTGTGAGTAGGTAATGTTAAACTTTGAGTTGCTCAAGCTTACTAGTCCCAAAGTTGACAAGTCATATATTTCAGCTGGTTTTGACAGGAAAAGTTTTACTTTTGCATTGATAATAAGAATCCTTTCGCTGCTTGTGCTCACACTCTTATTGAAATCAATAAATAAATACTTCAAGGAAAAAATTGTGTTTGCCTTTACAAAAACTAGTTCGAGATTTAATCATCTATATCCTGGATTTATTACCAAAACAAACATCGTTCCTTCCTTTAAGTGCTTTCTCTAATCTTCCATATATCCAGGTTTCCATTTCTCATTCTGTACCCCAAAGGTTTAAGGTGAACCGGGTCCATTCAACACCTTCAAGGGGTTACTTTCAGGTGGATTAGACCACCAAATTTGACCTATGGTACAAAAATGCCATCGTCGACTACAAGGGCAGTAAGTAAGTTAAGGAATTCATCACCCATCCAATATATCCATGTACAAAAAAATTTATTATAATGATTTAAAATTTAAATGAATTGAACTAATTGGAACATTGTACTCCTGTCTTAATGGTTCACTTCCGTATAATTTCAATATCACCATTGTAACTTGTAAAGGCAACACAAATTTCAATAAGCTTGGTGTAACTTTTAAAACAAGGGTGTCAGGTGTAATTGAATTACGGAGAACCTCAATCAAAGTCTACGCAATATCCGCCTTGTTTATTTCATCGATTCCTGTTACTACCCCTCACCTTTCTGATTCAAAGCCCATGCATGGAAGAGCATGCTGGCTCATTGTTGCCCATAGCATATCACAATTTTGAAACCAAAACAAGCAACAACTGCTCGCTATACAGTTCAACTGGCCTATCTACAATGCCAAAGGACAGTTCAGAATCAAAATGTTTAATGATGTAATTGAAAAACTGTTGCACGTATATGATGCATGCAAAGGAGGTATGGGAAAAAACTAGAAGCAGTTGACACAGAACAAGCACCAAACCAGAATCCAAATGTTGCAGTTTGAATAATCATTTGATTTTGTCAAACACGTAAAGAACATTTGTAATCATTTTATAAATCTCCAATGTAGCTCAAAGTCTGCAATTAAGCAATTTTATTGAGATAAAAGGCATAAAGGCAAAGAAAATCAATGGTCCATATTGGGAAGTGCAGGTAGGTTTGTGCAGTATAAACACCCACTTCCTCAATCAGAAATTTCTAAGTCATTCTTTCTTTCCAATTCCATGTGACATGTTATATATGCCCCGCCCCTGTACAAAAAAAATAAAGCAGCGCTCATGAGATATTATCGCATGAAACAGATTGAGTTAGAAGACACACCAATAACTTCAATCTGTTAAAGTTAATAAAGACAAGTGATTCTGGTTATGAATAAACTTACAATCATAAAAATTGAAGAAGCTGCCAGAGCAAGTGGTATGGCAACAGAGGTAACCTTATCGAGTGGCCCTTTCAAGTGTGTGTACCTTTGGGCATTCTGGTAATATTTTTGCTTCTCCAAAAGCTTCTCTCGTGGTCTGAAGGGTGCTTCAGTCGACATCCTACACAAGGCAGTCCATAATTATCTCATAAATTCTTATTCACAACAATATAAGGAGAGGGAAATGAAAAAAAGATAAATGTTTGATCACATGACAAATCAGACATGGGAGAAGAAGGGGTAAATAAAGAAGAAAAAGAACAAAAATATAGATAAATTAACAAAGAACTATAATACATTAATACTGAACTCCCAAATGACACAATCATGTTTCACATCAACTAAAGTGGGCACTTTTAGTGGTAAACACTGAGAAGTATGATATATCACAATAACTTACACTAATAGAGGATGACATATCATAGAATAACTTACACTAATAGAGGAACAACTATTTTCGTTCATAACACAATATCCAAATGTCATATCAAATAAGCTTTATACATACACTTAACAATGAAGCAGACTTCCACATTCCAGTATGTAACGGACTAGCTCTTCCTATATCCTCTCCGTCCAAAAGTCTCTTGCCTAAGAGGATGTTTCTTTGGGGATTCATAAATAATACACATCTTAATCTGCATATTTCATAACTTGTGTGTGTATTCATGATTCACCAATTATCTATCTAATCAAGAATTGTGATCAGTACCAGAAGAACTTTGACATAGTTAACACTCCCAAGTTCCAAGCGCATGCTACGAGATTGGAACAAAAGTATGACTAAACCTAATGTCATTTCCACCACTGAATCGAAAGTTACAGACAACTACATATGAATCCATATTTCATAATACAAAATAACACTAAATGAGGAACAATCCCAAATAAAAATTCAGCTGAAGACAAAATTGAGGCATTGATTTCGCCAAAAGTATATATGATCAAAATAGGGTAAACAACAATTGATTTAGATTCAGATAAACATATTAAATACAGTCATACAAAAATTGTGATTAAAAAAAATCATGTCACCGATAAGATTCGCACGAATTTGGCAATTATTATTTATATAATAATAAATATTATTGAAAAGAAAAGATAGTGGTTCGAAATCTAGAGAAGTGCGTGATTGAAATAACGCAGTGTGAGAAGAGCTTACTCTGAATGAAGAATTGGGGCAGGGAAAATGAAGAACACGGGCTTTTTGTTATTCTATCGCACTGGGTGGGGTCTCTACATTTGTGAAGATTAACAACTTTATAGGGCTCCGCTTATGATCATCTTGACCCGATCCAACTTGAACAATCCTCTTCCGGTTTGTTCTTGTTAAAATTATATTTTAACTAATTTATCACTCATTTTTTTACCTTTTGAATATGTCAATAAAGAATTAATGTCTATACATAAATGATATACTGATTGTATAAAATTTGATTTCACTCGATGGATCCTGATTGAGCCTAAATTAGATTATTGTTATTTAGAATACAAAGTTAATCATGTATTTTGCTTAAAAGAAGGTGTAAGTTGTTGTATTGGATTTACATTCTAAATAGTAATACAAAAATAAAAAAAGTTAGTTGGTGAATAAAAATATATATTTTTAAATGAAAGTCGATGATATAATCAATATGATTTAAATGAAAATCAATTCATATGATTAATTGTTTTACCCATTTTAGTCAATTTTAACCATTTAACTAATATAATTGTTATCCGGTTCAATAGGCTGGTATTGTACGGTTTTCACATCCATGGATGAAGTGAAATGTTTGAGCCGAACCGGGGTTCACATATTGTGGTTTGGACCGCTGGTTTTGCCACTGAAACGCTAAACGATACAAATCTCATTTATAAAAACGACATGTCGTTTAATAGCATTAGGGAGAGTGATACACATCACAATAGAAAGCTCGCTAAAGCCCGCAAGCCCAAGTGCAAAACGGCATAGCTAAAAGCTCAGGCGAGTGATAATGTCGTTACCGGTATCGTAGCCATCTTCATCTTTTTCCACTCTTCTTCAACTCTTGTTCCAAAACATGCGCTCCAAGGACAGAATCTCCTACTTCTACGATGGTTCGTTTTCTTCTATTCATCTTCCGTTCATTCCTTTTTAGCTTCTATTGTTCTTTCTATAACTTGAGTTTCGCCGTTTTTTTTGTTTTCTCCTATTCTTCTCTGGTGGAATTGAATCTGTGAAAAACGTTGATTCTCTTCGTGTGAAATATATCTTCTTATTCATAGTTCAGTTTCTTTCATGTATATCGAAACCCTAGCCTTATTTATTTCCATGCTTGTTACGTTGAACGCTGCGTTTCGATGCAACGGGGATGAACAACACGAAATCATCTTGCGCTTAGAACTGTTTTCGATTTCAGATTTAAGTCCACAAGTCTTTTTTCACGTTATAGAAACGGCAACAAAGAAAGAAATTTAGAGTTGTGCGATTTTTCTTTCTTTCATAACAATAGATAGTTATGCACTTATTTTATAAATTTCCATGCTGTTCGGTAAGGAAATTAGCATCCATAGTACCTAATGACACTCAAGTTCTTTCTGGAGCTGTTCAATCTTAATAATCAATTGTTGATTTTTTCCTGAGGTTTTCTTGATATTATTTGTTTATATGTTTTTCATGAACTGAATTGTTTAAACTTTGTATTGCAGGTGATGTCGGTAGTGTTTACTTTGGGCCAAACCATCCGATGAAGCCTCACAGGCTTTGCATGACTCACCATCTCGTTCTTTCTTATGATCTTCACAAGAAGATGGAAATTTATGTTAGTTACATACACCAGCTGTTTCATTTTAATTTGTATGTTTGGGTTATTGTTGCCAAATTGTTCGTTATTGGTGATCTGGCGTCGATTGCGTAAATAGTGTTATTTCATTTATTTATTCATCTTGTGTATGATGCAGCGGCCACACAAGGCTTATCCTGTTGAGCTTGCCCAGTTTCATTCAGCTGACTATGTTGAGTTTTTGCACAGGATTACACCTGACACTCAGCACTTGTTCTCAACTGAATTAGCAAAATGTGCGTCTTTCCATATTCTTGAACTTACCTGATGATATGTGATTTTTTAGTTGTACATAGAGTGAGAAACACTGCAAGAGTTTCCTGCTGTGTGTTATATGCTATATGCCATAGTGATACAGAGGGAAAGATAAGGTCCATCATTTTGTGTAAAGGGTGAAATTTTAAATGCTAATTTTTTTAAATCGATTTTTTGAATGTTATTGTCATCACTCATTTAGCTATAACTTTATATTGTTAAAACTTTTGATGCATACCAAACCGGCATAACAATTTCAAATTTATTTCTAAAGAGAAGAGAAAACAACGGGGGTTGGTGTTGCCATTTACAGTTTATTTCAATTCTGTAGAAGATAGCAAATGCTTATAACCCTGCAATTGTTGTTACTCTTCATATAACACGAGCTTGTGTCCTTACTTTCAATGATCCATATTTGATTTCTGAATTCATATTTGTGTCCTCGCTAACATTATCTAACCCCAATATGTATATAGTAATTTTACCTTTATATTTTCAATTTCTTGTGTTACTAATAGTAATTAACAAGTTCCTCATACATTGTCAATCATTTCTGTACTTCCGTCAGATAACCTTGGAGAAGACTGCCCAGTATTTGATAACTTATTTGAATTTTGTCAGATTTATGCTGGTGGAACTATAGGTAATTTGTTTATAACAGTGATTCTCTTGAATTTTTCTCTAGCCCTCTTTGTCATATATATGCTGGTTGATGACCTGCAGATGCTGCACGTCGATTAAACAATCAACTGTGTGATATTGCTATAAACTGGGCTGGCGGACTACACCATGCCAAGAAATGTGAGGCATCTGGGTTTTGTTACATCAATGACTTGGTTTTAGGAATCTTGGAGCTTCTTAAATATCATGCCCGTGTTTTGTATATTGATATAGATGTACACCATGGTGATGGTGTAGAAGAAGCCTTCTACTTCACTGACAGGTTAGCCTGTTTCTCATATCATCTGAAGACTGGAAATTGATTAGAGTTGTGAATGTGAAACCACTGAGAACCTTCAAGTTGCAAAGGCAATATCAAGATTAATTACACGACTACAATTCTGTCTTCCTGATATATACTAGCTGACCCTTCTGATATGTTCTCTTTAAAACTATTGATTTTGAACCTAGGATAGTAACTATAAGCAATTTTTAATCTTATAACTTATAAGGAGTTAAGGACTTGGTATGTTTGTGTAGGTATATTAATATTTTATTATTAAAATTTAATTATTGTTTATAAACTCAACTTCCACTGGACTTCATGATTGCCCAATAACAAGCATATTAATTCATTATCTAAATCTCTATATAATAGTTACCAAATTTGCTTAATAATCCTGCAAGTCCCATACCTTAGTTAATGTACCAAATACCACATTCCAGATTTGTCATAAAGAAAGTCTTGTGTTATAATTGCAAGAAATGATTAATCTTGTACCTATACCCATGCCCTCTTTATGTTACCTATGCTTCGTGTTTCGCTCGGCAGTTGGCACTGTTCTAAAACAACCAAGCCTTGTCTATTCTCATGTAAAATTCAAAGATGGTAGACATAACTTGCTTTTCTAATGCTATATGCTGGTTAGATAGTTTTGTCATACTACCCATGATTTTCTCTATTTTGTTAAAAAGGAAGATTTTCATTACAGGGTGATGACCGTCAGTTTTCACAAGTATGGAGATTTGTTCTTTCCTGGCACTGGTGATGCAAAGGTATTTTCTTCATTCGATTTTTATTTTTGGTGACTTGTCTGATTGTCAATCACTCTGTTGCTATTATAATTTAATCTGTGACAGATTGAGATTTGAGGAACTGCATAACTGTGGCTCCATTCCCCATGTTATGTATTTGCTGAAATTGAATATGCTTTATCATTTGAAACATTTCTGGACCTCTGTAGATTGGAGTAAATTGAACTGATTTTACTTTATTAAAGGAAGTAGGAGAAAAAGAAGGAAAGTACTATGCTATAAATGTCCCATTGAAGGATGGAATAGATGACACTAGCTTCACTCGACTTTTCAAGACTGTAAGTTCATTCTTCTCTCTTTTTTTTTGGGGGGTTGCTAGCTCAAAGCAAAAGCTCTTCATTTCAATATTTGTCGCATTACTCTAGCTTGATGGTGTATTTTTTGAACCTGCTTAAATGCCTACAATGTAGATTATATCTAAAGTAGTTGAAACATATCAACCCGGTGTGATAGTTCTCCAGTGTGGAGCAGATTCACTTGCTGGAGATCGCTTGGGCTGCTTCAATCTCTCTATTGATGGTGCTTATTTCCTAGTAAATTTCCTATTTCGATGAAAATATTCTTTTATGTAATCACTCTTTGACTGCGTGTCTTCTTTGCATATGTTGGTCTCCATTTAATTAGTGGATGAATTACTTTAATTAGTATATTATCTGTTTGTTTCTTTTACTACAGGTCATTCTGAATGTGTTAGATTTGTGAAGAGATTTAATTTGCCCTTGCTGGTGGGTTTCTATAACTTAGTTTTTGTCTTTATTTCACCTGTTCTATGAGTCAGATTTATATGAATAGATTTCTGCCACAGGTCACCGGAGGGGGGGGATACACAAAAGAGAATGTTGCTCGATGCTGGACAGTTGAAACTGGAGTTCTTCTGGATACAGAGCTTCCAAATGGTACATTAAGTCATCCAGACTTGACATCTTTTCAACTCTTTTATGACATGTTATACAAAGAATTGATTTTGTTTCATTAAATGGATTTAATGAGGGTGAGCTTTGGTGCAATGCTGCTGTGGTAATTTGCCTTGTGACCTGGTGGTCATGGGCTCAAATCCTGAAAACTATCTCTCTGTTTGTGGGGTAATGTTATGTACATTTACCCTCCCTCAGACCCTGGCCTTTTTAATTGGATTTATTATTCATTGTTCAAGCTTCAAAGTAATGCAGAAACACTCTTGTGAATTGTGATGTGATATACGATACTGTAATTTTTCATTGGGCCTGGCAGTTTTGGAGAGCATGCTATGCATGCATTTATATAGTAAACTAGTACTTCTTTGTTATACATCTGCAATATAAACCCGGACAATAATGTGTGGCCTCAATGCTTTCTATCTCAGCCCAATATAGTTAACTTTTCCCTCCAGAGGATGGGGGCACACATCTTTTAGACTTTAATTATTGCTCCAAATTTACTTGCTTGTGCTTGTAGTATTATGCCCTGATAGGGAAAAACTGTAATCTGCCCTCACACTGTAAGCTTCTAAAATATTGCATGCATCTCTTTTCAAATGAGTTAAATCGGCATTCGAGATCCCTAAGGGAGACATTATTGACCTGCTTGATCTGTCATGCAGAGATCCCAGAGAATGATTATATTAAGTATTTTGGGCCAGATTTTTCGTTGAAGATTCCAAGTGGCTACATAGTATGTATTTTCTCAGTACTCTTGTCTAAGACTCTATTTATCTAGACTTTTCTTTTATTCTAACTTTGATTGGAGTCCATTGTCTGGCATTTGAAATTGCCAATTTATATTGGTTATGATCTAAAACATGTGGCTATTATTTTTACTTTGGACTTTGCAGTGTGCAGTGAAGTGTCTAAAAATATAAACCACTGATTGGTCCTCATTATTTTTCTCCTTTAATTTGATCAGGAGAATTTAAATAGTAAATCATATCTTACCACCATCAAAATGCAAGTCATGGAGAATCTTCGTTGCATTCAACATGCTCCAAGTGTGCAAATGCAGGAGGTGAGTTCATCCTTGAAATAGGAACACCCAACCTAGCTGGTTGGTTCAGTTTTTTTTACTCAGAGTTGGCTACCCTTAGAGGGGTTATGAAACAAGTTATTTGATTTCCACCTTTATTGTGTTTGCTTAAACTTTTATGAATGTTCACAAATCAATGATTTGCTTTGGGAGGAGAATTTTCAAGTTATTGGAATAGCATAATTCCTTCTTAGTAGTACTTCTAATATATTATCTGAAAATCTTTAGTATTGAGGAGAATGGAAATTATAAGTTGGGTGGAAATTAAGGCACAATATATTAGCAACAATTGCTGGTCCAGCAAGAATACTTGAGCTGATGAACAAAGGCTATAGCCTATGATTAAGTTATTTAGCATTAGACCTCTACTCCATTGAGACTGAAACCTATTATTTATTTAGGTTATGTTTATGCATACTAATATATGTTTTTGTTAATCATTTTGATGTCAAATAGTTACTCTCTCTGTCTATGTTAAACTTTTTTGGACTTGGTTTGAATGCATGCTCCTTTGCTGATTTCATGATCATATCACTTCTAGCCAAAATCAATCGATGGCAATGTATGTACACCGATATTTTTTCCCAAAAGGTGAAACTAACAATTTGTGGGTCACAGGTCCCACCTGATTTCTACATTCCTGATTTTGATGAAGATGAGCAAAACCCTGATGAGCGCAATGATCGTAAGGAGAAAAAGTCCTTTCTTAATAGCGCTCCATACTTGGTGCCAAATCATAGTTTATTGATTTTGATAATTTTTGTTTTTCAGAACACACTCAAGACAAGCATATTCAGCGAGATGATGAATATTATGAAGGTGACAATGACAATGACCACATGGATGTTGCATGAAGTTGGTTTGGGCTATTGGAGGAATGACCATTTTCAGTTTGAGAGAAGGAAAATGTAATTAGGTAGAGAACAACTCAGTTATATCAAGAAAGCCGAACATTCATATGTTTGTTAGATTTTGTTGTATTTTTTTATAGTGTTGTTTGTTTCTTTTGGGCGAACTCATGTTTTTGCGTGAAATGAACACGTAGAATGTACATGATTATTAAGGATCTAAATGCAAAGTTGAAGAAAAATTAAAACATTCAGACAAACTCAGTGCCTCTTCTGTAATCTGTAGGGATTTATAAGACTTTCTACTTATCAAGAATCATACAAGACTGGCGTTTGAAAAACTGGGCACGATGAGTATGCATAACAAAAGTGGTCAAATCTTATTAGATCCTGGTTTAAATCATATTTAAGTTTGGTCAAAATAAAAAATATTTTACTTCAAAATCAATGCATGTTAATTAGAGCTACTCAATAATTTTTTATCATAGAGAAAACTGATTTACAAATTCTAATGATTGAAAAATCTTATCTAAATCTGTCAATTCCTTCTAATTGATTTTTCAAAGAAGTAATGCCAAACAGTCCTTTACAAGTTTCAAGGGTTTTGATTACCTGGTAAGGAACCATTTTTGATCTATTTCAAGGATCTATACTTGATTTCTCAATAGAAAAGTATATTTTGGGT
Source organism: Lupinus angustifolius (assembly GCF_001865875.1). Lineage (NCBI taxonomy): Eukaryota > Viridiplantae > Streptophyta > Magnoliopsida > Fabales > Fabaceae > Lupinus > Lupinus angustifolius. The sequence continues at coordinate 23,150,644 of NC_032016.1, read as the reverse complement.
CCTTTACAAATGACATTATTTATTTACCATTAGTCGATTAGTGCACGGTATCACTAGATACCCAGAAAAATTAAAAAGTCATGAGTTCAATTCCTATAAGATGATGAAATTCCCTTGGTAATAAGAAAAGTGACATTATTTTAAAATGACTGAATAGAGATGTCCAGAGGCCAACACAAGGAGTCCACTATAGATGTTACAGTACAAAGTATTATTCTGTTTTTGTAACACTTGTATGAGACAGATTGTATAATATAGATGCACTCAAAATATACCTATCTAGACAAATATGTACATGCATTCTCACATCACACTCAACCAGTTGTAATGCAGATAAATGACAGTGCTAAATTCCTTGCATTACAATTAAAGCAGTTTTTAAGTTCTAACTGCAACAAACAAGTGATAAATGTGTATGTCAACAGAACCACCACAATTTAACTCATGCTATAATTTGCCTCACTAAATCAATGTGGTAAGCAGGGAAAATAAAAATAAAAGAAGGCCAAGTGAAACACATTTAAGTATGGCAAGAAGTTTTTGATATGCAGAAGTTGTGGATTTCGGATAGTGAGCCTCTGAAAGTACTAAAACACTGGGTACTTGCATCCTTGAAAACCAATTGATCTACCCATGGATTGAACCTTCTGGCTATTACATAAGTTAGGATTCTTGTATATGTTTATTTTCTGCCAAAATGCTTTCCAGCAATGATTCACAAGCATCTTCAAGTAAATCTAATACCTGCAAGTGGCACACAATGATATATGAGCAAGAGCATCAGCCAGGAATAAAGAATTCTTCTTTATAACGAGAAAATGTTTTTAAATGATCATATATGTGGATTTCCTGCATCACCAAACATTTGAGACTATGGGTACCAAATATGTACACTGAACGCATGTAATTCAATGACACGAGAAAATCATCTTCAAAGGCACCGACCAAGGAGAATAAATCTCCAACAGGTAGTCATAAAAAGGTGCTTGCATAAATGACTGAATTTACAGTATAATTTCATCCTTCAACCAATTCAACTAGACATGTCAATATAATGCTTGGTTTTTTCTTAATGATTTAGATCAGCTTATTGAAAAACAATAGTACTAGGATTCTCGAATCATAACCATGTATCACATGATGGCAAGTGATACATTAATGTACTCCACTTTTCAACCTACAAAATGAAGCAAGTACCAACCAATAACCTAATATGAATACCTTCTCAAACCCCTTCTGTCCACCATAGTAAGGATCAGGCACTTCAGTTTCATCATGCTTCTTACAATATGAACATATCAACTTAACCTGCATCATCGCAATCGCAAACCCACATAAAAAAATTAAAATAAAAACAAAAGAAACCGGGAGGATCAAAATCTTGAACTAACCTTCTTATGTCCATCTTCTGGTAATGTCTGACTAGATTTCCATCTATTGAAGGCCTCCAATATATCCTCTAAATCAAACAAAAGTGCACATTACTATTACAATGTATGACAAAGGCACATTGAATGGATCAACCACATTTCATCCAACTTTAATAGTTCATATTAAAATTGGGAAATTACACTGACCAACACACCCCTATTGTTTTAGAAATTATAACAACCTCCCTAAGTTTATCCTAAAGAGGTGATAAATGAAATTAAAACAAAAACTGAATAGTAATCAGCTTAATTTACACACAATAAAAACATCACATAAATTTGAGTATTGCATTCACCTACCTCTATTTTGCTTGTCCATGGCAAGAATGAGATCAAAATCAACAAAATCAGAAGGCCTAATTGGTCTCGAAATAGAAGTTATCTTAATCCCACGCCTCTTTGAGGCTGCCCTCATTCTCTGATCCGCTTCATTCCCCTTTCAAAAATAATTCATCCAAAAAAATCAACTTTTATTTAAAAAATCCAAAACAAAAAAAATGAATTTAGCAAAAAAAGTTATTATTTTTGTTGAAAAAGATCACATTTTTAGTGAAACAACGACATACCCACCTCGTGGTAATCGATGGTACCAGCAGAATCGATTTTGAAGTTAGAATCAAAACCCCTTTTCTTAACCAAATCAGTGAAAACTCCTTCAGCAGCTGGGCTTCTGCATATGTTGCCTAAGCACACAAAGAGCACAGAAAATGGTTTTGTATCAATGGATGATGAGGTTGGAAGAGAAGACGCCATTGACGATCGAATCAATGAAGAAAAAGAAGAAGAATAGAAACGTTGTTTTTTAGATGAAATAGAAGTAAGGTGTGGAATTTTGGAGGAAGAAGGAACAAGAGATAGTGTGTTTGGGTTTGGAGAGAGGAATTGGGAATAGTGGCAAACTCGTAAATTAGTGAAGTTTGTTGCATCAGTGTACAGTGTCCTCATATTTTGGTTTCTGCTGATGGATGCAACTTTACCCAATAAGAATAGATTTTGCTTCTCCTTTGAGTCAGACAAGCCCAAGAAACAAACCTCCTTCACTTTTCTCTCTCTTTTTCATCCCCTTGGGAGTTTCGCAAATAGTGTTAGTTTCATATGGTTTTTTTGGGTACTACAGTTTCATATGGTTTAAGATTACCTTTTTAATTAAGTAATTGTATGTGAGTTATGTCTCAAGTTTTACTATTGCGAAAAGATAATAATTACTTTTATTTATATATTTTATTAAAACAAAATATGTCATTGGTAGATCATATTTTAGAAGTATAAATAAATGTATTGGTTGTTTGTTTTATCATTCATACCGAAATTATGGTAAAAATAAATCATTTTCATTAAAAATTAATTTTAAATAAAAATTGGCATATATAACTAATTTTCAATTAAAAATCAGTTAGTATGATCGGTTTTTGTCAATATAATTGTGTGATCGATATAATTATTATATCATACCAATATTTGGATTGATTCACCGGGTTTTTTTTATTAAACCAGCTGGTCGAAACTGATTTTCATAACATTGCTTCATATTTATGCAAGATGAGTTGAATCATCCACTTAAAGTGCCTCAATTCTTCAAGTATAACCTTGTGTTTGAGAGTTATGAGAAATAATGCTCCAAAGTTGCCTTTGCCATTTATATATTTTAACAAAATGTAATTGTTCTGACAATAATAAAATGTTATGTGAATCATTGGATCCTATCATTTCTTAGCAGATCGTTTTTTTTCATGACCAATTATACAACATAGTTAATAACAATCGTTTTGGATAAAAGATGAAAGAACTAAAAAGGCCATATTTCACCAACACTTATGTAACCAAAAAAAACACTCCAAGTTTAATGAAAAACATTGCATTTCAAAGTTTGTCAAATATTACACCGCACCATTTTAAGGCATTTTACTAACATTTATTGAATGGAACATTCTTGCTAATATTTCATTGTTTAACATGGTTAAAATCAACTCTTTTTCAAGCTAAAATAAGGAGCATTTTGCAGTGATATGCAAACATATAGGCAATACTTTACAATTGTAGTTAGCCCGGGTCGCATAATTGCAAATGATCCCGCTCAACGATCACTTATTATAATTGTATGAGACAGGATTTTCAACCTTCAAAATATGTAATTTTTGTCATGATTGCATCACAACCCAGATGATGGATCCTCTTGTTCTCTATCTGCGGAATAGAAGGATCATAGGGAGGTGGAAATATTTTCATCATAGCTTCAATGATTCCTCTCCCCTGCCAACCAAAACTGGCAACTATGATTGACCTCCAAAACTGCGAACTATCAACGGCGGACCCAAATCGAGAACCAGAACATATTAGCCAGTTCGTAATTCATAGTGGAGCGAATTATGTGAATATGACCCTACCAAACCAGTGGTTAAAAAACATGGGCAGTAACCTAATTCATTCAAAAGCAGAGTATTGTCTTCAGACTATAAGTCTGCATCTAAGACCCATCAGTGGCGTCCGTTCAAAATATGTAGGGTTTAGATAACTTGTTCATGGTATTTGTGTTTACATAACCTTTTGTGTTTTCATAGGCTAAAATAATAAATAGCAAAAGTGACGAAATTATATAGACATTTCTTTTAGAAGCCAAATACAAGCAACAAGGAACCATGTTGCTGCCCATCCTAAATATGTCTCTGGCAACAAACAGAGTCATGAGGTGGTGTTATTGGCAGTCTTTTAAATGAAGAAAATAAATGGCAGAGGGTTAACGACATTCATACCAATCTTGCACTGGTGATAATGGAAAGAATAAACCCAAATTAACCAGTAAGTCAACAGATTAATCTCTTCATCTCAGTAATTATATCGGACAGCTTGATGTGTCATTACATTGTCTCAAATTGCAAATGGGAAAACCCATAAAATCTAATACAATATGCAACTGCGATAACAAAATATGTAATTCAACTAAAACTCTTACCATAAATCTGCAGACACCACTGACAAACAAAACACTTCAAACTTTTTAGTCAAATAAACTGAAGCCCATGTCCTGCAGAACCAATAGGATATATAAACATTAGCAAACAGTCACTAAATTACTTAATATCAACCAATTGAGCTGCAACTTCAAAAGCTTACATCATCAGACTCCTCCTTCTCTTCGACCTTCTTTTCCACCTTTGCCTCAGCAGCAGGAGCAGCAGCACCGGTTGCTGCAGGTGCAGCAGCAACAGCCACGGCACCACCACCAGAAGGAACTGAAGCTAGCTTTTCCCTTCCACTAGCAATCAGTTCAGTTATGTCCTTGCCCTTAACTTCAGTTAAGAGCAGCTGAATTCTGTCATCATCAGCCTCGGCTCCAACTGCAAACATAAACCAAAAGACAGTTCAAAATTCAATGTTTCAATTGACAAATAACAGAGTTTACCATCCATTCAGCAACATAAAATTTAATCTCCCTGTAATATAAATTCAGCATCCCATATTATAAGTGCACTCAATGTCAAATAGGATATAGCAATCAATAGAAAACAGGTACATAAGAGGAAACATTGAATACTAATACATAGCACATACAATTGTGATTTGTGGATCATAGTTACAACAATCTTCAATTCAATTATTGTAATGAAAAAATCAGAGTAAAAATTGATAAGCTATACAAATAAGAGAGAGAGAGAGAGAGAGAAAAGATGGATGCAGTGTAAGAGTTTTTGCAATAATTCATGTTTAATTAAATAAAAGTAATATAACTGAATAATGGATTATGCAACCTAGATATTACACTCTATAAATGCTAGCATACACCCCAAAATTATAAACCCCAAAACCTCTATAAAGCCCAAACTGACATCAATAACCCAAAAAACATATACTTTAAACTGAAGAACCTAAGTAGGGTACGCAATCACACAATTATGTATATCATAATCCAGCAATAATTAATAATGTTTTTAGGCTTAATTTCTCGACAATGTTAATGCTAACAAAGACGAAACATTAATAAAACCTCAATTTTATATTCCTCTGATTAACACCCCAACAAAACCCACACTAAAATGAGATACTTTTGAATAGCTTGAAGAGTGAGCACGAGTGAAAAAATAAGAACCTGAAGCAAGGATGTGTTTAAGATCCTGAGCTGAAGGGGAAGAATTGCCTCCCAAAACAGCGAGCAAGTAAGCTGCGATCACCTTCATCGCTTTCTCTCTCTTCCTATAAAATATTCACAACACCGCAATCAGTAACATCAAAATCAAAACATGAGAAATCGGTGAAAGGTGAGAAAGAGAGAGAGGGAAAGTGTACTTGGTACAAGTAAGAACAAAGGGACTTGGATTTTGGTGCAGAGAGAGGCGCAATGTGGAGAGAGATGATGATATATATAGTTAGGGTTTATAATGGTTAGGTCTAATATCCAATTTCATCTAGTCCGTTCATTTTTTTTTCGTCATGCAAAAAATAAATATTATTAATATAATATTTACGCACTCCATAAAAAAATTATACATGATCATTGTTAATTTATATTATTTTTTAAATAATTCAATAATGATTAAAACATAAATAATGTTATAGTGTTCAAACTTATAATCTACACATTTCTGATTCTCCTTTTTTTATGTGCAAACATATGTTTAATCCAAACTAACACTAATATGCTTAATTTTTATTACTTTATTTTTATTTTATAAAATTTAATATCTATAGACTAAAGTTTAAATATCATTCATTATCCATGTATATCCGATAATGGGTAATATATAAATGTATTAAAAGTATATTTTTTCTACATTATCAATAGATAATTGTTTTCGATGTATTATATTTAAATAACAATTTTTAGTTAATATATTTTTGGAATGCTAATTCTTTTAAAAAATATTTTCTCTATGTTATATGCTTACATTATATTGTCAGGATAGGTACAAGTGCATTTGAATCTGTTTTCATATTGTTTATTGTTTGTAATGTATAGTCTATATATTATAAATGTCAAATATAATAAGTTGTGTTAGATATTCTTGTTTTTTTGGCAAATAATTAATCTTGTGGTTGCATATTCCCACTTACTCCTAGGAATTGAACTCTTACCATATAGATGTAGTTGAGGCTTTACCCCATTAGATCAATAATTCATTGATAGATATTGTAATTTACAGTTAAATATATAGTGATGTTCTTTTAATTTTTGAATCTACAAAGAAAACAATATGTTGCTCCGACCCTTTTATGACCATGTTTTTACATATTCAATCTATATTCAATTATTATAAAATTGTATGCAATGGATATGTACATTATAGTTTAGCATTATGTATTAATATGTGTTATTTTTAACATTCAAAAGGTTTATTGTGCTTGATCAAATATGATTGTTGTTACAATATTACTAACTTATAACAATGCATATCATGCTTTTGTGTTGATTGGATTTATCCTTCATAGTTTATATTGATTCAAAAGCTGTAAAAACATTACTCTTGCATATATTATCAGTTTTTATTACTTAAAAACTTACCTTTGAGTTAATGAGGACAATGTTGAAATATAAAAATTACACATGTTCAATTACATATTTATCTCTTAGTCATACTCTGACTTTATGTAGTAAAATAATGTTTTAATAGAGTTTAATATTTATGTATTGTTATTGTAAAATTTATACATAGTTAATACATTGTCTACGATATTCATTTGTTATTATTTTTATGTAAGAGTCAACGATAAATAAATATAAATATGGATAATACAGCTACAGTATAAAAAATTCTTACACGATCAATATTACAATAGATTTTTTTCATTTTAAAACATACATTCTAACGTAGTAGTGTGATAATGTATATACAAGTTTCTCTGACGTGCAATTAATTCTGTTTAAACAACCATTTGTTGTAAATGATTTATTCAAAAAAGTCACTTTATAGTTAATTATATGAAAAATGTTTTTTCATTTACAATGCTGTCGATTTGGAAATAAAATATAATTGACGAAAACTAACTCTGAAAAATATTTAAATTATGAAACTCAAATGTCTAGAGTGGAAAGAGACTAGATCCATGATGTGAATGGCATGCCATAAGTCGTAGTTATCAAAGATGACTTAGATGACTTAATATTTATATATCAAAAGTGGAAGTTATATGGTTAGTAAATCATTTATAATTAATTTGTTAATTATTATTAACTTTTAAATAAAAGTAATTTAAATAATGATGGTTAATATGTTGACAACATAATTTTGTATACATTATTAATACATAGATTTTAAACTCTATAAAAAACATATCTAACCCATCAACATGTATAATTTTATTACATACTCATATTGATTATTTTATATAATATATATATACCGTATATCTATATTTATAATTCTATATTTTTATATCTATATTATATATAAGAGAAAATATTGTATAACTACCTATAGTTTACTTTTTGCTTTTAATACTTTAATTTCTAGAGAAAAAAATATATAATCATATGTAACAATCAACAACATATTAATCATCCTCACACTTTTTTTGACAAACAATCGTCACACTATTACATATAAAATAAATCTAAATTATACTATATATGAAAAGAAAATATTGTGTAACTACTCATATTATAATTTTTCTTTTTTATTTTGTCCTTAACACTTTAATTTTTAGGAAAAAATCATATAATCATATGTAATCATCATCAACATATTAACCACCCTCACCCATTCTTTTGACAATTAAAATAAAAAGAAAGAAATATAATATAAAGTACACTTAATAAAAATTACAATATAAAGTATGTTAAGTACAAAAAATATTACAATTCACTAAAATAAAATATATAAAACTTAAATACTTTACTCCAAAAAATGTAGGTAGGCATGCATGAAGTACCTATCACCATCGCCATACTAGTACATATAAAATAAATAACAATATATAAATCATGTATGCAAATTGATGTAAAAAATTGAGATATTAGATTTGTTAATTAATGTAGACTTGGTAACTTATTTAAGAATCACTTGATACATTTAAGCTAACAACTCATGTTAGACTTTTAGGTTATGTTTGATTTGGTTAAAAAGTTAAGGAAAGAAAGTGGATAGATTTATATGTTTTCCATCATTTGGTTTATAAAGAAAAGTACGAAGGAAAGAAAAATGTTGTGTGATCACATAAAAAACTATTCCACCAAATTATGGAGAAAGTAATGAGAAACTAGTCATCAATAAGTATTACAATCTTACTCATAAAACTATGGATAATGTATTATGATGTGAGGTAGACAAATACAATAGATTGAGTATCATTGAAATTTGTATAAATAATATTTTAATTAATTAATTAATTTTAATATAAATATATTTTCTATACATCATTATTTATTGAAATATTTAATTTTAAAATAAAAGTGAATATTTGTATGTTAATGCTTGTATTTCTTTAGTTACTAATATTTATGTGATTTTTGTCTCATCATATGTTTTCTTTATTTTATATTTTATTCCATACCAAACGACTAAAAAATCATTATAATTTCCACGGTTTTTCTTTCCTCCAACTTTCATTTATTAAGTTTCCTTTCCTTTCATTTTCTTTCATAAACCAAATATAGTTTTAAAGATACCAGACATGTATAAAAAAAATCGAACAAAACAAATAAATCAAACTTAGATTACGGTATGATAAACATGAATAACGCGTGGTTTTGAAAGTCTTGACCTATTTCTACTCTTAATTGTGGATTTTGGGATTTGATACAGAAACAAATATCTAAGAATGACACGTGGTTTTGAAAGTACGATTTTATCGAGTTTGTAATTTTGGAAAGTGGGAAGAATTAGGAAAATTAGGAAAATTAGTAAAAGGGTATCTCGATGTTTTTAATTTTTGTTGACATCTTCAAAATCTGATGGGGTTCTAAATAACAAGGACGCGCCTGAAAAGCGGAAACATCTTATATCATCAATATGTATATAGAGTAGTACAAACTTTGAGATAGAAAATATGACTATATGAAAAGTGTTTCTTATTCTAAATGAGTCAATAGAATAAGTGACTCCAATAAGATATTGCTATAGTAGTATAAGATATTGTGATTTTGTTAGATTAGATTACAAAAACACCAAAAGCTAAGAGTCAATTATTAGAAACAATATTTATTGTAAAAAACAATCACACATTTCAATAAAAATTAGTCATTTATAAAGAATAATAAATATATTTAAATTAAAAATGTAATAATTAAATATTTTTCTAAGTAATTATTTTTGTCGGAGAGAAAATGTCCCCTAAGACCAACTCACCAAAGGACTGAACTTGAGATTTGTCTACAACGGGGGGCGTTTATGTCATTATACATAAACGCGGGAAAATGCAATAGCTTCAGCCTCCGAAACACTACTCAGCCTCATTCTTTCAGATCAGTAAAGAGCTACTTCAACCTCGCTTAACCGTAAAGCCTCCGATATCATCGTCGCTAACAATGAACGGCGCCGGAAACCGTAGATGGGAGCGCAGAGACAATAACAATATCAACAAGAACGGAGGATCCAATAAGCAGAAGCTGATTCGTAGTGCTGAGGAAGAACTCGAGTCCAAATTAGGGTTCGATATTTTCTCCGAAGGTGATAAACGACTTGGATGGTTGCTCAATTTTGCAACGGTAAGCCAATTCATTTTCATCTTTTAGCAAAACCTATTTTTTCAATCTGTGAAATTTGTGACTGTGTTCAGCACTTCCGCATTGAAGTAATGAAATTGATCAATGCGAAAGCAAAATTTATTTCCTGTTTGTGCAAGAAAGTGGAACTAACATTACAGCGTTTTGTTATTTTCTTTGCCGATACTGCTGTTACTTACGTAATTGTTCCTCTTAGTCCTACATCCTCTAGCGTATTTTACTAATAATTTTGAACGATATTTACATAATCGTTTTCAGTTGTTTTTTCGGATGACTATCAGAATTCTTTTTGGCTCCTAATTATGATATTTAAAAATCATAACAAGTTGGTTTCCTCTGATTTATAATTCAATTATTTTGGTATGGTAGCTGAAGTAAAATAATTCACTGATGAGTTGTCTACATACAAGGTTTTTTTATTTATAAAAAAACAATCTTGCATGTAAAAGTAAGAAAATTATAAAATTTTAGGAGTGTGGAGAACCTTACCCCCTCACTACACAATTAGCTCCATGCTGTGTATTATTCCAAGGGACTTATATACACTTTGCCATGTTTTGCAGTCATCGAGTGAAGATGAAGACACACACAAAGTCTACAGTTGTGTTGATCTATACTTTGTTACACAGGTATTGCTCGGCTAACATGTTTCTTCTTAAATTTTTTACATATCTTGCAAGTTTTCACCCAAAAGAGTAACCTGATTTGGTAAATAGTTCATTGATGGGATTCTACTTGCAGGATGGGTCTTCATTCAAGACAAAATACAGATTTCGTCCTTATTTCTATGCAGCTACAAAGGTAAGCAAGCACATTCGCATGCATGAGTATGTGATGTAACAGCAAGATATTTTATTGAAGCATGTGCATGTGTCCAACCGAGCATGTGTGTTCATTGCTTTTGCATATCTAGTCTAACAGAGTTTATTCTGTAATAACTATCATGATGTTGGTGCTAATTCTGATTATATAAATTTATCAGGATAAAATGGAGATGGACGTTGAAGCATACCTGAGGCGACGTTATGAAAGCCAGATTGCAGATATTGAAATAATAGAGAAGGAGGACCTTGATCTTGTGAGCAATTTATTCATCTTTTATTTGCTTCACTTTATCTGGCAGATGATAAGCACCTTTATAAATACACCTTTAGTATCTGCAATATTTTTCATGATATGTTCTATTGTATTTTATTTGGTATTCTTCCAGAGTTTAAGAAGGTAAAGTCAATATGGTTCATGATGTAGTCAACATTAGTTTATTGCTTACTATTTTTGGGTTTTACAAGGTCACTTGAAAGTGTAATATAAGATTGTCATGTTTCCTTGATGTTTTCATTTTGGCTTCAATTCATAAGGCTATGCTTGTTTTCTATCTCTTCATTAATGTACTCTGACTTATTTTTCATGGTTCTCAACAGAAAAACCATTTGTCTGGATTAAAAAAATATTATTTAAAGCTTTCATTTGATACCGTGCAACAATTGATGAATGTGAAGAGGGACCTCATGCATGTAGTTGAAAGAAATCAGGCAAAGTCTGATGCTGCAGATGCCTATGAGTCTATATTAACTGGGAGAAGGTAGATCAAGTTTTGTGGGATAGGAGAGTTTATGTAGAAGTATCAAATTTTACTTCCTTTTAACAATGCAATGCTATTTTCTAGTGCTGACCATTTAAGTTGAATATAACTTTGCTTTGTTACATAATCCAATCATAACTTGCTTCTTGCTTAGCAGAGAACAAAAACCTCAAGATTTTCTAGATTGCATAATCGATCTCCGTGAATATGATGTTCCTTATCATGTTCGCTTTGCCATTGACAATGGTACCTCTTGATATCCATTGCCTTTTTTTTGTAATTATTGAATTGTCCTATCTTCCTATGCAATGTTTATATTTATCATGACCTTCAGAATCATATGTTATCCAGATATACGGAGTGGCCAGTGGTATGATGTTGGAGTGTCCAATACTGGGGTTACACTTGAGAAGAGGACAGATCTTCTGCAGCGTGCTGAAGTTCGTATTTGTGCATTTGATATTGAGACCACAAAACTTCCATTAAAATTTCCTGATGCTGACTATGATATAATTATGATGATTTCATACATGGTAGATGGACAAGGGTACTTGATCATAAACCGAGAGGTACATGTTAATGACAAATGTTAACATTTGTGCAATCTTTCTCCTACTCACCCTGTTATTATTACAATGGAAATTAACAAACACATGTTTCATAATAAGGATTTTATCCACAGTCTCCCCATATTTAATATCTATTGGTTTCTCTTTTACAACAAATTCATGCTACTTAGATTATTTGTTAAGTACAAAAAATATTACAATTCACTAAAATAAAATATATAAAACTTAAATACTTTACTCCAAAAAATGTAGGTAGGCATGCATGAAGTACCTATCACCATCGCCATACTAGTACATATAAAATAAATAACAATATATAAATCATGTATGCAAATTGATGTAAAAAATTGAGATATTAGATTTGTTAATTAATGTAGACTTGGTAACTTATTTAAGAATCACTTGATACATTTAAGCTAACAACTCATGTTAGACTTTTAGGTTATGTTTGATTTGGTTAAAAAGTTAAGGAAAGAAAGTGGATAGATTTATATGTTTTCCATCATTTGGTTTATAAAGAAAAGTACGAAGGAAAGAAAAATGTTGTGTGATCACATAAAAAACTATTCCACCAAATTATGGAGAAAGTAATGAGAAACTAGTCATCAATAAGTATTACAATCTTACTCATAAAACTATGGATAATGTATTATGATGTGAGGTAGACAAATACAATAGATTGAGTATCATTGAAATTTGTATAAATAATATTTTAATTAATTAATTAATTTTAATATAAATATATTTTCTATACATCATTATTTATTGAAATATTTAATTTTAAAATAAAAGTGAATATTTGTATGTTAATGCTTGTATTTCTTTAGTTACTAATATTTATGTGATTTTTGTCTCATCATATGTTTTCTTTATTTTATATTTTATTCCATACCAAACGACTAAAAAATCATTATAATTTCCACGGTTTTTCTTTCCTCCAACTTTCATTTATTAAGTTTCCTTTCCTTTCATTTTCTTTCATAAACCAAATATAGTTTTAAAGATACCAGACATGTATAAAAAAAATCGAACAAAACAAATAAATCAAACTTAGATTACGGTATGATAAACATGAATAACGCGTGGTTTTGAAAGTCTTGACCTATTTCTACTCTTAATTGTGGATTTTGGGATTTGATACAGAAACAAATATCTAAGAATGACACGTGGTTTTGAAAGTACGATTTTATCGAGTTTGTAATTTTGGAAAGTGGGAAGAATTAGGAAAATTAGGAAAATTAGTAAAAGGGTATCTCGATGTTTTTAATTTTTGTTGACATCTTCAAAATCTGATGGGGTTCTAAATAACAAGGACGCGCCTGAAAAGCGGAAACATCTTATATCATCAATATGTATATAGAGTAGTACAAACTTTGAGATAGAAAATATGACTATATGAAAAGTGTTTCTTATTCTAAATGAGTCAATAGAATAAGTGACTCCAATAAGATATTGCTATAGTAGTATAAGATATTGTGATTTTGTTAGATTAGATTACAAAAACACCAAAAGCTAAGAGTCAATTATTAGAAACAATATTTATTGTAAAAAACAATCACACATTTCAATAAAAATTAGTCATTTATAAAGAATAATAAATATATTTAAATTAAAAATGTAATAATTAAATATTTTTCTAAGTAATTATTTTTGTCGGAGAGAAAATGTCCCCTAAGACCAACTCACCAAAGGACTGAACTTGAGATTTGTCTACAACGGGGGGCGTTTATGTCATTATACATAAACGCGGGAAAATGCAATAGCTTCAGCCTCCGAAACACTACTCAGCCTCATTCTTTCAGATCAGTAAAGAGCTACTTCAACCTCGCTTAACCGTAAAGCCTCCGATATCATCGTCGCTAACAATGAACGGCGCCGGAAACCGTAGATGGGAGCGCAGAGACAATAACAATATCAACAAGAACGGAGGATCCAATAAGCAGAAGCTGATTCGTAGTGCTGAGGAAGAACTCGAGTCCAAATTAGGGTTCGATATTTTCTCCGAAGGTGATAAACGACTTGGATGGTTGCTCAATTTTGCAACGGTAAGCCAATTCATTTTCATCTTTTAGCAAAACCTATTTTTTCAATCTGTGAAATTTGTGACTGTGTTCAGCACTTCCGCATTGAAGTAATGAAATTGATCAATGCGAAAGCAAAATTTATTTCCTGTTTGTGCAAGAAAGTGGAACTAACATTACAGCGTTTTGTTATTTTCTTTGCCGATACTGCTGTTACTTACGTAATTGTTCCTCTTAGTCCTACATCCTCTAGCGTATTTTACTAATAATTTTGAACGATATTTACATAATCGTTTTCAGTTGTTTTTTCGGATGACTATCAGAATTCTTTTTGGCTCCTAATTATGATATTTAAAAATCATAACAAGTTGGTTTCCTCTGATTTATAATTCAATTATTTTGGTATGGTAGCTGAAGTAAAATAATTCACTGATGAGTTGTCTACATACAAGGTTTTTTTATTTATAAAAAAACAATCTTGCATGTAAAAGTAAGAAAATTATAAAATTTTAGGAGTGTGGAGAACCTTACCCCCTCACTACACAATTAGCTCCATGCTGTGTATTATTCCAAGGGACTTATATACACTTTGCCATGTTTTGCAGTCATCGAGTGAAGATGAAGACACACACAAAGTCTACAGTTGTGTTGATCTATACTTTGTTACACAGGTATTGCTCGGCTAACATGTTTCTTCTTAAATTTTTTACATATCTTGCAAGTTTTCACCCAAAAGAGTAACCTGATTTGGTAAATAGTTCATTGATGGGATTCTACTTGCAGGATGGGTCTTCATTCAAGACAAAATACAGATTTCGTCCTTATTTCTATGCAGCTACAAAGGTAAGCAAGCACATTCGCATGCATGAGTATGTGATGTAACAGCAAGATATTTTATTGAAGCATGTGCATGTGTCCAACCGAGCATGTGTGTTCATTGCTTTTGCATATCTAGTCTAACAGAGTTTATTCTGTAATAACTATCATGATGTTGGTGCTAATTCTGATTATATAAATTTATCAGGATAAAATGGAGATGGACGTTGAAGCATACCTGAGGCGACGTTATGAAAGCCAGATTGCAGATATTGAAATAATAGAGAAGGAGGACCTTGATCTTGTGAGCAATTTATTCATCTTTTATTTGCTTCACTTTATCTGGCAGATGATAAGCACCTTTATAAATACACCTTTAGTATCTGCAATATTTTTCATGATATGTTCTATTGTATTTTATTTGGTATTCTTCCAGAGTTTAAGAAGGTAAAGTCAATATGGTTCATGATGTAGTCAACATTAGTTTATTGCTTACTATTTTTGGGTTTTACAAGGTCACTTGAAAGTGTAATATAAGATTGTCATGTTTCCTTGATGTTTTCATTTTGGCTTCAATTCATAAGGCTATGCTTGTTTTCTATCTCTTCATTAATGTACTCTGACTTATTTTTCATGGTTCTCAACAGAAAAACCATTTGTCTGGATTAAAAAAATATTATTTAAAGCTTTCATTTGATACCGTGCAACAATTGATGAATGTGAAGAGGGACCTCATGCATGTAGTTGAAAGAAATCAGGCAAAGTCTGATGCTGCAGATGCCTATGAGTCTATATTAACTGGGAGAAGGTAGATCAAGTTTTGTGGGATAGGAGAGTTTATGTAGAAGTATCAAATTTTACTTCCTTTTAACAATGCAATGCTATTTTCTAGTGCTGACCATTTAAGTTGAATATAACTTTGCTTTGTTACATAATCCAATCATAACTTGCTTCTTGCTTAGCAGAGAACAAAAACCTCAAGATTTTCTAGATTGCATAATCGATCTCCGTGAATATGATGTTCCTTATCATGTTCGCTTTGCCATTGACAATGGTACCTCTTGATATCCATTGCCTTTTTTTTGTAATTATTGAATTGTCCTATCTTCCTATGCAATGTTTATATTTATCATGACCTTCAGAATCATATGTTATCCAGATATACGGAGTGGCCAGTGGTATGATGTTGGAGTGTCCAATACTGGGGTTACACTTGAGAAGAGGACAGATCTTCTGCAGCGTGCTGAAGTTCGTATTTGTGCATTTGATATTGAGACCACAAAACTTCCATTAAAATTTCCTGATGCTGACTATGATATAATTATGATGATTTCATACATGGTAGATGGACAAGGGTACTTGATCATAAACCGAGAGGTACATGTTAATGACAAATGTTAACATTTGTGCAATCTTTCTCCTACTCACCCTGTTATTATTACAATGGAAATTAACAAACACATGTTTCATAATAAGGATTTTATCCACAGTCTCCCCATATTTAATATCTATTGGTTTCTCTTTTACAACAAATTCATGCTACTTAGATTATTCATCTTCAAATGTTTTTTAAGTTCCCAAGCATCCCCTATTTTGCATGCTCATGAGATTGATTACTTGGCATTGAACTATTTAATAAAGTGTTGGTCTCTGAATCTAAATTTGATTTATATCTAGGAATTGTGTAATCGTTTTGAATGCCAAATTATGCATCAAGTATACCCAAAAGATCGCACACAATCTGGCAAGTGCAATAGTAACAAACTATTTAATTATTGTATACCAGTAGTTGTTACTTGATCTTGAAGTCGTATATTCAGCAAATGTATTGTAAAGCTTTAGTCATTGTCACAGGCTGATTACGCTAGTTTGTTGGTTTGATTTTCAGCGTGTTGGGGCAGATATAGAAGATATAGAGTACACTCCAAAGCCAGAGTTTGAAGGGTGTTTTAAGGTGACAAATGTTCAAAATGAGGTAATGGTATATGTGAATCCATGTATAATGGATACGTCATGCATGTTATTTTCCTACTGAATGCTCTTCTAAGCTGTTTTGCATCGCTGACTTCAATTTTGTTCAGGTTTATTGTCGTTTTTTTGGTCTAAGAATTTGGTTGCTTTTGCAGATTCAGCTTCTCAGATTGTGGTTTTCTCATATGCAAGAGGTGAAACCTGGTATCTATGTGACTTATAATGGTGATTTCTTTGATTGGCCATTCCTGGAACGAAGGGCAGCCAGTCACGGGTTCAAAATGAGTGATGTAAGTTGCTAAACTTTTTTTGGCAGTAGTGGGTTTCTACTAAGCAATAAAAATGTAAAATGTAGTTTGCTGGCATGTCTGCTTAATTCCCAGTTTCTTCTGTACATTGATTTATATCATTCTTAATTCATAGCTTGGACTTGAAGAATAATGTGTTATTCCCATAGTATTTGAGCTTGAATTTGACTTTGCTATTTAATAGTTGTATTTGTGATGTGTTTTTCTTTGTTATTCCCATAAATTTTTTCATATTTGTTCCTTATTCTCAAGCATATAGTTTAGATGATTTCCCTTTTAATTAATTCATCGTGTATCTTGTATTTTTCTTTTTTCTTTGTTATTCAATCTTGTAGGAATTGGGGTTTCAATGTGATACAAATCAAGGAGAATGTCGTGCCAAGTTTGCTTGTCATTTAGATTGTTTTGCTTGGGTTAAACGTGATAGTTATCTTCCACAGGGGAGCCAAGGCCTAAAGGTACCAAGTTCGTACTCTCAAATTCTCAGTTATTTTGCATAATCTATTTCACAAATGATTAATATCACTCTCTTAGTAATTAACTTTTACTGACTTATTTATAACTTGGGTTTCCTGTCACAAGGTATATATATATATATATATATATATATATTTATATTTAAATTCATCCAATAGAAAAGACTAGTCTTTTCTGTCACATGGTGGCGTGCTGTTTCTGAAAATTTGCAGTCAATTTGGTTGCAGCAAAAGGGAATTGTTTTAAATGGCGAATCATAATACCGCTGTTAGTGACAAAATAAATTTTATGTCTTCCCTTTAGTTATCTGCTTGTGACTTCAATGGAAACTCCATTTCAGTTTTCAGATATTATTTTCCTCTTTCCTACTTGTACCTTAATTTTTTTCTTTGTTGCTTCACCATGGGTCGACCTATTTCTTCTATCCCTTCTTGCTGTTCATCATCCACGTAGGTGATTTTGTGCAAGTGCAAAAAGTAGCCATTTGTGCCAAGATCATGCGCGATCTTCAAGTTTTGGGGTTGTGTGCTCTGTCCATCTTTTGGGATAGTCCAAAAGAGTCATGCCATTGCAGTAGAACATGATTTTTCTGGATTACCATTCAGAGGAAAATCAATTCATGTTGTTGTTTTTTGTATGATACACAGAATTAGTAGGCTGGAATTGTACCATTAATTTTCAACCAAAAGAGGAATATAAACAGTTTGGTCCCCTTTGCTGGAGGATGTCCAGAAAGTTTAATCTCTTTAATTAATTGTCTAGTTCACTGCATATTCATTCATTTCTTATATACTGAAAGGTATATTCAAAATTCATATTCGATAAATTTGAATGGCCTCCTTGCATGCTGTACTGACTAAAAGCATGTTTGGGATCATTAATCTCAGATTAACACTATTTGTCCTTTCTCCCTGTGACGTTTTCTTTGTTTTTTAGGCTGTCACAAAAGCAAAGTTGGGTTATGATCCGTTGGAGGTAAACCCTGAGGACATGGTTCGCTTTGCAAAGGAAAAGCCTCAGGTATAACTGACTTCCACCTAGTGTGAAAAGGTCTTCGTTGTTAATTGTTCTTCGATATAGATAAAATGTTATCTTGGTTGCCACTACTATTTAGTTTCAATTTAAAGCGATGATGATGATATATTAATTTTTTGTTTCGAATTATATGGGACTCAATGTTGGGCAGTAAAATGTCAACAAGAAAATAAGTTCAATGAAGCAGAGGTGAGAATGTTGCGTTAGATGAGTGAACACATTAGACAAAGTAGGATTATGAATGAATGCATTCGGGGAAAAGTTGGGATAACTTCTATTATAGAGAAGATGGTAGAATCACGCCTTATTGTAGTTTGGGCATGTGTGGAGGACACCTTTAGATGCCTCAATAAGGAGAGTAGACCAAATGAAAGATAATCCATTTTCTATAGGAAGAGGGAGACCAATAATAACCATAAGCGAAATGATTAGGAAAAATTTAGAGATCAATGCTTTGTCAATATACATGATATATGATAGATCATTATGATATCGTTCGATCTGTATAGCTAACCCCACCTAGAGAGACTAAAGCTTGATTGATGTGTATAGAAATAGTGGTCTAGTTGCCTAATAAAAATGTGGTACATTCAGTTTTGATTGAGACTGCTATGTAAAATTGGAAGGCAGCCCTTTACTTTATGCTACTTTTCTAGGTAAAGTGTGCATCCCCTAATTCTTCAGGTCTCTTAGTTCTGGCAAATTTAGTGATCATTGTTTTTTTATCCATGTTTTTTCCTCAGCAGCCTGGAAAGCTAGGCGTTTTGTTGGCCATGAGATATCTTGATTATTTTATTTATTTATTTGGTTTATTTTGTTTGATTTTAGAATCTTATTGCAGATGATGGCTTCCTACTCTGTTTCTGATGCAGTGGCAACTTATTACTTATATACAACTTATGTTCATCCCTTTATTTTCTCTCTTGCCACTATTATACCCATGTCACCAGATGAGGTTTTGCGCAAAGGCAGTGGGACCCTCTGTGAAATGTTGCTCATGGTCCAGGTGGGCTCTTATGCATATGTTCATAAACGTTGAAATTATTTCCTTAAAATTTTCATTTGTAGACCTCCAGTTTCCCTTGTAATTTGTTTTTGCATCTGTTACAGGCATACAAGGCCAATGTTATATGTCCTAACAAACACCAATCTGATCCAGAGAAGTTTTATAACAACCATCTTCTTGAGAGTGAGACATACATAGGTGGCCATGTTGAATGCCTAGAAACTGGTGTGTTTAGATCTGATATTCCATCTAGTTTTACCCTTGAGCCATCTGCCTATGAGGTTTGTTGTTTCCATCTTCTTTAATTACTTTGCTGGTGATTACACACCCACTTTTATTATAGAACATTCCATACAATCTTTTTTTTGGGTACTACCAAAGATATTCCCTCGTCCTTTTTGGGTAAGGAACTAATCCCTTTCGGGGTACATGACTGCCCCTCTCAATAAGTGTCGCTCCCAGGAATCGAACCCGTGATGGGGATCTAGTAGGGTCTTACACCATTAGACCAACACCTTGTTGGTATCCCATACAATCCTAATACATTAGATATTATATCTTCCATTTCTCGCTGTGTTCTCAGAAAGGGGAAAAT
>NC_032016.1:23088403-23130081 GCF_001865875.1 Lupinus angustifolius | reverse complement strand
TAAAAATATCTACTACCTTTTTTTAAAATAATTCTTTATAGTTCCTGTGAGTATATCTATGATATTTATGTAAATATGCTTCACTAACTGCCATTGAGTGGTTCCAGCAATTGATCAACAACCTTGACCGAGATCTACAGTATGCTATAAGAGTAGAGGGCAAGATGGATTTGGAATCTGTCTCCAATTATGATGAAGTAAAAGATGCTATCATGGAAAAGGTACTGTCTGATTTTTGTGTGGCCAAACTTTCTTGTTTTATGTGACTGACATGCTTTGTTGCATCACCCTTTTGCTTAGCTTTTAGGTTTTCCTATTGTTCTTAGGGGGATTTCTTATCGTCCTGTAATACACTATCTTATTTTCTAATAATATTCTTTTTTTATCAATTTTTTTCTTGTTTCATTTCTTGCTTACAATCATGTGTAAGTCTCTCATTTAATTGTTAATTATTTTAGTACATAAATTGTTTATTTTTTCAATATCTTTTTCTTTGTTATTCATATGTCAACACATTGACTAAAATTTGTATGTTGGTTTAATAAGGTGTAAAACTTTACAATAAGCATGTAAATAATAAGAAACTATTTTGAAGTATTTTTTCCTATGCATGCAGCTGATAAAATTACGAGATAAGCCAATACGTGAAGAATGCCCCCTCATTTATCATCTGGATGTAGCTGCCATGTATCCAAACATAATTTTAACAAACCGGCTTCAGGTATGATGAATTTTGTAACTGTAAATTTCTAATATTGCTCTGTATCAGGATGCCCATGTATACTTTTGGATGTTTGTTCACTGAAAATAATGTCTTCTCCAGCATACTTTTAAGAATTTAAAGATCAAAACAGAAAACATAGAGAAATAAGATGAGGTAATCATTTTATCCATTGGGTTGTGTTAACAAGTGCCCACATTTAGAAATACAAAATGAGCAAGTAAACATTGAGAAACTAAGACCAGCATTTCTCGATGTGTTAAACGCAATATTTTCCAATTCAAAATTACCTGTTTGTTTCCTTAGACAATGCCTTTAGTGCACTTGTTAACATCCCTTGTCCTTTTGAAATCTGCCGTTATTGGATCACATTTTGTGTGTATGGCGGGTTTTGATATTGAAGTTTTTCAATGCCAATTATTATAAAATAGAAAAAAGTTTTTCAGTATTATTAGAGTATAAGACTTAAAGTCTTAATCTTCTTATTTTAAGAACTGATTCATGTAGTTTGTTACTGAATCAGTTTTATGTAGTTAGTTGGTTTATTTTTGGTATAACAGAAGCAGTTAGTTAGAAGAGGTAACTTGTTCACGTTACCTCTCATTCTCTTCTCTTTTGTAATGCTTCCCTTGGTTATATAAAGGGGATAGCTTGATCATATTCAATCAATGAAAATAATCACTAATTGACAGTTTCTCTCATTTCCTCTCTTTTATATTTTCTGTTTTTTAACTTCTTTACATGGTATCAATCGTCCTAATGGCCTCAGCCACAGATCCCGTACCTTCATCTTCTCCACCAACTGATTCTGCACCTCTACAAACCATTTCTCCTTCTCTTTCTCTTACCATTCCCACCACTAAACTCAGTGAGAAGAATTACCTCACTTGGAGTCAGTTCATGGTAGCTGCTCTCAAATCAAATATGGCACTCAGATTTGTCCTTCTCACTGATTCTCTTCCTCGATTTCTCTATGATCTTGACAGAGACCATCATCTTCAAAATCCTACATTTCTTAGCTGGGAAGAACAATATCAAACAATATTTTCTTGGATCCTCAACTCAATTTCTGAGTCATTACAACCAAGAGTTCTTGGCTGCACCTCATCTTACCAGTTATGGGAGGAACTCAAAGCATTCTGCAATGCCCATACCAAGGCCAGAAGTAGACAACTAAGAGCTCAACTTCGCACCATCTCTCAAGGATCCACCCCTATATCTGAATATTTTTCTAAAATCAAAGTCATTACTGACTCACTTGCTTCAATAGGCACTTCTATCTCCATTGCTGAGCATGTTGACTGCATTCTTGATGGTCTTGGGGAGGAATTCCAATCTGTCATTACAGCAATTGAAAGCCAGATTGAACCTCCCTCAATTAATGACCTTGAGCAGTTTCTTTTAACTTTTGAATCCAGACTCATCAAAAATAGACACAAGGCTGTCTCAGATGCTCTCTCTGCCAATGTTGCCTCTGCTCCATCTCCTACTCAGTCTCCATCTTCAATGAACAATTCAGGAAATTTTCATCCTAAATCATCTCAACCTCGATATGACATATATCCTTCTGCTCCTAGCAACATATATGAATCTCTATCTCATCCTATACATGGAGGATCACGAGGGGGGAGGTTTGGAAGAAAAGGGGGAAGACCATCAAGGGGAGGTAGAACTTCAAGTCGTTCTGGCAACCACTACTTTTGTTCCTACTGCAATTGTCCTGGCCATGACTTAGATTGGTGTTACTATGCCCAACAAGATTCTAGTTTTCCATATTATCCCTCACATTCACATCCCAACAACTTTTCCTCTTATCCTCAAACATATTCTAACCTTGCTCATCCCATGTTATCCAAGGGACAGAGGCCAGATTCTTTCTACCCTCATCACACCTCCAGACCTATGCAACAATGCCCTAGCTACAACACATACTATGATCACAATCCTGCTGCACCTCCTCACTCCTCTCTCTATGGCAGCAGACCTAATTTTTCACATGCTCAGCCTCAAGCTTTGAATGGATCTCATCCTTATGCTATGCATGTCAGTGCTGGAGGCACTGACCCAAAGAATTCCATATGGTTCCCTGATTCTGGTGCAACCAACCACATTACCTCAGATCCTGCATTCCTTTATGAGACAACTGGACAGTTTGGCCCAGAGCACCTCTATATGGGTAATGGTACTAAGGCTTCAATTTCTTATGCAGGCCATACTTCTTTTCCCTTTCCATTTAGTTCTCACACATCTCTCTCTGTTAAAAACTTACTTCTTGTTCCATCTATTACCAAAAACTTGATTAGTGTTTCTCAATTTGCCAAAGATAATAATTGTTTCTTTGAGTTCCACCCTAATGAATGTTTTGTCAAATCACATGATTCTAAAACTATTCTCCTAAAAGGGTCTCTCACCACAGAAGGGTTGTATGCTTTCCCTAGTGATGTAAACTAAGGGGGGCAACCTATGATTTTTGGAGGCCATGTTCTTGCAAAGAATTTATAGCATAGTTTGGTTTATTTTATTTGCATTATTCAAATAAATGAGATTGCATTCTCATGTAGTCTTAGGTTTAATTTCCTTCAAGTATTTTTAGTATTTAATTCATGTAATATGGGTTGGGACTTATTTGTAACATGGTCCATATTTCGTGACCAAGTAGTTCACTTAGGTTCAAGGGTAAGCCTTTCACGTGGCTAGGGCAAATGGAAGTCAATGCATGATCATTTCAAGGAAGGAGGCACGTAAGGAACTCTATCTATAAGGACAAACAAGGAGATAAGGCAATTCAGCTAACACTTTATCTCTAAGGCAAACAAGGAGATAAGGCATGGAGGGAAAACGAATTTAAAAGAAGATAGGTTTGTTTTAGCAATTTGAATTTGAATTTGAATTTGAATTTGGATTTGAAAGAAGATAGATTTGAATTTGAATTCAAGGGTATATGGCACACGTTTTCAAACTTGGAGATAAAGAGAAGATTATATGAAGATTAAAGAGAGATTAATCAATCTCCCAAAGATGCACACGGCTAGAAACAAGGAAAGAAGATAGGAAGCTCAATCTTTTAAGGTGCACAAGGCTATAAAATAGGGAATCCTAATCTCATCTCCAACCAACAACAAATCAGATTGGATTCAAATTAAATATGATTAGTTCCTCAAGATGAAGTCAAATTGATCAAGTCTCTTCCTTCTCCTCAACAAATTCGGCCAACCATCCACCAAAACCGAATTACACTCAAGACTAAGTCAAACAAGCAATTCAGCTCAACCAATTGATATTACTTAGGATTTTATTTTTATGTTTACTAGAAGATAATTTGATTTCTATCTTCTATTTTATCTATTCAGCCAAGGCAACTTTGCCTATTTATAGTTTGATCAAATCATTAATAAAGGTTAAGTTTTATTTTGAGTAAATTTGAATTGTTTTAGTTGAGAGCACTTCTCCTAAACCTAGGTTGGCCGTGGCCACCACCATACTTGTTCTTATCAAGCATCCTTGCTTGTGGCGAACCCCATAGCTTATCAAGCAGCATTGCTTGTGGCGCTCCTCACCTTCCATTCTTTTCCACCTTCACCTTCATCCTACAAACCATACACAAACCCTAGCCTAATTATACATCCCAAACCGAAGCCACATCTACCCCAAAATTACCCTAATTCCCCAAAACCGAATTCACACATTCACAAATCTAAGTTCAAGCTAAAACGATCCTTTAATTCAAAGGCAGCCCCAAGAGGTTGTCATCAAGTGGTCATCAGAGCTAGTTTTGGCTTGAAACCCAAGTCATGGCCAATGAGGCCAACCAAAGGACAAACATCTTCCTTTCTAGGTGTTTGGTCCAAGGAAACATCTGCCTATTAAGTATTGATGGTGGTTGTACCAACATGGCTAGTTCAAGGTTAGTTTCAAAACTAGTCTCTTCTCCAAGAAGTCCACTCACTGCACTTCTGGTTCTACATCAAAGTCCAAGATTCACTCTGCTTCCCTAACTAGTTCTAGTGTTAAAAACAATTCTACTTACTCTCTTTGGTATTGTAGATTAGGTCATGTTCATTCTGCCATTGTAAACACAGTAATGTCTCAATGTAAAGTCTCTCATTCTAATAAAACAGTCTTTGATTTTTGCAATGCCTGCTGTTATGGGAAGTCTCATAGAATACATGCTCCTAAATCCACTAGTCTTTATTCTAAAGCCTTTGATCTTCTTCATCTAAATTTATGGGGGCCTGCCCCTATCTTATCTCAGCCAGGGTTTAAATACTACCTTTCCATTGTTGATGCTAAGACTAAATACACTTAGATATATTTGCTCAAACAAAAATCAGATACCCTTACTATTTTCAAGCACTTTGTCCAACTTGTAAAAACTCAGTTTAATACCATAATTGAAGCTGTTCAAACTGATTAGGGGGGTGAGTTTAGGCCATTTACTTCCTTTTTAACCTCATTAGTCATAAATCACAGACTCTCTTGTCCTCATACACATCATCAACAAGGCACTGTTGAAAGAAAACATCGACATATAGTTGAAACTGGCCTAACCCTACTAGCTCATGCTAGTCTACCTTTAACTCTCTGGGAATATGCTTTCACTACTGCTATTTTTTTAATCAATAGACTTCCTTCTCCTACCTTACATAACAAATCACCTTTCCTTCTACTGAATGACAAAGTGCCTGATTATAGTATTCTGAGAGTGTTTGGGTGTGCTTGTTTTCCCTTACTAAGACCCTATAATTCTCACAAAATGCAATATAGGTCCACTGAATGCACCTTTTTAGGGTACTCCTCTGTTCACAAAGGTTACAAGTGTATGTCCAAGGAAGGGAGGTTATATGTCTCTAAAGATGTCACCTTCAATGAATATGCCTTTCTATTCCAAAAGTCAAGTCATACACACCAGTCTTCTTCCAATTCCTCCAACCATTGTTCTAATCCTTCTATCATCACTGGTTCCTTTTCTAGTTCCCCTAATCTCTATCCTGGTCAAACACACAACATTAGTGGTCAGTCTTCAAGTATGTCCAGTCCTCAAATTAATGGTCAACTGTCAAATATCTCTTCCCCTATTTCAAATGACTCCTTGACTAATTCTCCCACATATGAGTCAAATTCCTCCATGCCTTTAAACAGTCCAACTTCTTCATCTCATCCATTACCTACTGTTCCCTCTTCCACTCACCCTATGGTTACTCGGTCAAAGTCAGGTATTCATAAGTCTCTTTTGCCTAGTCTAACCAGCTTGTTTCTTGCTCATACAGAATCTTCTACTACAAAAGAAGTTCTTCTTGGTCCCTTTTGGAAGAATTCTATGCAAGAAGAATATGATGCCCTTCTTAAGTTAGGAACTTGGTCCCTAGTTCCTCTTCCTCCTCATAATAAGGCAATTGGGCGTAAGTGGGTTTTCCGAGTAAAAGAAAACCTGGATGGCTCAGTAAACAGATTTAAAGCTAGGTTGGTTGCAAAGGGGTATCATCAACAACCAGGATTGATTACAATGAAACTTTTTCCCCTGTGATCAAACCTGTTACTATTAGAATTGTGCTCACATTGGCAGTCACTATGGTTGGGCTATACAACTAGATATAAACAATGCTTTCCTAAATGGAGTGTTGAATGAAGAAGTTTATATGACTCAACCTTCTGGTTTTCATGTTGGAGAGAAAACTACTGTATGCAAGCTACATAAAGCCTTATATGGACTCAAACAAGCTCCTAGGCAGTGGTTTGAGAAACTTAAAGGAACTCTTGTGCAACTAGGATTTACAATTAGCAGATGTGATAACTCTTTGTTCATCTTTGGGTCTCAAAAAATGTTTGTTCTGGTATATGTTGGTGATATCATCATCACTGGATCATCTGGTTCAGAAGTTTCTCACTTAATCAACAAACTCAGTTCTAGTTTTGCTCTAAAAAATCTAGGTAAGTTGGATTACTTTCTAGGCATTGAGGTCAAACATCTTTTAGATGACTCTCTCTTTCTCTCTCAAAGCAAGTATGTCAAAGATTTGCTTATAAAAGCTCATATGGACAGTGCCAAGCCTAGTATTAATCCCATGTCCAATACTTGCAAGCTTTTTAAAACTGGAACAAAAATCTTTGAAAATCCCTCACTGTTCAGGTCAGTTGTTGGTGCTCTTCAGTATGCAACTATCACTAGACCTGATTTGGCCTTTAGTGTTAACAAAGTTTGCCAATACATGAGTAATCCTATGGATCAGCATTGAGTGGCAGTTAAAAGAATACTTGGGTATCTCAAAGTGACAATTACCTATGGCCTTCATCTCAAGACAACATCTACTGTTTCCTCTGTTCTTATTGCTCTTACTTGCCTATGTGATGCAGATTGGGCCACTGATCCTGATGATAGGAAGTCCATCTCAGGGGCTTGCCTTTTTATGGGTCCTAATGTCATAACATGGTGCTCTAAGAAGCAACAGACTGTGTCCAGATCCAGCACAAAGGCTGAATACAGGATTCTTGCCCTAGCTGCTCAGGAGATGATTTGGGTTGAGTCCCTTCTTTCTGAACTCAAAATTCCTCATCAAACTCCTCTGATTTTGTGTGATAACCTAAGTATAGTAGCTATGGCACATAATCCTGTTCTTCACAACAGAACCAAGCACATAAAGCTTGATCTCTTCTTTGTGAGAGACAAAATTCATGCCAAGACTCTCCTAGTTAAACATTTTCCATCTGAGTTTCAAATAGCAGATGTCCTTACCAAACCTTTGGCCACTGCAAGGTTTTTATTACTAAGGAAACAACTTAAAGTCACTGATTTAGCTTCTCTAATCAGTCACCCTAAGTTTCAGGGGGTATATTAGAGTATAAGACTTAAAGTCTTAATCTTCTTATTTTAAGAACTGATTCATGTAGTTTGTTACTGAATCAATTTTATGTAGTTAGTTGGTTTGTTTCTAGTATAACAGAAACAGTTAGTTAGAAGAGGTATCTTGTTCATGTTTACCTCTCATTCTCTTCTCTTTTGTAATGCTTCCCTTGGTTATATAAAGGGGATAGTTTGATCATATTCAATCAATGAAAATAAATACTAATTGATAGTTTCTCTCATTTCCTCTCTTTTATATTTTCTGTTTTTTAACTTCTTTACAAGTATCAATGTTATTCTCCAATTCTCCTGGGCTGATTTAAAAAAAATGTGAATTGGACTAGTAAAAGATAAGGATTATTGCAATAAACAGTTTGAAGCATATTAATAGGATTTATGTAGTCTCCAGCTGCATGAAAAAACTCAGCTATGTGCATGGAGTTGATGGAGGCAACACATCTCACCATATTGTGAGAATGGTTTGTTAGCTTTTTATGGTGACAAGTTTAATACGGATAAGCACTCCAAGTAAAATGTTGGTGATAATTTAAGGATAATTTTAAGGATATGTATGTTTTCTGCTTGTTCTGTGTTGCTTGGAGTTAGTCTCCTGAGTTATGAATTCTTGGTGATTATGCATCCCCTATCCCCTAAGTGAAGTTTCCCCTCTAATTGCAGCCACCATCAATTGTTACGGATGAGGTTTGCACTGCTTGTGATTTCAACCGTCCTGGAAAGACTTGTTTACGAAATCTTGAGTGGGTTTGGCGTGGAGAAACATTCACGGCAAAGAAAAGGTGTGCTTTTCTTTTTTGGTTAATGCTTGTCGTGTTGCAGATCTATGTGATCACACCACTGGAAGTGTAAAAATTGATTGATTATTGACTAGAATTTTGTTCTCAAATCTTCCAGTGACTATAATCATGTAAAGAAGCAGATTGAGTCAGAGTTTGTTGATGGTGCTGATGATAGGCCATCAAAGTCTTTTCTTGACCTGCCCAAGTCAGAGCAACAATTAAGGCTGAAAGAACGTTTAAAGAAATACTGCCAGAAGGTTATTGCTGTTTGATTGTGCATGTTTGTTTAAATCATGTGTAACATACTAAATCATGGTGGCTTCCACAGGCATATAAACGGGTACTCGACAAACCAGTTACTGAACTTCGTGAAGCAGGAATCTGCATGCGCGAAAATCCATTTTATGTTGACACTGTTCGCAGGTGAGATACGATCTTTGGTTATTAATTTTGAGTAATAAAGTTATCCCTTCGTTGTTTATACTCTGGTGGAACATATTTTTTATACAGCTCATAAATATAAGATAGGTCAGGTTAACCATGAGAGAATCTCTTTAAGTATCTCTTGCACTTTTCTTTCATTGCTTGTTGTACTAAGCCCTGGTTTTGTGCTATCTGGATCCAGTTTCCGGGATAGAAGATATGAATATAAAGGTCTCAACAAAGTTTGGAAGGGAAAACTATTTGAAGCAAAATCCAGTGGGAATTCTATGAAGATCCAGGAAGCACAAGTATGAATTATATTTATATGCTTGTTGGTTGGTGCCGTTTACTAAATTATTATGATCAATGCATTATTGTATCATGATTTCCTTTTCTTTTATTATTTTTATGCTCCAGGACATGGTAGTGCTTTATGATTCATTGCAACTTGCCCACAAGTGTATTCTTAATTCCTTTTATGGATATGTGATGCGCAAGTGAGTATATTGACCTCCAGATGTTCTTGAAGTTTTGTTTTGGGATTTATTCAATAAGATTTGCTATATTTTCTTCTTAGTCCATGTTTGTTTGAGAAAATAATTTGTGAAAATAATCACTTATATGATAATTGACATGTTTGGATATATTTTTGTATTAATCAGAATCTAAAAATAATCATTTTCTCACTATAGTCAGAATCTACTTTGAGCTCCTGATTAAATTGAATAGATTTACACCAAAATCTATTAAAAGTTAATGATTTTTTACATAGTCTCATGATTACTTATTTTTTAATCTTAAACAAACGAACCCTAATCACCTCGTTCATCAATGTTTGTCTTACAGGGGTGCAAGATGGTACTCCATGGAAATGGCTGGAGTAGTCACATATACTGGTGCAAAAATCATTCAGAATGCCCGCCTGCTGGTAGAGAAAATAGGAAAACCACTTGAACTTGACACAGATGGAATCTGGTGTGCACTTCCTGGATCTTTTCCAGAAAATTTCACTTTTAAAACAAAGTATGCTCTGTTCATGTTTTGTGTGGTTGTTAATATATATGATTACAGCATATATTGAAATTTTAATTCAATATTTTTCTACTTCAGAAGATATTTTGTTTTTTCACCCCTTGATCTTATCTGCACCTGTAATATATTGGTATGAAAGTTCATAAGTGCCTTAAGGTGGATACTGATCCACCCACATTTCCAATTTACTTTGCTTACATTATCTCTTCACATTATTTAAAATTTATTTTTGAAAAAGAAAGTAACAGGTCTGTTAAATCTAGGTCCACATCCCTTAAATTGTATATGCTTTATTTGACCTAAGGAATCTGATTCTGTTAATGAAAGGCATCGTCTAGCTCTCCCAAATAAAGGCTGCAAACTATTTGAATTCGGGGTATGTTAGTGAGTCCGTAACAATGTAAACACTTTACAGAGTATTTTTTTCTTGATATAACCAAGGGTATCCAATGTTAGCCATTCTAAGATAATTGTTGTTTAATTTTGTGTATATTAAGGTTTATTCAGGAAACTGTTGACCCCAAAACTGAAGGACATTGGTTTTGGTGATTAACTGCTAATTAGGATGATTGAAATTCCTGTATTATTCGAGGTGTATGCTGTATTGCTGTACACAGTTGATTGTGCATCATTCTACTCTCTTTCTGATAGGACTGGACTCAAAACACAGTTCATTTGGGCTCAAGAAGGCATCACAAGGATAAACATGTTGACCTAAGACTAAAACCTGAATGTTATTAGGAGGGAAAAGATGTAATACATGTGACAGGAGTGAAAGATATAGTGGGAGAAAGTATATTTGATGAAATAGAAATGGGTTATAGGGGGAGAGGCATTACACCTTATTTAATTTTAGCGCGTAGCTTTGGCCAAGGAGTTGTGCTTGGGTGGGAAGTGGGAGCATTTGCTCTTGCAGTTTCAAATAATACAATCTACCTAGATTGTTTGATTCTTTCTTCTTTGTCTTCAGAACTGATATTTTCTATAATGAACAATTGTTTATAATTACAGTTAGAAATCTTAAGATGCTTACTCATATTTGATGCATTTCAGAGAATCAAAGAGGAAGTTGACAATCTCATACCCTTGTGTCATGCTTAATGTTGATGTGGCAATAAATAATACAAATGACCAGTACCAGGTCAGCTTGGAATTTTGTTTGTAAATTATTTATTCACAATACAGTGCAGGTGTTTCTACTTTCTTGTTTTGCTGTAAGTAGAGTGCATTTACTATTCTTTTACATCTGATTACTCTATTTTTCTATTTCCAATTTTCTGACAGACACTCACAGATCCTATTAAGAAAACTTATACAACTCATAGTGAATGCTCTATTGAGTTCGAGGTGGATGGACCGTACAAGGTAAAATGCAGCTGCTGTTTATGATTTAAATATTCTTCCTTATGTTTCATTATATGTGAATTATGATATAACATTATGACATCATTCAGTGCTTGTAGCCGACCCCACTAAGTGTGGCTAAAGCTTGGTTGTTCTTTCGCTATATGTGAATGACTTATATGGTTTGCTTTGATGTAGGCTATGATCCTTCCTGCTTCAAAGGAAGAAGGAATTCTAATTAAAAAGCGGTATGCTGTTTTTAATGATGATGGAACTCTCGCAGAGCTGAAAGGTTTTGAGATCAAGCGCAGAGGTGAACTGAAGCTAATCAAAGTTTTCCAGGTATACTGATAATAATCAGCTTCAAGCGCCTATCCATAAATAAGGATGTATGCTTCTGTGGAACTAAAGCTAGTCAAAGAGCAAGAGGTTGTATCTATTAACTGCTTTCAATTTATTTTGTTTAACTTCTCGCAGGCTGAGCTTTTTGACAAGTTTCTCCATGGCTCAACCTTAGAAGAATGCTATTCAGCTGTCGCTTCTGTCGCAAACAGCTGGCTTGATCTTCTTGATGTATGCTAAAATCCATGGTTTAATGTCTAATACTACTGATGAATTAAGAGCTTTAATATTTCTTTGCTCAAATTAGATTATTGAAGATGCTCTTGTTCATGATGAAATGCAATATTTAATTTCCTTATTGTGTCAACTGATTCTGTTATACAGAGCCAAGGAAAGGATATTGCAGATAGTGAGTTGCTTGATTATATATCAGAATCAAGTACCATGAGCAAGTCTTTAATTGATTATGGTGAGAAGAAGTCTTGTGCTGTTACCACTGCTAGACGTCTTGCTGACTTTCTAGGTGTTGAAATGGTCAAAGACAAAGGTCTTCGATGCCAATACATTGTAGCAAGTGAACCTAAGGTGTGATGGAAAAATCATGAATCATAAATATTTCATCTTTTGCATTCACCTCAATCACCTGCTTAAAGAGGTCATTGTATTTGTAGGGAACACCTGTAAGTGAGCGTGCTGTTCCTGTGGCAATATTTGAAACAGATGCTGGTAATTGTTTTTAGTGTCAAATAGCAGTTTTATTGTTGTTTACATCCTAACCAAGTGTACACTTAATTTATGCAGACAGGATGAAGTTCTTTGTCCGGAAATGGTGCAAGGTCTCATCAGATGTTGGCATCCGATCAATAATTGACTGGTCCTATTACAAGCAGCGGCTTAGTTCTACAATTCAAAAAATTATCACTATTCCTGCTGCAATGCAACAAGTTCGATAATTTTTTCTTTCTGTGAGTTGAAATCATCCATTGTTGTTTGTATTTTCTTTTAAAAAGAGTTTAATTGTCACAGGTTGCAAATCCCGTCCCTAGAGTAGTTCATCCTGATTGGTTGCATAAGAAGGTCCGTGAGAAGGAGGACAAGTTTCGCCAACGAAAATTAGTTGATCTCTTCCCAAAAGTAAGCTGGGATGAGTGCTTAAAAAGGCATGACGATTCTGATAGTATCCGCCTTGTGAGGGATGAAGAGATCGTTAATGACTTGGAGGACTTTGGAAACAAGACCAAGAATTCTACATTTGGACCTAGACCAATTATACGACATTATGAAGCTAATAATGAACGGCATCCTTTGAATCTCAATTGTGAAGAAGGTTTTTACCAACAACAAAATGATAATAACAACAACGATCAGCCACTTTCACAATTACAACAAAATGATATATCGCATGAAGATGTTGATAGAACTATAGATTATCAAGGATGGCTTCAAATAAAGAAGAGAAAATGGAAACATATCCTAGAAAGGAGAAAGAAGCGAAGGTAAAGTTCTCACTGCTGCCTAAATATGAGTCATTATTAGAGAACTAGACTTAATGTAAAAGTGTTATGTTAGTTAAGTATAGTTGGAGATAGTTAGAAGTGTCAGCTACAGCTGTGCACTTGCAGTACACTTGTACTATCATCTGTTGAATGCGTGTGACTGACTTTGCTAGTAAGCTGGTTGCCACTTTTTAGGTCCATCCATGGCACACATTTTTTTGGATGAAAATCTGAATGTCATGAATATGATAGATATCTGAGTGTTTGTCATTGTGGTTTTCCCCTCTTTACTTTATTGTTTGTGTGAGCTCCCAAATATTTGATTGGTAGTAAGGAAGCACATTGGTTTTCTCAGATTGCAGAGTTCTAAGGATTCTGACCGTGTAAATGACACTCTTGAACAAATAAACGGTAAGAATAGTCAGGGAAGAAGTAACGTCAGTTCATATTTCAGAAGACATGAGGTGCTTCTGACGCAGTACCACTGGCAGGTAATGTAAAGTTTGCAATGAAGTGCTTAGATTTAAAATATGACTGATATGGTTTTTAATTTCCTATTCTAATCTTCCTGTGATTCAGATAATACAGCTTGTTCACAGTTCACAGATTGGACAGTTTTTTGCTTGGGTTGTTGTTGATGGGGTTATGCTTAAGATTCCTGTTTGTGTTCCTAGAGTCTTTTACCTCAATTCTAGATCACCAATTACTGACGAATTTCTGGGGAAACGTGTCAACAAGACTCTTCCTCATGGAAGGCATAGTTATAACCTGTATGAGGTACTGGTGATGGTTATTGCTTTTACTTTTTATATATTTTGTGGTGGTTCTATCAATTTGTTCTCATTTGAAGGTATGGATTTTGCTTTGGAACTTTGCAGGTCACAATTAATGAAGTTCAGTATAGGGAAGCAAGCAAAAAACTTGCAGCTCTTCTTGCTGATCCTGATGTTGAGGTCAGCATACTTATTAATCACCTAACTGTATTTCTTTTGTTTAGTTGCTGTGTGGACAGTATGTTATTATATCACCTAAAATTTGGTTGTTATATTCTATACCATCCATTCTTTCCCAAATTGGTCGTATGCATCAACAAACAGAAGGTTTTGATCCGTTTTTAGTTTAAAGTTGTCTGTATGCCATTTATTTGTGAAGTGTAAGAGTAGGATTAGCCTAAAAAATGGTTCTTGTAGATTGTTTCTTCTTTTGGATATGCCAATATATGAATATGCCTTCATTCTAAAAAAGATTCTTGGCCTAGAGTTTCTTTCATTAGAGAGAAAGTAAGGTAGCACCTATCGACAAAAAGATTGTAGAATCTCACCTTCGGTATTTTGGCTTTGGCCATTTGAGGAGAAGACCATTAGACGCCCAGGTAAAATTAAATTAGTGAGATATTTGGATATAGAGAGACCAATAAAATCATAGAGGAAACCATTAAAAAAAGAATTGAGTTAAATAGACTTTCTAAGGACATGATTTATGATAGAAGTAAAAACACATTAGCGTTGTTTGGTCCATGTAGCCAATCCCACCTTACCGAAAATAACTTAGGTTGTTGTAGAGTGTCTTTTATTTGGATTCATGTTTAGCTTATTTTATTGAGAAAATAATTAGATTTGTACAGGGTATAGATGTTGAACTTGTTCGCTTTTGACTGCTAAAAGCTGCTCAATATGAGCCAGTGTTTTAATCTCAACTTCTTTGAGCATATTGATATGGTTGTGGAAATGTACAAAGTGCCTACTCACTGTTCCAAATTTTGGGGAACTTTATGCTGTTAGATAAAATGGCAGTTGTTTTAAATCTGAATCATATATTCCAATCAAATTTTTCATGAATTATTGTTTAGTGAAATCCATCTTTTACTGTTGACTTTTAATTTTGTATGGACATAAATTGAATTGATATGCATTTTACATCTTGTCTTGTTATTATTTTAACTTATTTAATTTATGTTTTCAACAGCGAAGAGCTTATAATACCAGTTTTACTTCCATTATGTCAAATATAAATTATCAGTGTAATTATACTTGATTTAACTTTGAGGACGCAATTTTTGGGTCAGGGAATATATGAAACCAAGGTGCCACTGGAGTTCAAGGCTATAATCCAACTTGGTTCTGTATGTAAGGTGGACAAAACTTCTAAAAAACGTAGTCTACAAGACCCATGGAATTTGAGTGAATTACACATGAAGACCACAACAGAATGTGTTTATCTTGAAAAATCCATACCCTTCTTTTACCTCTATCATAGGTAAGTGGAGGTCCAATATTTATATGTATCAGTTATTCTTGCCACTCATTTTATGGTTAAAGTCTTTCCCATGCTTTGCACATTATCACTGAAAACAGTAGTTTAAAATTTGGAATTCTTTTATTAACGTCAGCATCTCTGAGGGACGGGCTATATATGTTGGGTATTTTCCTGCATCAAAAGCAATAACAGTTGTGGTAGTTAATCCCTACCAAAACAAAGATTTATCACCATCTTTTCTTGAAAGACAATTTCACGATGGCTGCCGTGCTTTGTCTATTGAGGCACCTCCCAGGAATGACATTACTTTTAAGGTAAATCTGCAACATTTCTTTGTTCATAATTTTGTATCATTCCATTGGATCTTAATATCTCATTTATATATGTTTATTTAAATATCTTAATCTTTTAAAAAAAATTCTACATGAGTGTCTATGTGCTCATCTATTTCATGTTTATGGGTATAATTATGTCTATTAGGTGGACTACGTTGGACATGTCAAGGATGCTGAAACAGTGATGCAAAGAACAATAGATGATCACAGGTTTCTTTTCATATCTTATTTTACTATTATGTTCTATGAAGGAAGAAATGTTTTGATTAGGACTTTTAGAAACTAATAATCAGGGAGAGAGAAGAGAGAATCTGAAAGTAACTGTTTCTGTTTTGAATGAACTTAGTGCTGATACCGAGGCTCTGGCTAACTAATGTACATAGACTCTAAACAACTCCCTTTGTCTACCTAGCACAACACAAACAAGTTAGGTAACCCAGCTATCCTAGTAAGACATTCAAGAAAATGGCAAAAATTAGGTTTTCTTTTTAAAATGTGGTAATGCTTTTTTTCGTGTACAGTTTCCTTTAGCTGCTTACTGCAACTGCAAACAAAGTTTACTGTATTACTTAAATATTACTTCTGGAATGTTATTCTTTTTGCCAAAGTTCTATAAGATCTGAAAGTTGTAAAATCTCAAAATTCATTTTTATATTTACATCCTTTAACTGAATCATTTTCTTTCATATGCTTGGTCATAGGAATGAGCACCATGGGCCTATGGTTGCTGTCATTGAATGCCCCAATGTTCAACTAGTAAAATTGGGTATTCGAGCTCTAGATGAATTTCCATGCCTGAGTGTACCTTCTAATGCACGTGATAGTCAGTATCAGGTAAATATTTCCTGAAACATCTGGTCTTTCTCATGCATATTTTTTTCAAAGCTCTATTTTTATGTTTTTTAATTATTACTTTTTTTAATGCAATTGTTACTTCGTCAGTGTCAATGCTGTACACAAATGTTGTCTTTTCTTGAATCCTTCACTTATGCTACTTCTACTTTAGCTAGAGAGTATCCATGCTGCAAAACATGCACTGAAGCTGTTACTTTATTTTGGCTCTTTTTAGATTCTTGGATGGCAACAAGTTGCTGCAAAAATTGGAATGCAACGTTGTGCTGCGTCGGCCCAATGGCTAAACGAGAGAATTGCTATCTCAAGATATGCGCATGTAAGCACTCCAAATCTTTAGCAGCATATCTTTGGTAAAACTGCAAAAAGAAAGGGATTTATTTATAGAATTAATTTCCAGTTTAGGAACATGTATACCATGAAGTAGTTAATTGATCATAAGCAATGACTTATTTAGCACTCTGTGCACATCGTCTACCAGCTGAGTGGTATAGGGTTCTTAAAGTGGGAATATTTTCATTGATAAGTTCTATTTTGTAACTTCGCCAATTTCCATTTTTCTTTTTGCAGGTGCCATTGGGGAATTTCGAACTTGACTGGCTTATATTTACAGTGGATACTTTCTTTTCAAGAGCATTGCATGATAATCAACAGGTTCTGATTTTGATTTTAGGTTCTTGGATCAGTATTTATTATGAACAAACTGAAACTTACTCCTCTCTTTGTAACTTTTAACACCCTCACCTGAATTGGATGATTTTATGTTTTGATATGCTCAATGTTTAACAGTTAGAGGGTGTATGTGTTTCTTAAAGGTCAATGCCCGATGTTTCATAGCTCACTATATTATCCCAAAAAAGTAGAAGAACAAAGTAGAATTTCTCACAATTCCATTTTTGTCTTATGAGATATTCATTCATACAGGTACTTTGGATATCTGATGACGGTCTTCCAGATTTAGGTGGCATCAGTGATGAAGAGATCTGTTTTGTGGACGAGGTCTTTCTCATCTATATGTGGCTTTTTAGTGACCCAATTTTGTACAAAACTTAAATCTCCTGCATTGTCAAGCAATTATTATTATTGGAATGGTTATGCTATCCATTGTGAATCGTCAAGCATTTGTTTATTATTGATTTAAAAAAATGTCTAATAATATATTGAATATAGTAGTATCCAATAAAATGCTTGACTACTCACCCATGATAAACGGCACGTGTAACATGGGAACAATTTACCCTTATTATTTTTATTTAATTATTAATTACTCAGCATGCTCATGTTTGGTCCTCTAAAATTGACTGTTGTGCTATTTAAAAATAGGTCCGCCAACCTGTTTGTAATTTTCCTGGAGCTTATAGAAAAGTTTCTGTGGAGCTAAAGGTTGGGTAATCTAAATTTACTTTCAACAATTGAACCTAGCCTTAAAACATAATGATGATTATGTGGATTTCATTTTTTGTCCCCAGATTCATCACCTGGCTGTGGATGCTCTTCTAAAATGCAACCAGATTAATGAATTGGAAGGAGGTGCTTTATTAGGATTTGACCATGAATTCAATTCTGGAGCATTTTCCGTGGATGGTCAGAATGGATTTGATGAGGCTTCCTCATGTGCACATGCCCTTCGAGTTCTAAAACAATTGATCCAGCGATGCCTTTCGGATGCAGTTACATCTGGAAATGTATATGCTGATGCAATATTACAAAACCTATATCGGTGGCTTTGCAGGTTTTTACTGTCTTTATCTGTTTCCCGTCCTCTTCTTTTTAACTTGTATTCATACTATTCCTTCCTAAACTGCAGTCCTCGATCAAAACTTCATGATCCAGCTCTTCACCAGCTACTCCACAAGGTAAACGGTTATACATTGAAAGATGCACATAGCATGTAATGAAATTCATTTCTTATTTTCCTTTATATAATCATAAATTTTCTTTTATCTTCCCAGAATGTACTAGTTAATTTGATAAGGGAAAGAAAATATTTCAACCTTCTTCTTACTCATTAAGTGGGTTTTCATTACTGTGTTTAGGCTTGTTGGTGCTGTTCAAGTGTTCATTTCATTGAGATTTACATGAATTAAAACCTATTAATCTATTGTCTCCCATGCATTTCTTTGCACTGGTATTTGTAGGTAATGCAAAAGATCTTTGCATTGTTGTTGGCAGAGTTCCGCAAGCTGGGTGCAACAATTGTGTTTGCAAACTTCTCAAAGATTATTATAGACACGGGGAAATATGATCTGTCTACAGCCAAAGCTTACTGTGATAGTTTGTTGCGAACTATACAATCTAGGTCTGTCTTGCAGAAGCCATGAGAAAGTATCTTTTTTCTTTTATTATATAAAATGGCCTGTTATCTTTTGGATGATTCAACCTAAAGATAACAGAAATTGATTTTTTCTTCTCTAAAGGCTGATTAAGAATGCAAAATATACAATTTTTAATTGAATAGCATAAAGTTGTGGTGAAAGGATCCTTTTTTATGGGTCTTATTTTTTTGTTGCAAATTCAACTAATTCATGTAAAACTGGTGCGTGTTGCTCCCTAACTCTTTGTATTGCTTATTTTGTAGAGACCTATTTGAATGGATTGAGCTTGAACCACTGCAGTTCTGGCACTCATTGCTATTCATGGATCAGGTTTGGTCATCATGGTTTTCCATTCTTTGTTGTTTATCCCTCATTGTATTGGTTCTTGGTTTCAAGATAATACTTAGTTTCTTTATCCAAATTACTTCTAAAGAAATTGTGATGGCTTGGAGGCTTGTTGTTCAGTACAATAAATATTTCATAATATTACAGATCTGCCAGGCACATTTAATACTTCTAAGAGTTTGGGTGAAGAAATGAAAGTATAATTGAACTACAGAATTTAAATAAGAATGTGATGGAAATATATCCTATTCTTATGATAATATAATTATTTAGAAAATTATTGATTTTAATGTATAATCACGACATTTGTAAGAAAGATAAACATAGGAGAGGAAAGAGAGAACTGAATTGTTCTTCTTTTTATTCAAATTTCATCACAATATAAAGTGATACCTAGGCTTCTATTTATAGAACTAGATCTAATACATGTGGCAGTTACATTTTGTAACTACCTCTTTTCTAGAACATTCTATTCTAGGGTAGAGGCACATGACTCTCTACAATTGATTAGCTTGTGCAGTAAGGTAATTGTGTTTTGCTTATGCTCTAATAACACTGTTTAAAATATCTTCTTTATGGGCAAGGTTTCAAATCTGATGCCAAAATGGGTAACAGGGAGTTTTTTGGCTGACCTTTGATATAAAGGAATCACTAAAGAATTTTTCTTGACTGATGAATTTTATAATGGTGTGAAACATCATTGCTTCTGCTACTAATTCTCATAAATAATTGAGTTAAATGTTTTTGACTCCTTAAAATGTAGCTTGTTTTGGTTTAGGGTATTACTTTTGGGGGTGCATCCAACTCTTCAAAAAAAAGGGTTTGATTTTTGTCCTACCTGTGTCCTGTGTTAAGTGTTTACATGGAAATCAGAGGTTCTACATGGTTGCAGGTGTCAGTCGTTCTGCTTGCCACAACCATTTAATGGGGTCTCATTAATGGCAGTGTCTCAAACCAAAATATTTGAGAACATAAAAAATAACAATACTTGAAGTGAAAGAGTAATGCTAGCAACATATGTTTTCAACATTTTGTTCGACCCCATTATTGGGTGGAGTTTTTGTGAGACCCACCAAATAGAGTGAATAGATGTGATTTAATGAGTCTCATGAACTCCACCTAATAACGAAGAGTGTGTTGAAGGGTCTGTAAATATTTAAGCCTGGCTATTTTCAAAAGGTATTATATTTTCAATTACCAAAAACATATTTAAGCCTGAATTTTTTATATCTCTTGCTAAACATGTTTCTATCTAGGATATACTGTTTACATTTTAAATGATTATTGCTGGTTACTGGTGAGTGGTGGCCAAGTGATGAATGTGTATCTAAGTAGTCGGGAGTGTTGGTATTTAACTACATTCCTATGGAAAATAATGCATTTTCTTCATGTTCTTTTTGGTGGATATAGTTGTGTGCAGCCGTGAATTCATTTCACTTTTTCGTTATTTACTTCAAGCCAGCAGGCAGCATGTAAGAACTTATTGTCTAATTATTGTGCTTTACCTCTTGTAGCATAACTATGGTGGAATACCAGTAAAATTGGACGAAGCCATAAATGATGACTCTCAAGTTGACATTATATCGAGCTGGTCTATTGCTGAATATTTGCCCAAGAAAATTCAGGTAAGTTGCTTGAATTTTAGCTTGAATCCACAAGTGCTAAAGGAAAAGATCTTTACCATGGGAAGATTAATTTACTGGATTTTAATCGGTTATACATTATAACATGAGAGC
Organism: Lupinus angustifolius; assembly: GCF_001865875.1. Classification (NCBI taxonomy): domain Eukaryota; kingdom Viridiplantae; phylum Streptophyta; class Magnoliopsida; order Fabales; family Fabaceae; genus Lupinus; species Lupinus angustifolius. Next base: position 23,109,249 of record NC_032016.1, on the reverse strand, counting down.
TATTTTGTATTCTTCATGTCTAAGTTTGGTCATATCATGCCCCCACACAGGACCATTTCATTTTCATCGTTTCTCAGTTCTTGTATATGCCCTGGAAGTATGCACAAAAACAAGCAGCAAAAAGGTCTTCATTGCTGAATGACGATGAATCCTGCACCCCATCGATTAACATCGGATCTGCAGAGGCTATTGAATCAGAAATAACGGAGAATATTAAACAGCAGGTATAACAATGACAGCATAAGGAATTAAAGTTGCGCAATTTTTTGATTCAAGATGGTTTATTCTAATATTGTTTTGCATTCTATTCTACAGATCAGCTTATACTGTTTTTTGTTGTTACAGATTAGCTCTTATTTTGCAGACAAACTTCTAGGAATTGTTAGCGATATTGTTCTTCATATGAAGGGGACAAACAAATCAGAAAACGACCAGAGTATATCATCTGGCCTTCCTCAACTTGGGGGTGACGTTCATAGAGGGGATGCTGCCTTGGAATTTATCAAGCATGTTTGTGCTGTCCTGGCCCTCGACCAAAGTGTACATCATGATGTTTTGGTAAATACTTGTCCAAATTTTGCTGGCATTGCTAAACTAGTATATTAATAATATATATAATTGTGGTCCTTGTGCATTTTTGTCTCATGGAATTGATTTTAAAACATGTCCAACAGACTTATGACATTTGTTTGTAAAAAAACATATCATAAGCAGTTTCCACAGCACAGACTCATCTTATTTAGAATCAGTCCTGAAGACACTATTCTATTTGGGTTCTTATCTGTATTATAATGTGGTTCTTGCTTTACCATTTAACAAGTAAAGGTTCACAGTTAGAATTCTGCATGTGCTTTGGTGAACTATGTCACATGCAGCCTATGCATCCCTATGACAATTTTTTTGGATAAGTTACTTGAAACCGACAATTGGAACATATTGGTAGGACATAGATGTTTTTGGTCCATGAAAATATAGTACCTTTTGATTTTGGTTTCTATTTATTATTTATTTTTTAGCCAAATTTTAAAAAATTGTTTGGTTGAGACCCAGTTGTTAGTAAAACTCTGTTAAGTACTTACATGACAAACAGAGCCACTAACATGTGACATCAGGGAATCGGATCTTTGTTTGTATGTACGCACCCAACGGAATATCACTAATGGCAGGGAGTACAACAAAAGAATACTTGAAAATTTTGGACCAAAACGAAAACCAAATAAAAAAGGGATCATAGAAAATGCTATATTTAAACATATTTAAGCCACTTACCATTAATGATCTAATCGTGATAGAGAAAAGTAACTTATATTTTGGCTTTGCAGTGTGTCCTTTTGCATTTTTTTCTTATTGTGGTAGCCAGCTCTAACACTACTACAAAAAGTATTGTGCACTGCATACTTGATAATGGCTTAAGAACTCTTTTAAGAAATTTGATATAGGAGTGGTATAGCTATGCATGTATACATTTCCTGAGAAATTTAAGTAGACTGGATTCTTTTTTCTAGGGCTGTTGATTTTCTGATTTAATCAGTTCTCCCTAGTCAGCAAAGTGATAGTTCTGAGTTGTATATCCTTCATTTGACAGGTCATGAGAAGGAATTTATTGAAATATGTTCGTGTCAAAGAGTTTGCTCCAGAAGCTGAGTTTCGTGATCCTTGTCAATCCTTCATCTTATCCAATGTCATATGCAGGTAAAAGTAAATTCACTAAGTAGCTTTGCAGAAAATTTTCTGAATATCAATAGCATTAGGAGTTAATTTTGTTATTCATGAAATGGAAAAGATTCCTTAATCGAAGTTTGACTAGAACTATCTCTCGGGAGTCTATGCCCCCCCCCCATATTATTATTGGTTACCAACTATTGAATTTTGTCTAATCAGAACTGGAGTTTCTTATTGTATCGGTGAGTATTAATTTTTTAAAGACCACAAGTTTGTGTAATTTTCTTTGCTTTAGAAAGATTACTTTAAAGATAATCAATTTGAAATTGGACGAAGCTAAAGACATTTCCACATTTTGCACAGTTTTAAATAAGTAAATGCAATTGCTTGTTGCCTAATTGGACTTGAGTTTATCTATCATTTTAGTATTTCTTCTTATGCTTAGGATCTTGTCATGTCCATTAGAATTTGCAAGTTTCTGGTTTAAATCCCACTGATTAACTTTGGTAATTTTATCTTTACTCTAGTTTACATGGGCAAAATTTAGTTGTTTATATGGTAGTTCCAATAGTGTTGATCTTGGTCCCCATATTAATGTACATTTTTGGGACAGCTATTGTAGTGACTGCAGAGACTTGGACTTGTGCCGTGACTCGGCATTACTGACTCAAGAGTGGCATTGTGCCGTGCCACAGTGTGGCCAGCCTTATGACCGTGAGGTGATGGAGAATGCTCTACTTCAGATTGTACGACAAAGAGAACGACTATACCACCTGCAAGATCTGGTGTGTGTCAGGTGCAACCAGGTTAAAGCTGCACATTTAGCTCAGCAATGTGCATGTGGGGGCTCCTTTAGGTGCAAGGAAGGCGTAAGTGAGTTTCGCTCTAAAATGCAGGTTTTCTTAAACGTTGCAATTCGACAGAAATTCCAACTTCTCCAAGAATGCACCTCCTGGATTTTAAAATCTTAGTTATTAAAATTTATAAATGAATTCCTTGGGTAGGGAGTTACTATTATTGTGACTAAAACTGTGCAAGTAACAGGATTCAGGATTCAGTGTATTGCAATTTGCAAGCAACAAATGCCCCGCATGAGGGGGGGAGTAAATTGTCCAACCATTTGCAGTGTTGTAAAAATGTTTATAAGAAATTATCTTTTGGTTTTTTTGTGTGGGGTAGGGTGGTTTATTTATTAGTTATGAAATGTTTATCTTCATCAGTGAAACGTGTGTGCTATGTGTAAGCTTAAGCGTTAGGTAATAGATTCCTTCCCAAACCTGTTGCGTGTCTGAAAGGAGTAATTTAATGCATCACATAAAACTAAAATAGAGGCATTGCGCTGTGCCAAGGCTCTTCTACTATGTGATTGATTATGTTATGAATTGGCCTCCATTAGATTTTTGTAAGTGATCCTCATCTCCCTCTCTTTCTTATACCGTTAAAATTTATTTTAGCATGTGATTTGAGTTTTGAAGAGTACGCGGAACGGAAAAGCTTTAGGATTATCTTAAAATATATTTAATGACTCTCAAGTTTTAATTTTCTTTTTACAAGGTTGAAGGTTCTCATTAGAGATAATAAAAGTTTTCATAATATATAAAATTTATCTAAATTCAAGAAAATTAAATTTATCCAATTCAAGAAAAATTAAATCCATCCAAATTTATTTATTAGTGCTAATAGATTTAAGGAGATATAATAATCCATATTTCTGTCTATAATATTTTTGATGCTGATTGGGTCCAGTTTGTGTCTAAACACCTTTATTATAAATCATTATATGATTTATAATAAGGAGATTGCCAGTTGAGAAATTAATTTTTTTCCCACATTGTTTTATCCATTTAGATTTTATTTTTTTAATAATAAGACGTGGAAAGTACACGTTTCTAAAAAAATTCGAAGAAACTAGAAATTTATTGAGGTGATGTACCATTAACTCTAAAGTGCAATTAACAAAATTATGGTTTTCGTGCATTTCAACGCATTCTCTCCATTTTCCCCCTTTAGGAAGTAATATATTTTCGAAAAATATTATTCAAGCATGTAGCATCTTTGTATCCTTTAACTCTGGAAGGATATCGATAAATATAAAAAAAATATTACAATTAGAACTAAAATAAATTTAAGTATTTTTATGAAAAATAAGTTAGGTTTTACTTAAACAATTTGAAGTTGTTGAAAATGTTATCCTAAACTTGTTTAGCAAAACATAATCTTTATGTAGTTATAGAATAAAAACTTAAAAGGCTTAAATATGATTTTACTTTCTATCAATATATTTGTTAGTCATATCATCACTAGAGATTAAAACCAAAAATTTTAAGATATATAAGGACCGAAAAGAATAAACTTATAGGAACTAAAAATTTGGGAAATTTTCAAGTTACAAAAACCTACTTAAATTAAATTTAAAACTGTACAAAAGTCTTCAAAACTAAATAAGGTATGAAAGACTTGTGGAAAATTAAAGAATGCTTCTTTTTTTAAGCTACAATGAAAATATTGAATATTATTTTTTAAACCAAGACCTACCAGTTATAGTGAAGTGACTCAAGATGACGATAGGAGAAGCCCACTATTTTGTGGCTTTCCATACATGGAGACAAATTCTTGCGTATAAAACACTTTCTAGGACATTGCATACTAATTTCAATAAATAATAGGATCTCCTGATATATATACCTATATAATGCTTAAAATCTAAACTTTAATAGGGCCTTGCCTATACAATTGAGGATCGGAGTCTCGGGTTTAACGCATATATGCACTAGACTATACTATATTGTGTTTTTGTTTTCACATTCATTTACTTTCTATTAACATATATGAAAGCAGAGCATTGACTAGATTTATACATCTCACTCTGTTTTATTCCAATAGTAATAAGAGAGAGAAATGTATGTAGTGACATTGTGAGAATTTTATACATTATAATTTATTATCTACTATTTATATTTAATTATTATTGAATCTCCAAGAAAAATTAAAACAAATGAATGGTGTATGAGATATAATATATTAACAATGCATATATATTACACTTTACACTCTAGTAATAAATGAGATGAGCTTTCAACTAATGTTGAAATTTGATGTTGTGTGACATGAAAATCATGAGTTTAAATAGAAGAATTATATTAGTCTAGATCCTCTCCATATCCTACTGGATATGTCAATACCTTCGAAGAGGGTAACAAGTAGTAAGATAAAAAATCAATGATCATAATTTTAGGATGAATATAAAAATAAATAAGTCCGGATACGAACACAATATCTCCTATTCATCCATCTGCAACTACCTTTATACAATTGGATACAAAATTATCTATTTTTAAAACAAGGATTAAAGTCACATGCATATTTATATTATGAGCAAATTCAAAGTATACTATTGTGTGATCCAAGTCATTCTTGGCAAAAGAAAGACATAGATGAAACAAATTAATGAGCCTTGAATTCAGGTGGGATAATTATTCCTATATTTCTCGCTCAATAACTTTAACTGGCAAACCACTTCTAAAGGTGGCAGTTAGACCAGGCATGAAGTGGGGCTCGCGGTTCGATCCAACCACCCGAATATCAAAACGGGGAACTAAAGCAGCCACCACTGATTTCATATTCATTAATGCCAAATCCTTTCCCAAACAAATCCTTGACCCAGCTTGAAAAACCGGGTACTTGAATGGGTCCACTTGCACAAATAACCCATCCTTCAACCACCTCTCTGGCTTGAATTCGAGACAATCTGGGCCCCATATCTTCTCCATTCGACCCATTGCATATGGGTGATAAGTAACTCTACTTCCCTTCTTCACAATTGTTCCATCTGGTAACACGTCATCCTCTTCTGCGTACTTTGAATCGAATTGAACCGGTGGAAAAAGCCGTAAACTCTCGTGAACCGCTGCATTGAGGTAATGCATATGTCTCATTTGATCATAGGTTGGAGACTCCTGAACCGGGCCAAGAACCCGGTTCAGCTCTTCTCGAATAATTTCCTCAACCTTTGGGTTTTTTGATAGCAAGGAAAAAAACCCGGTTAAACCGGCAGCAACAGTGTCTCGACCGGCTAAAAGGAAACTTATGACTATGTCTCTTAGATAGATGTCGTCATTGTTGACCGAACCCATGAACCGTGAGAGAAGGTCTTTTCTTGTGGCGAAACCCATTTCTCTTCTCTGCTTTATTATCTCATTTGCTGAATTGTTCAACACGTTGATCGCTTCTCTAAGCTTCTTTTCTGATCCTATATTCAAAAACCGCTTCATCTTCCATATCATTGGTGAAGCATTCATGGCTCTTTCAGCAGAAAGCGTTGAGGTTAAGTCAAATGCATCAGCGAGATTCGAAACCGGTAGTGAAGGGAGAAGACAACCTGGGTCTAAACCGAAAGAGAATTTGCAAATGATGTCGAAGGAAAATCGTCTTAGAATGTCTTGCAAATCTAGGACATTGTTTATTTCGGTTTCATTTTCGCCACGTGCTTTTGAAGCCATGAGAGGGATAAGCCTCGTTTGAATCTCATCCATAACAGTTTCAAGCGCGTAGGAGCGTATCGCCACGCTCCCGAGTTCCAAACTCGCCATTTTGCGCTGGAACTTCCAAGATTCACCGTCAACATTGAAGATTCCTTGTCCGAGAAGATCGCCGAGGATTGTGGAAAAGGCTTTTCCTTTTGGGTAATTGTCGAAACGTGTCTTGACAATATGTTCAACGTTGTCGGGGTTTGAAGTGATGGTGTTTTGTAAAACGTGAACATGAATGGTTCCAGTTGGTGAGTTGCGAAGAAGATGAGTGTACCAGTCGCATAAATTGGTGAACCTGTGAGTCCAACTCAGGGTCAAGTAGCTGCGGCAAGTGTGGCAGTTACACCATGGTTTCATCCTTGAGATGAAGATGAGGACAGAAAATAAAAAGAAGATAAATGTGAAGGAAAAGAACAAAAAACCAGTGGTGGTAGCCATGGATGGTAAAGAACTACTACCTACAAAAGTCATGAGGGTATTATTTTGATGTTTTGAGGGAAGATATGAGTTTTTCAATAGAGGATATGGATGGAGGAGTTGTGGGAAGAGAGATCAGGAACATGTGATATTTATAATGCGTGTGATTCTTGGGAATGGGTGTGTGATCCTTACTTTCTTTCATTCAATCAAATTTTGACTCATAATAAAAATTAATATACAATTTAAATTTTATTTCTTAATATTTATTTTAATAAATGTCAAAATTTAATTGAAAGAGATATAATGGGATATTTGATACTCATTTGATTGGGGTTAGTAATCCTAGTTGAAAGAGTAAAATACATGAAAAACAAATAAAAGTAATAGTATGATGTGACACTTTTATTATGTTATAATAAAATTTTAATCTTAAATTAATACAAACATAAAACCAACAAATATCTCACGGTTTTCTTAAAATACCAGTCATTAATACACAATAAATATGTGGATCTTCCCTACTAGTAAAGATGTAAATACCATAAAAAATAAAAGAAAAATAACATAATATTTTTATTTTATTATATACTAGTGTGCGTTCGTGTCTGTTGAGTGTCTGTCGGTCACGTTCTTATTTTAAAGTACTAAGTAATTAATTTTTATACACTTCATTTTGTAGAATTAAAATGTCTTTTTTGTATTATATTTACTTTATATTATATTTTTTTGTCTTTATTAGAAAATATGCAACTTATAATTAATATGTTTGATGTGATTATATAGGATTACATGATTTTTTTTAAATTAAAAAATTGAAGGGCAAAATAGGAATATATAAATTATACCATGGTGGTGGTTACACCATGTTTTAGCTTTATATATAGTAATAACATTTTTATTATTAAAAATAAATAAAAAACAAGAACCTGCCGCTCTAATATCAAAAAATTCATGTCCAACTAATAATTTGTTCAAATTAGTAGTATTGATTTTAAATATATCTAATACATTTAACAAATCTATTTTTTATTATAATGAATATTGATTTTAAATATATAATATTTTACTAGATAGCAATTACATTACACACTCTAAAACGAAGGATATTATATAAATAGAAAGATGTTTTGATGATGAATTATATTCAATCTAAGGTACAAATATAAATATATAATTCCACTATTGGTTCATTTAAATCAAATTATTGTATTAATTGAATATAGATATCTAAGATATATGTAAAATTTCATAAAGGAAAATGATCTATAAAGATAATTGTAAGTGATTCAATTATTTGAATGTTCAATTTTTATATAATAGAATTGAATAATTACCTCAATCAAACATGCTCAACTCCAAATTATAATATCTAACATAAATTATTATATTTGATATTTATAGCATATAAATTATACATTATAAACAGTAGGAAAGCGGATTGACATGCACGAGAGTGCCTATCAACACACTAGTAATAATTAGGTTTATTGTAGTTTGAATGTGTTACTGAAATAATAAAAATAATATATTTATATTTAAAAAATACAATATATATATATATATATAGACATAGTGAGTATTATATTTTTTTTCTTGGGTGATTTTCTCAAGGTTTGAATTATTAAATTGACATTTAAACAATGGTTAAATTTTTAGTTTTATATCTAAGAATGATATTTTCTTAATGAAAGATTAGTCCAAGTGTGAATTATTTTCCATATAATGGGTGAGGATTTTATCCATAAAGGTGAGTTCCAATACTCTCTAGTAGTGTTATTAAATTTGGATCAATCAATAAGTTAGTCCAAATATTGAGTCAATATGTCATTAATTGAACCAGTAGGTCAATGATTGGATGAGTTGACTCGGTATACATATATATTTTTGTAAATAGTTAATAAATATTTTATTAAATGTTATACAATAATTAATATTAACAGTAAAAAAATTAATAATATAATAAATTATGGGATAACTAACTAACAACAAATAAGAAAATTCTTTTAATGTAAATAATAATCAACCAATATTTTTTACGACTTTTTAGTAATTAATTAAATATTTTATTGTCTATAAATAATTAGAATTATGATTAGAAAAAATTGGAACATTTTTAAATAATTAAAATATGATAACATTATTATTATAAGCACTTTTTAAAAATGAAATAATTTTAGGAATTAATCAAATATGGAGAGAAGGTCGTCTTGGATGCTTCTTTTTTCTCAACTCATATTCGAAAGGTTCCGCTACGCCGCTTCCTTTCACTCGATTAATTCCCAAAATAAACCATTTTGAATTAAATTAACAATAAATTAAAACATTTTTTCAATAATAAATAAATATCAAAATAAATACTTTTTACAAGAAATAAAATTTGTCAACCACATAATGGATGGAGAGACGGTCGCCATGTGGGCTTATTTCTTTTCAACTCATCCCCCGAACGATCGCGCTACGCCGCTTCCGTCTTTAATTAAAATACTCAACCAACAAACATTTTTCTATTAAAGAACTACGTAGCCCTGATTCCCTATCTAAAATAGGGATACGTAGGACCAAGATCCATCTTGTGAAACACAATAATAAAAATAAATAAATTTGTTCCTTTTAATAATTAATTAAATAACCAAATTAAATTTAAAAAGAAATATTAAAGTCATATAATTTAATGAAGGGTACCGCCTAAGGCGGACAGATAGGGTGCTAATACATTCCCTACTCTGTAATCGACTCTCGAACCTGGATATAAAAAATCCAAAGCCCAATGTAATTAGGCTTAAAAGATTTTTCCATATTTTTAACTGTAAAATGTAATGGCGACTCTAATAAAGTCGTGCAACCGAAAATCGGAGCGCGGCAGCTGACGACTCTGCTATGGACTTTTTTGAGAGAGTCCGACACATAATCAATGAAATGTGTGACTACTTGTTTATTACTATTATTTTTTCTATTTGGTGACTTAGTTGATTTCCAAAACACCAAAATTGCATGCTTTATTATTAATCATATGTTATGATATCAATATGAATTACATGCTTAATTATTAATTGTATGTTATAAATATTAATTGCATGCTTAATTATTAATTGTATGTTATAAACATGAATTGCATGCTTAATTAATAATTATATGTTGTATGTATGAATTATATGTTATAAATATTAAGTGCATGTTTTATGTATGTATTATTTTTGTTATTGGGTGATATATCATACACACATTTAGGCTCACATATGCCCTACACCTAGGTATTAGTGATACTTTGTGAATAGAAGGGACACTAGCTCCAGTGGTTGCAATCTTTTCCGCTTCTAAGTGATGGTGATATAGACGACTCATATTGTTATCTCTTATTATGAGTTAGCCGTTCAAGCTGGTCTCCTGTTTCTAACATCATAATAATTAGGTTTCTCTATTGGAGAGAGTTGCAATATAGACGATATATAGGGAGAACCCTATCCTAGGATGTTGTACTTGTTATAAATCTTGTGATTTGTATCATTTTACATTATAGCATATTGTTTGGAATTTTGTCATGTAAAATAAAAATCATGTAAAATATCGCACCATTGAGGGGAATTCTTATTCCTCTAACAAGAGATTATCATAAAAATAAATATGACAATTTATTTTGACCCTAAGCTAGTCTGAACAATAAAAATAAAAAAAAATATAATTTAAAATATATATATATATATATATATATATATATATATATATATATATATATATATATATATATATACATGTTCAAATTGTAATGATGGCTAAACCACCATCAACATATGGTCCATTACCTTAGGGGAATGCATTTTGTATTTTTAGACATTTCATTCATCATGAATTAATAAAAAAAAATACATCATTCAAAATTTTTACCCCTAGATGCATAAACATAAAAAGTACACATTCAAACATCCACTCAATTATCCATTCATTTATGCATTCAAAAAATAAAAATATTCATTGAATGACTTATGCATTTAAAAATAAAAATCTTCATTGATTGATTTATGCATTCAAAAAGAAATTTTTTATTGATGGACTTATATGTACTTTTAAACATACATACTATATGAAAATTTATCACCCACAATTTATGTATGCATTTATTCATTCATCATGAATACATACATTAAAAAACATATCATTAAAAAAATATTTCATTCATGCATACGCTAACTCAAAAAAATATTTATCGTTCAAAATAATTCATTCATGCATGCATATAAGAAGAATACATTACTCATACATTCTTTTAATTAGCTATCCATATATGCATTTTTTTAAAAGAAAAAATACATTATTCATACATTCTCTTATTTATTTATATATTCATTCATTCACTTATGCATAAAAAATATATAATTTATGCATTCATCATTCATGTAAAAAACATATATGACTCAAACATTTATTCATTCATTGATTCATTCCACTACTCATTCATGCATTCAAAATGAAAAAAAAACATTCATTAACTTTTGTCTTCATACATTCGCTAAAAAAAAAATACATTGCTCACACATTTATTCATGCATTTAAAAATAAAAATTCATCATTCAATTATGCATTCAGAAATGAAAATTCATCATTCAATAATGCATTCAGAAATGAAAGTTCATCATTCAATTATGCATTGAGAAAGAAAATTAAAAATTCATTGACTTATACATTCATTCATGCATTAAAAAATTATTACTCACTCATGTATACATAAACACATTATTTAGACATACACTCACCTATTCAAACATTCATCAAAAAAATAAAAAATAAAAATTCAAAAAGAGAAAAAAAATCATTAATTCATTCATTAAAAGTACACCATTCATACACATATTTATTTATACATTCATTCATACGTAGATTCATAAAAGAAAACTTCATTCAAAAAATTGTATCATCTCATTAGCTATTTTTGATATCTTCCTTCATTATCATAAAAAGAAAAAATTCATACATATCGTAACCTTCATGTATTCAAAATCATTTACATAATAAATTACATTTTCTAGCATATCATGCATCATAAAAAAATACATGCATTCCTACATTTCATGTATCTTAAAAAGATTTGCATTCTCAATCATTCATACATCCCAACAAATGCATAATCATACACATTCCTTGCATCGTTTTGAGTTATAAGTTGCATCATAATTCATGTAACATGATAAAATCAAAAAAATCACTTTATGCACATCATGCATCAATAAGAAGTTATTTTTCTATAGGCATTTCATGATCCCATTTCGAACGACACTCATAAGTTTGAGTTAATTTTAAGAATGACATTGTTAGACTCGACTGAAAGCAATCAATATTGAAACTGAAGATAGAGAACTTCCAGTTTGTGGTAGAGGCCATACTCGATAGTGCATTGTCTTCAACCTCAGTTAAATTGGAGACCAAATTGAAAAATTATCCTCGCTTGAAGACCTCAGTCAAAGTTAAATCACTCAGGTTTCATGAATAAATATTTACTTTCAAATGAATATATTTTTAACAAGCATACACTAGTGTATTGATCATGCAAATTTCACCATCTCATGCCTCACACTACCAATCATATTTACTCATAAAAGAACACATAACCAAATAAATACAAATAAAATTAATCTATGCATTAATATGAGAATTTTGTTTAAAAAATGATTCAAAAGTAAAATGGAGGATGATGCAAATGTAAGAACCAAAAAATAATGTACATCTTCAAGTAAATTTTTCTAATAACACAAGACATTTTTTGTAATTCCTAAACATCTTGGAGATATCCTAGTCACCAAATTTGAGCTCAGACATCGTGAAAAGATATAATTTTTAAATAACCCTCAATATTTCAATAGCCTGGGGAGGATAACTTTTCAACAGTTTTCCTTGACACTCAATTATTAAAGAAAAATATTCTTTTACATCAATCATGTGACTAAGGGTAAGAAAATACAAAGAACGTTCCTTGCCAAAAAAAAGAAGTAAAAAAGCCCGCTGAGAATCCTCAATTAATATCTCTCGCAAAAGTTATGGCAAAAATGCAATATCAATGATCACAAAAGGAACCCTTCATGAAAAATTATCGCCTTAATCATAGGTCCTACTTAACAAAACCTGCAAATTTCTCTTAATAGTTGAATGTCATGTTTGAAAAATGTTGAAAATGGGATAAAAAAGAAAGGTGAGTGGTGGATATGGGAAACACAAGTTTTGAGACGTACATCATTTTCTTGAAAACCCTAGCCAAACCACGGTACAAGCTTAAAAAGACCTTATCGATGACTTATTTTCTTAAGATGTGCATCATGACCAAAAAATGTTGACTCCCCAAATCTCATAAAATTTTGATAAAATATCACATCTTTAGTGCATAATTTAAAATTCATTATCACACCATCGTATCAACACAAGCCCAAACACAAATTAAATATCATCAACCACAATCAAGCTCAACCTTCTATCATTCGTAAGTTCCCCATCACTCATATGCTAAACACAAATTCAATTCTATCATAACCACCACCACATCTACATTAGCCAAACCCAAATTAAATTTTTATCATCATTACTACATCACCACTCACAACTCAATCACTTACCAAATTTTGCATGATTGTTGTTTTAGAAAACATTATGCATGAAATAAAGAGCAATAAAGGCAAAGGAAAATTGGAAGCCTCTTAAAATGTGGTAGGTTTTAAGATGATTCACTGTCTAAAGCCTTACAATACAAGTTTACCAATTAATATGGATAGAAGAATGACTCGAATTATTTTACACTGGGGTAGTGGAAAGTCACAAGAAGTCTAAACTTGGGCAAATTTTGGGGTTGATCACAATTTATAGTGGAAAGTAAGAAGAAGCTAAAACGGAGACAATTTTTGGGTTGATCCCATTTTCTTGTGAAAATTTAAAATGAACACAAAACTAGAGCAATGTCGAAGTGATTTCTCATGATTGTATTAGTTGAATCAATCACAAGAAGTTAAAATCTCTCAATCAGATACAAGAAAGATCTTTGATTATCAAGCCTCTTGAAGAAAGAACGACTCATTGTCAAAGCTTCTACTTTCCATCGAGTCAAGACACTTAAGGGTGTTCAAAAAAGAGCAAAAAAGAACAAAAAGAAAAGAGCGCTAGGTTGAAAACCCACATGGATAACCTAGGAAAATGATAGTGATCCTAAGTCGAAAACCGGCATGGGCGACTTTGGATCGTAATAAAATGAGAGAATTTCCGAAAAATGCCTACATAAGGTATTCTGAGAAAAAATTAGGGAAAATTAAATGAACACCCCAAAGTGGAAACTTACCACCATAAATCCTCAATCACCAAAATTGGGACAGCTTTTTGGAGAACTTAAGACGTAGCCTCCTAGGTGAAGACAAACAGTCACATTGAAGCTATTTTTTCTATTACAAAAAATATCAACACTTTTGAGAGAAATTCTATGCAAACCTACACTCGGGCAAAATAGATGAGTTTATTCATTGTCCTCAAGATCATACCAAAGCGGTTTATGGATCACCTTAAGAGAAAGACACATTCAAGTAAATTGTAGGAGATTTTGATGAAAATAACTATGGTACCAATCAACATCAAGCAACAAAGGTCACTTCATTCGAGTTTATAAAAATTGATTAGTGTCATCTGAAAAATCATAAGTAAGACATTGTAATATTTGTGCATAGGCCTTACTCATTTTATAGTATTCATATCATACATGACATACATATATTAAAACATAACTATATCTAGCAATGCATAATCACATTCATACACTAATCATTATAACGCAAACAAATAAACAAAATATTGCTTAATCAAGTATTCAAACATGCATCTCTATATTATTCTTCTAATGAGCACAAACAAAACATTGCATAATCGTTCATTGCATATAACCAAGCATTCAAACATACATCTCTACATTATTCTTCTAATAAACACAAACAAACAAATAAACATTGCATTGCATATAATGAAACATTCAAACATGCATCCCTACATTATTCTTCTAATAAGCACAAATAAACAAACATTTGCACAATCAAGTATTCAAACATGCATATCTACATTATTATTCTAATAAGCACAAACAAACAAATAAAATATTGCATAATCGTTCATCGCATATAACCAAGCATTCAAACATGTATCTCTACATTATTCTTCCAATAAGCACAAGCAAACAGACAAAACATTGCATAACGTATAACCATGCATTCTAACATTCATTTCTACATCATGTCTGCATAACTAATTGGTGCAAGATCATCCCATTCCACAAGCAATTTTTCTAGACACACCAAAACCTTCTTTACAGCAACATAGGTGCCTCGGCAAATCTCTGATTCTTTACGACAGCACGAGTGCCTCGACAAATCCCTAATTTTTTATGACAGCACCGGTGCCTAAGCAAATCCCTGATTCATTATGGCAGCACGGGCGCCTCAACAAATCTCTGAATCATTTTGGCAGTATGGGTGCCTCAGCAAATCCTTGAATCTTTTGGCAGCACGAGTGCCTCGGCAAATCCCTAAATCATTTTGGCAGCACAGGTGTCTCAACAAATCCCTAAATCATTTTGGCAGCATAAGTACCTCAGCAAATCCCTGAGTCATTATTGCAGCACGAATGTCTCACCAAATCCCTAGTTCATCACGACAAACGCAGGAACTGCCTCAACAAATCTCTGGTCCATCACGACAAATGTGGGAACTGCCTCAACAAATCTCTGGTCCATTAAGGCAAACGCGGAGACTGCCTCAACAAATCTTTGGTTCATCACGGCAAACGCGGGAACTACCTCAACAAATCCCTGGTTCATCACGGCAAGCGCAGGAACTGCCTCAACAAATCTTTGGTCCAACAGCAAAGCATCAATATGATTCATCAAAATTCAGTATCTTCCCAATGGCCTTTTTCCGAGCCATAACAAAAATAGCGTTCATTTTTTACTAGTTACTTACCATGATATCTCTCAAACCTTGGTGTGCTTGCTATAAGATAAGTGACAAGTAAAGAGGGACAACTGTGAACACCCATTTTTTGTCAGACCCAGAAAAAACCCAAAACTTTTTAAATAAAAAATAATAGAATTACGAAGATGATTTTCTAAAAATAATAAAACTAAACTAGTTGTTAAGGTTCCTAAATCAAAGCGATTAGGTTAACCAAAATAACAAAGCCAAAATAAGAACGTAAAATCAATATTGTTAAGGTTCCTAAATATAAGTGATTAGGTTAACCAAAATTCAAAAATAATAAAAATAAAGAGTTTGTGTTAAGGTTCCTTCATCTAAGTGATTAAGTTAACCAAAATTCAAATCTAAAGTGAATTTATTTTATTTATTTTAGTATTTTTGAAATTATGATATTAAATTAATAAACATAATTAAAACTATTTTTATGGGTTTTTATAATTATTTTCGAATTTATTAAAATAGTTAAATAAAATATGCTTGTAATATGGTTTAGAACCTTCCATTTTATTTTCAGAAAAATAAAAAATAAAAATAAAGTCAAGTAATCAAAATTGTTAGATAAGATTAAACTCCTAAAAGTGTGTTGAAATGAAAATTGAAGATGAAGTGGTTAACTTAATCTTAAGATTTAGTTTAGTAGTATTTTGCTATAAATAGTATAGCCTAGGTCACTAGAAACCAATTCCAAAAAATGATTCACTGAAAACACATTGAAATTACATTTCAAAAGCCTCTGCAAAAAAAAAAAGAGCATGAGAGAGAATGTGTTATGGAATAGGATCGAGTGTGGACGGGAGTAGAACTGTTCCTGTGCACTCACTTTTTGGCCGCTTCCCAGTCATTTATTCTGCATACTTTTACACATCTATGTTGACCATTGGAACGAGCCAATCCGGCTGCGAAACATCACCCAGTTACACTGCACCTTGTTGCGACAGATCTTGCTTCATGTGTGAACACAAGGTCCCTTACGGCAATGTACACAGCTGGCTCTGTGCACCCTCTGCAGCATTCAACAGCATCTTGCCACATGTTCACACACCTTTACTCCAAACTGATCAGCCAATCACATTTAGCCACGTTTCCTGCGCATTCCTTAGCAACCAACACAATAACCTTACTTCCAATAGTGCATTTTTAATTCTTTAAGGGCAATCAAGTATCATTTTTACTGATTCTACTCTCTCTTTTACTTAGCTTAGCAAAACTATAATGCTTAATGAATAAAAATCATTTATATTTTTGTGTAAATAATTAATATTAAAGTATCAAATTAATAATATAATAAATTATGAGATAAGTAACTAACAACAAATAATAAAATTCCCTAATGTAAATAATAATCAATCAATATTATTTATGACTTTTTAGTAATTAATTAAATTGTTTATTTTCCGTAAATAATTAGAATTATGATTAACAAAAATTGGAACATTTTTAAATAAGTAAAATATGATAACATTATTATAAGCAGTTTTCAAAAATGAAATAATTTTAGGAATTAATCAAAGATGGAGAGAATATCGCTTTTGATGCTTCTTTCTTTTCAACTCATCTTCGAAAGGTCGTACTACGCCGCTTCCTTTCACTCAATTAATTCTCAAAAGCCCTAAATAAATCATTTTCAATTAAATTAACAATCATTTAAAACACTTTTTCACTAATAAATAAATATCAAAATAAATATTTTTCACAAGAAATAAAATTTGCCAACCACATAATAGATTGAGACACAATCGTCCTGAATGCTTCTTTCTTTTCAACTCATCCTCCGGACGATCGCGCTTTACCGCTTCCGTTCTTAATTAAAATACTCAACCAACAAACATTTTTCTATTAAAGAACTACGTAGCGTTGATTCCCTATCTAAAAGAGAGATGCATAGGACCAAGGTCCATATTGTCAGACACAATAATAAAAATAAATAAATTTGTTCCTTTTAATAATTAATTAAATAACCAAATTAAATTTAAAAATAAATATTAAAGTCACATAATTTAATGAAGTGTACCGTCTAAGGCGGACGGGTAGGGTGTTAATATCTTCTCTATCCTATGACCCACTCCTGAACCTGAATATAAAAAAGCAAAAGCTCAATGTAATTGAGCTTAAGAGATTTTTTCTACATTTTTAACTATAAAATGTAGTGACGACTCTAACAAAGTCGTGCAGCCAAAAATCGGGGCACTATTAGTCTTTTACTCAATAGCAATTACATCAAAAATTATATAATGTTATATTAATATTTTGATAGTCCAATATTAGTATATTGTGTAATAGTGAAGAGATTCAAACCACCGACCTCCTTATCACTCTATTCCTTAAACTATATACCTTAATAATCTGATTACTCTCACAAAATAATGTTAATTATATAAGAGTTTTCATAATATAAAGTTTTAAGAATATTAAGTTGAGTCTTAATTAACGATTAAAATATTGATGTAAGAAAATCTTATGAATGAGATTGTGTTAGTATATGATTTTGTAACATGGTTGAGTGCAGTCTGTACTTTGGCGACTAACCATTTTCGGGACCTTGTTATTTTTTAATAAAAAAGAATACTGTAAAAAATAAAAAAAATCGATGTTTATAAGTTGTTATTAGTGGGTCGTTATATAATTCTTATAAATATTAACTAGAACAGGAAGTTTATTACATTTTTAACACATTAAATTCAACATTTTCCTTAAAATAAAACGATGATTTTTATTTAGTTTTTTTCTTTTCTTTTTTGGGTTTATTTATTTTTGTACGTGTTCTGGAATCCCTTGGATAATAAAAAGGAATGGAAATTTGAGGATGACACAGACACGTAGAGCACAAAGTTGCAGAGAAGTGCATGAATAAGGCGTGTGAAAAATAAAGAAGACACCACCACTCTAAGTGCCTTTATTTTCCCCACGTGATCGATTAGCTTGTTTTGGGCTCTGTAGGCCCAGAATATAACATTTCGATTATTTCGGCTCCGTATTTTTTAGAGCCAGAAGGTCGACCATGACAGCCGTCAGTTCCAGAAAGTGATGTGTGGGGTGATGTATTTATGCGGAGATTACATGTCACAAATGATATTTCATTTGCCATTTCGAACTAATAAAATGTTATTTTTTATTTTTTTAAAATTTATTTTATGATAATATATGATTAGTCAAAGACAGGAAATGAGATAATATTAAAGAATGCAATAGCTGTGCAATGCAATTTGTGCCAACTCCTTAAGCCTTAAGGTTCCACCCATTTGCCATGTCGGCTTAGGGTTCTTTTAAATTTTCAATCGTGCTCGCTTTTAGGTCGGTGCTGTGTCGTTGCTGACCTCACACTTTCATGAATAATTCATTTTTTATACATTAACAACAAAATTATACCGTCATTTTATGAAGTATTCTGAACATGTTGCTCAATACTGAAGATCAGAGAGTTCGGGTCACATAATATAATCTGATTTTAATTATGATAACTTTAATTTATTATTTTTAGAAATAAATAATAGAAAATAAGATAGATAAAATTAATTTGATCTATTGTAAGAAAATTTTAAAATTTGAATTATTCAAATAACATTACAAATATAATATTAAGTTTTTTTAATTTTCTCAATATATCTTTCACATAGCTATTACCCATATGGTTAATTACCACGTCTTCAAGGTCCTGGAGGTTTGAATCCCAAGTTTGAATTTTAGTGAGTGTATTTGTGATATTATTGGTCTAATTTGTTTATTCCTCGTGAGAGTAAAAATAAAATTGTTAAGTAAATATTCTGTTAGAATTTCTGACAATTTATGAGTCACAAATATAATTTTATAATTGTGTTATGATCATTATGTAATTAGCCAAAATATAAAATGATCTTCAGTAATTAATTTGGTGGCTAAGGGCATATGTGTCATGAAATAATATAAGTGTAGATACCTTTGGGCAATTTCTGATTTGATGAAGGGACTGAATCAGAATTATTGCAACTAAAGTAGTAACCACTACGGGGTTACTTTTATGGGTTATGGTCCCCATTTGTAGAGCAACAGGTTTTCAGGTGTAATGGTTGGGGAGAATAAGGAAAGATGACGATAGTGTTATCCATAAGGAAATAACACTATCAACTCATCCATAAGGCCATAAGATAAGGCATACTCCTTACATGAGGCACTAAGACACCATAAGGAAAATACACTCAAGAACAACAAAAGGATTCTCTCTCATTCTCCTATAGAGAGAAACTAAGGAAATCATTCGGCGCTCTATCATCTGGAAGATCATCGCACCCTCATACCTTCGAGATTCCGGAAATGGCTCAACAAGGTATGTTCTTCATCTTCACCATGAACTCATTTGGGGTTTCTTCGGTCTGGACCATGGATGTTCCATTTGGGTGTATGTATGGGCATACACATTAGGTTATGGGAACAAAGCCATGGTCATAAGGACTTCCGCGTTTAGCCTATGGATTTCGGATGGAGATATTCTCCAACTCCATATCGAATCATAGTGAACTTCGCCATATTAATCATGATTAATTCAACAATGATCACCAACATTGACACAACTAAATGATATAGATACATCATGAAATGTATAGCATGAAAATTACATGAATATGATCTCTACATGTCAATTTTCAACTAGTCCTACTTAATTTTAGTGAGATCCTTAACAATAACATAAAACCTTATTGTTCAAAGTATAATGACAGAATACCAAACTGAATGATTAATCAACTGAAGTTTGAATACAATGTATCCATACATAATACTGAAATTACATAGAACCTAATAAAAGTTGTGCACATTCTAACTCCCACTAAACCAAAAAATCCTCACACTGTAGAACACTCATGTGAGCAGTATGCTCATGAAAGACATTGGGTGTGATAGCCTTTGTAAGAGGATGCGCAATCATAGATTTAGTGCCTAAGTGTTATAGGGAAAGTTGTCCACTTTGTACCTTCTCCTTAACAACTAAGAACTTAATGTCGATGTGTTTCGACTTTACCGAACTCCTATTGTTGTTGGAGAACATCACGACTAACTTATTGTCACAGTATAACTTTAGTGGTCTTTCAATCCTTTCCACAATCCGCAGCCCAATGACAAAATTTCTCAGCCATGATGACTGAAGTGTCGTAACATGCTATATATTATGCTGCCATGGTGGATGAAGCTACAAGGTTTTGCTTGGCAGAACGCCAAGAAACCGCACCACCAGCTAACAGATAAACATAGCCCGAAGTAGATCGTCTACTATCATGGCATC